>NC_092334.1:612132500-612480000 GCF_046630445.1 Rutidosis leptorrhynchoides | reverse complement strand
CTTCTGGCTCCGACAGAGTTACGGCCCTCCAGTGTGCTGCAGCTGGAGGGTCGGTGATGTCTGTCGAAGTCGTAAGACTATTGATTGATGCTGGTGCTGACGTCACTGTAACCGATGCTAACGGTAACAAACCGGGTGACGTAATTGCTCGAGGCATTAATTCTTCAATTCGAAAAGGTTTAGAGATGTTGTTGAAGGGTTTTGTAATTGAAGATATTGTTTCAACTAAAAAAGAATATCCAGTTGATGTGCAGTTACTGGATATAAACAACGAATTGTACGGTTCCGATGAATTTAGGATGTATACATTTAAAGTGAAGCCGTGTTCAAGAGCTTACACTCATGATTGGACCGAATGCCCGTTTGTTCATCCGGGAGAGAACGCAAGACGACGTGATTTGAATAAGTACAGTTACACTTGTGTCCCGTGCCCCGAGTTTCGCAAAGGAAGCTGTGGTCAGGGTGACGCGTGCGAGTACGCGCACGGGGTGTTTGAATCATGGCTTCATCCCGCTCAATATAAAACCCGGTTATGTAAAGACGAAATTGGGTGTGCGCGAAAAATATGCTTTTTCGCGCACAAAGCTGAAGAATTAAGACCTGTGTATGCATCCACAGGATCTGCAATCCCATCACCAAAATCTGAGTCACTTAGTACCACTCATATAGGTTTAATGAGTCCGAGCTCGGGCTCAAGTCAGAATTCGAGCCCGATGACTCACACTTCAACCCCACCCATGTCACCTTCCATTTCTTCAGTGAATGGGTGGCAGAACAAAATGAACCATTTGCAACCACCTGTGTTGCAACTTTCGAGTAGTCGATTAAGGACCTCTTTAAATGCACGCGACATAAGGCAACAAATGATTGATGAAATGTCTTCGAATCTTTACGCCAATAGGTTCAACGAATTGAATCATTACGATGGTTTTGGATCTTATGATCAATCTTTATTATCATCAATGCAATCACCAAACACTGCGAGCCATCATCAAGTTAACTACTCGTCCCCATTGAGAAAATCCGTTATAAGTTCAAGGTCAGGTGCATTTTCAAAACAACGTAGTCAAAGTTTCATTAACCGAGACGTGGGTGCACAGTTTTCCCAATGGGGTTCACCTGATGCGAAAGTGGATTGGGGGTTTAATGTTGATCAAGATCAAGCTAATTATAAGTTAACGAAATCTGCATCATTTGGGTTCAGAAATGGTGTGCCTGTGAATGTGGGTCATGAGCCAGATGTTTCATGGGTCAATACATTGGTGAAAGATGTTTCACCTGAGAAGCTGCCCCTATGGGTTGATCAGATGTTCATAGAACAGGAACGTTTGGTTGCATAAAAGCTTAACATAACATAGTAGATATATTTTATTCTTTAAATTCCTTTTATGTTGATTTGATGTATTTTTTTCTCCCATAGGTTTGGGATGGGATTTTAATTATTTAAAGAATTGTAGTTACCAAATTTAATGAAGTAGCATCTTTCAAAAGTTTAGTATTACCAAATTAAGCATATTAAAATTGTTTTGAAACTACGATAAAATGAAATTAAATATATCACGAGTATATTTTAGTATTCACTTGCCGGAACAATGGTGCATTGGCGGAGATGTAGTTGGGTCAGCTACTCTTGATGATCGATAATTTTTCCGATGTACTTATATATGATTTTAGTTTAGTTAAATGTGAGCCTATTAACTAGCTCCATTTTTGTTACCATGAAGAAAAGGAATCTCCATCGAAAAATATTCTTTGATCCACCACCAGATGGTTGAGTGCTGACTTTTATGAACAACGTAATTTTGTGTATTACGTCGACATATACTAGATCGTAAAGGTTAATCATAATTACGATCATTTCCTTAGTTGATTATGCTTTCCGTAAATGCACAATGACTTCATTTTTTATACTTCAATACTCATTTTTTGTTATATATATAAGAGACATTTACGTTCCTAAGCTAAAAATAATACAAGGACTGGTGGCAATTTCTTTTCTAAATCGAGATTTCAACCCAAAATGTATAAAAAATACCTTGACGTCTTTTGAACCATCGGGGGCATCTGACCCCTCTTGCCCCTTCTTAGATCCGCCCCTGACAATGAGTATTATCATAAAACCTTCTGAGTACGTTTTATTCAAAAGAAGCACAAAAGTTATGATACACCTAATGATAAACCAAATTCATGGATGCTTTACAAAGGGGAAGATTTCGTACTTACTACCTCCATCCCATATTAATAATTCGCATACAAAAAAACATAGTTTAAGAAAATTGCATAAAAGTACTGTACTTTCTTTTTACTTTCCATTTTTATCTCTACATTTTCTTTATCTTTTAATTCTATCTACATACATTAATGACATAATTAAACATAAGTTTCTTATTATTTTCTATTTATAGAGGTAAACTATTAATTTGGGACATGCCAAAATGAAATACTGGACTATTAATATGGGACGGAGGGAGTACAATTTAATAACCGTATTGAATATTGAGACTAGACCGAGTACGATTGAGAACAACAACAACAACAACAACAACAACAACAACAACAACAACAACAACAACAACAAAAATTGCGAAGAAGAAAACAACGAAAAAAAAATTGTTAGCGAGGGCTCATCTTGTCGTTGTATTGTACTTTTTGGCTAGCTTTTCCTCTTGTGTGGTGTATTGTATCTGTCACATCCTTTTTAAAGCACTATCAAATCAACTACACTTAAAAATAACCTTCTCATCACAGTCACTCTCATCTATAACACATTTCCTCAATTACATGACCTACCTCAATTAATTAATTACGGAGTACTACAGAGTATCATTTTGATACGTACGGTACACACACACACACACAAAAGCTTAAGCTCCCGTGATGAAAAAACGCTATAAATCGTCGAAATGAAGGAGAGAGCAATATTGGCTAGGCTTTGGTAGATTCCTAATATTGTGTCAATATTTAACACACTTGGTCAAACATATTCCTGTGGTTATGGCTAGATATGCTTGAGTGCGAGAGAGAGGTTTTAGATATCAACGGCGTTACACTCCGGGCAGATTATTGTGATGAACCCTAGTCGAGATGATAATCTCGAGAGAGTGGTTATGGCCGATGGCTAAGGTCGTATCCTATCTATCGTAGATGATTGTATAAATCATTATGAGATATCTTGTTAGTAAGATGTATCCTTCTATTTAGGAAGAAAGGGTATGGGCGGTACAAGTGAAGTCCCAACGCGAGCCCGATCTGTGAAATACACACATCATCAACACTCTTTGGCACAACATTTTTGAGACATTGACATTGTCAACGGAGGTGGTCTTATCAATTTTAATTCTGTTTTTGTGTAAAAATAAAAGTAAGAAAGTGTTATAATTCAGTAGGCTTATAACTACCTTTAGTGGCCTGGTTCTTGACTGTAGACTACTAATAAGTATATAGAGGGAATATGAGATAAGTATGTGTTTTCAATTCTATTCTCAAAATGTGCACATTATGAGCTTACATAACACATATATTTATACTAATAAAAATCTACTATACAATATATATAATAATAATAAAATTACCATCTATAATTGACTTTTATAACACTCCCCCTTGGATGTCAATTTTATTAGAGAATAACTAGTACTGCCTCATTAAAAACCTTGCTAAAGAAAACCTATTGGGATAAAACTTTAGCTAAGGGAAAAAGAGTGCAGCATAGAGTTGACTCCCCCTCAAGTAGGCAACGCCTGAATTGTTACATCTTCTGAACATGCCTCATGCCAATATTATGAACGTGTGTTCTGAAAATAGCAGTTGGAAGTGCTTTGGTGAAAAGGTCAGCAGAGTTTTTGCTGGACTGAACATATCTCATTTCAATCTGGTTGTCCTTAATGAGATTTTGAGTGTATGAGAAGAATCTAGGAGGTATGTGTTTTGTTCGGTCACTTTTGATATACCCTTCTTTCATCTGTGTTATGCAAGCTACATTCTCTTCATAGATAGTTGTTGGACTTTTATCGCATTCTAGTCCACAAGAATCAGTAATGAGTTGTGTCATTGATCTCAACCAAAAACATTCCCGAGTAGCTTCATGTAAAGCAATCACTTCGGCATGATTTGATGATGTTGCAACAAGTATTTGTTTTTGAGAACGCCATGATATTGCGGTACCTCCATTTAGGAATACATATCCATTTTGAGATTTAGCTTTATGTGGATCAGATAAATAACCTGCATCTGCATAACCAACCAAATATTGTTTCGATTCGTTAGAATAAAATAATCCTAAATCAGTAGTTCCTCGAAGGTATTGAAATATGTGTTTGATCCCATTCCAGTGTCTTTTGATAGGAGCTGAGCTGAACCTTGCCAACAAATTAACTGCAAAAGAAATGTCAGGTCTTGTACAATTTGTAAGATACATAAGAGCTCCAATTGCACTAAGATATGGTACTTCTGGTCCCATGATATCTTCATGATCTTCACAGGGACGAAATGGATCAGTGTCAACATTAAGTGATCTAACAACCATAGGAGTACTTAATGGTTTTGCCTTGTCCATATTAAAATGTTTTAAAATCTTTTCAGTATATGTTGTTTGATGTACAAGTAAACCATTAGGCATATGTTCAATTTGTAAACCAAGGCAATACTTGGTTTTTCCGAGATCTTTCATTTCGAATTCCTTCTTTAGAAGTTGAATGGCTTCATGGATCTCTTTATTTGTACCTATGATATTAAGATCATCAACATAAACAGCTATGATCACATATCTGGATGTTGTTTTCTTAATGAAAACACATGGGCAAATAAGATTATTGGTATACCCTTTGCTTATCAAATAATCACTTAATCGTTTATACCACATGCGACCCGATTGTTTCAACCCATATAAAGACCTTTGTAACTTGATTGAGTACATTTCTTTGGGTTTTGCATTGGTTGCTTCTGATAACTTAAATCCTTCAGGTATCTTCATATATATATCACTATCAAGTGATCCATAAAGATAAGCAGTCACAACATCCATGAGATGCATTTCTAAATTTTTAGAAACTGCCAGGCTGATTAAGTATCTAAAAGTAATTGCATCCATAACAGGAAAATAAGTTTCCTCATAATCAATTCCTGGTCTTTGAGAAAAACCTTGAGCTACAAGTCTAGCTTTATACCTTGTAACTTCATTTTTCTCATTTCTTTTTCGCACAAAAACCCATCTATATCCCACAGGTTTCACATCTTTAGGTGTGAGAATGATAGATCCGAAAACTTTTCTTTTATTGAGTGATTCAAATTCAGCTCGTATTGCTCCTTTCCAATGATCCCAATCATGTCTATTTTGACATTCCATGACAGATTTTGGTTCTGGATCATCATCATCATTCATGATGTCATATGCAACATTATATGAAAATATCTCATCAAGATTTTTCATTTCATTTCGGTTCCATAATATTTTTGAATGTGTGTAATTGATAGAAAATTCCGTATTGACATCATCAATCTCCTCTGCAGAAGGAGTATTGATTTGCAGTTCTTCTTAAACACTTTCTTTTACCTCATTATCAGCTGATTTTCTTTTCCGAGAATTTTTATCTTTGGAACCAATTGGTCTTCCACGTTTCATGCGTGGCAAAGACTCAAGAATGACATTATTGCCAGTTTTTGGAATTTCAATTCGAGCTGGAGCATTTAATGCTATTATATATGATTTAGTCACTCTTTTTGTATCTTTAAATGCATCACGTAATCGATTTGCAAGTTCTTGCATATGCATTATTTTTTAACTTTCGTTTCACATTCTTTTGTGCGAGGATCAAGATACCTTAATTGATGTTCATACCATGAAACATCATTTTATTTATTTTTTCATTTCTCCCCCTAATCTAGGGAACAACTTTTCATTAAAATGCTAATCAGCAAAACGTGCTGTAAAAACATCACCCGTCATGGGTTCAATATATCTTATAATTGAAGATGTTTCATATTTAATATATATATCCCCATCCTCCTTTGAGGACCCATTTTAGTGCGTTGTGGTTGTGCAACTAGAACATACACTGCACAATCAAATGTTCTAATGGTGGAAAATATTTGGTTCTCGGTCAAAATCTAGTTGTAGGGGAGAATATTTATGAGTTGCACTTTGTCTAATGTGAAATAATATCGCAACATGTAAATTTGCATGTCCCCATATATATCACCTTGAATTCTTTCAAGAAACATTGGTGATTCTTTCTCAATGTGTTTTTCATTAATCACCATATGTGCTTTTCATTAATCACCATATGTGCTTTTCATTAATCACCATATGTGCTTTTTCATTAATCACCATATGCGCTTTTCATCATATATCATTTTCACCATATATGCTTTTAATCATATGCGCTGCACTTTTCATCATATACACTTTTCATCATATGCGTTTTTAATCATATGCGCTGCGCTTTTAATCCTATGTGTTGCGTTTTTCATCATATGCACTTTTCATCATATGCGCTTTTAATCATATGCGCTGCACTTTTCATCATATTCGCTTTTCCTCATATGCGCTTTTAATCATATAAGTTGCGCTTTTCATCATATGCGTTTTTCATCATATGCGTTGCGCTTTTCATCATATGCGCTTTTTATCATAGTGTGTATGTTACTACTATCCGCAATACATAGGTCTTTACCATTTAATTGATGTATTTCAGCAGAATTCATACTAAAACTTCTAATAAGCTAAACAAATAATGAGTTATATTTCTGCAAGATAATCAAATTATATTACCTGCAAACAAGTTACAATCTGAAGTACATAAAAGATAACACTTAATAAACATATGCGTTATGGTCTTAAATCATTTATTTATGAGTTATACATAACAAGCTAGGCATCTTAGAAAATTCAAATCATTCAAGTTTCAAGGTAGCTCAGGGTTTATTTAATCAAGATTTTTCAACAGATTCACTCTCGTTTTCTTTTCTTTTGGGACTTATTTGCAGAGCTAAATAAGATGTTCATGTATTCAAGAAATAGTTACGCACAAGGAATTCAAATGATTTCAAACTTTAATTGCGCTCACAATTTGAGCATCATGTTCCCTTCCGCAACTTGGGAATCGGTTCAGTCGAGAACCTCGCAAGGTTCAGTAAAGAAAAAGAGCATCTTTTACTGCCAACATTGCGGCTTTAATTCAAAAAAAATCTTTTGCTTCCAACACTTAAAGTTCACACATGTGAACTTTTCACGTCTTTCAGCCCGAGTAAGCACATCATTAGGAAGCGATGGTACTTTCCTAACAGTGACAGTAGCAGCAATAATATATCCATCAAAATATATCCACCAAACTATGCGTATAAACACATACATGGATACTCCGATTAAACTTCAAATCTCACTTGATCATGATGATTATGCATTTCATCACAATTAGTCAATTACGAGTACAAAATTAGGCATATACTTCAAGTATATATATGCACATAGTCATCACAATTAATCAATAAACATTTATTAATTAGTAAGCACCAATTAATACTACAAATTTATTACGATTATGTTACACATATTATATGATGACATTAGACTATGTAAACATCCATGATGACATGTTATAAATATGTTAAACATGCAGTTCAATATTAGTCCGTCATTATATTACACATATAATATATATATATATATATATATATATATATATATATATATATATATATATATATATATATATATATATATATATATATATATATATATATATTACTCTCGTACATAATACTCTGTATATTAATATAAATATAAACCAAATATAAACAAAACTAAATTATGATCTAC
The DNA here is from genome assembly GCF_046630445.1 of Rutidosis leptorrhynchoides. NCBI lineage: Eukaryota > Viridiplantae > Streptophyta > Magnoliopsida > Asterales > Asteraceae > Rutidosis > Rutidosis leptorrhynchoides. The sequence continues at coordinate 612,472,184 of NC_092334.1, read as the reverse complement.
ACACTTACACAATCACAAACGAATATATATTTCACTTTTATCAAAGTGAATATATCATAATAACAATTTACAACTATTAATTGAACAAAACAAACATAATTATACATGATTCGAAGTAGATCAGTTTATAACCTTTTAGCAATCAAGTTCACAAAAATAATTGAATTGTGTTATCACGATTATAACAAGAGTTATAAATATATTATTATATTCATAAATTATAACATTCATACTGATCATAATATACCACACGGTCCACACCAAAATTCAATCACCATGACAAATAACAATTTAACAACACGATATATATATATAATCATAATGGACAATCTATTTTACCTTTTAAAATTTACTTTTAATAAAAATACAAACTACTTTTTCTTATTTTAACTTTTAAGATTTACTTTTAATAAAAATACAAACTACTTTTTTTTATTTTAACTTTTAAGATTTACTTTTAATAAAAATACAAACTACTTTTTTTATTTTAACTTTTAAGACTTACTTTTAATAAAAATACAAACTACTTTTTCTTATTTTAACTTTTAAGATTTACTTTTAATAAAAATATAAACTACTTTTTCTTATTTTAACTTTTAAGATTATAAATTTAAGAATAAACATTAGTATGCATGAAATAAATAATGATTAATTGCATAAGTAATCATAAATGTTAGATAACATATAAAGACCCCATCGTATTCGTATTGATCGGAATTAATCTCGACCCATGGTACCGTGTTGTCAAATGACGTGTTGCGTACATAAAGTACCGTGTTGTCAAATGACGTGTTGCGTACAATCATGAGGTCTTATTAACATAAATATAAATGTTAGTGAAGTTAATAAGAGTTAGATTACAGAAAATATAATTCAGGCGGTATAACCGACCATATATAACTTAACATAAATATAAATATTAGTAAAGTTAATAAAAGTTAGATTACAGAAATATAATTCAGGCGGTATAACCGACCATATATAACTTAAATAACATAAATATAAATGTTAGTGAAGTTAATAAAATTTAGATAATTTCTTACCTTGATTAGTGACGTGTGCTAGCTTAGATAAACCTTGTTTATACGGAGCACTTCGTGCTGATAACGTGTTATAATTCAGTAGGCTTATAACTACCTTTAGTGGCCTGGTTCTTGACTGTAGACTACTAATAAGTATATAGAGGGAATATGAGAGAAGTATGTGTTTTCAATTCTATTCTCAAAATGTGCACATTATGACTTTATGAGCTTACATAACACATATATTTATACTAATAAAAATCTACTATACAATATATATAATAATAATAAAATTACCATCCATAATTGACTTTTATAATAGAAAGCAATTAAAAGAAACAATAATTATAATTATAATTATAATTATATTCTTGGTCAGATAGAAAACACGTTGTCGATATGGAAAATAAAGGAGTACGTGTACAGGCACACACACACACTCGAAGTCAAACTCGAACTCAGTCAATCGTGAACTTCTTTATGAACGCGTGGGCACTCTTTTGAAATATTAATTATTACAACCTCCGTTCCAATTCAATAGTCCAGTATTCCATTTTAAGATGTCTTAAATTAATTGTTCACTTTCATAAGTAAAAAAGAATAATGTAATAAAGTTTTTTTATGCACTTACTTTATACATGTAAGACAAAAATGGGTAAAAATTAAGAAGTAAAACTGGAAAGTTAACAAAAAATACATGTATTAGTAACTTTTTCTTAAAATATGTGTTTTTTGTCTGGGAATGATAGATTTGGAACGGATGGAGTATTACTTTAAATCGAAGACGCCCATGAGATTGTCTTTATGATTATCATACTCGTAAATAAACTAATGAGAAATTGTTATATATGTTACACTAGTAATTTTTGTAATGGTTTAAATGTATATCACTTAATAAAAATAAGATTTGTTTGAGTTTTCTTGATCATTCCATCTAATATATCCGGTGCAAAGAATGCTCTACATTTTTGTTCACGATGAGTTAATTTTACTACATACGCAAGTTTGATTTAACTTGAGTATCCTATTGTTTTTGGCCTCAGTCCCAAGTACATAATGAATTAATGATGACAGCAAATCGATTATGAAACTTGAAAGAATAGAGACCAAGTTTAAATAGATTCGAATACTCTTAAGTTATATTTTAACATGATGAGTCATGTTATAGGTTATGTAAGTAAAAAATTTAAGGGACCACTTAATATATTATACATGTATTTTATTATTTATTTATATATACACTAATAAACAAAACACTATTCACCAATAGTAATCAGAAATATTTTCGTCATTTTCCTTTTTTTTTTTGTCCCCAACGATAAAAGAATCAACTTTCGTAAAAGAACCAACCCTTCAATGTTACCAAAATATGTCGAAAAAAAATACTTTTTTACAAAAAAATCAACTAACTTTTTTTTTCTCTCTTTTCTTCCTCAACGATAAAAGATGCAACTTTCATAAAATGAACAACCCTTCAATACTACCAAAAGATGTCAAAAAATATTCTTTTTTACAAAATAGATCAACTAACTTTCAAAAAAAAAACAAACGCTAAAAGAAGCAACTTTCACAAAAGGAACAACCCTTCAATTTTAGATGCCGAAAAAAATTCTTTTTTACAAAATATATCAAGACTTTTTTTTAACTCGCATTCAAAACGGCGCCCCCGGCGCGAAGCGAGGGCTCCACAACTAGTATATATAGTAATAGACAAACCACTATTTCACTATTCACCAATAGTAACCAGGGGTATTTTCGTCATTTCACCTTTTTTTGTGTCCCCAATGATAAAAAAAGCAACTTTCGTAAAAGAACCAACTCTTCAATGTAACCAAAAGATGTCGAAAAAAATTCTTTTTTACAAAAAAAATCAACTAACTTTTTTTTTTCTTCTCTCTTTTCTTCCTCAACGATAAAAGAGGCAACTTTCATAAAATGAACAACCCTTCAATACTACCAAAAGATGTCGAAAAACATTCTTTTTTACACAATAGATCAACTAACTTTTCAAAATAAAAAAACGAACGCTAAAAGAAGCAATTTTCACAAAAGGAACAACCCTTCAATGTTAGATGTCGAAAAAAATTCTTTTTTACAAAATAGATCAAGACTTTTTTTTTAACTTGCATTCAAAACGGAGCTCCCGACGCGAAGCGAGGGCTCCATAACTAGTTATAATTATTTACTCACAAAGTATGGAGGAATGTAGTATGTTATCCATAGTTGTACGGGACACTATTGAAATACGCGTTGTAGTGAAAAATTTGTTAGCATTATAACTAGTGATACCAGAGAATAGTGTAAAAAAAAATTTGTGACACCATAGGAATAAGCCATCTAGTAGAAATTTTTTGGGATTTTTTACGGTGACACCAATAACCATCAATCCTAGATCTGCCACTGCACAAAGTGTAGCTTGATTTGCATACCACAACTTTTATTTTTTTCTTTACAAAATTATATAATTAGTCCCTTATGTTTATCCAAAATTACATGTATGAAAACAAAGTTTTTTTAAGTGATTGTGTTGACGTTTGCACATCTAAGGTTTGGCCTCTAACTTTGATGGGCAATAGTCAAATTATGTTAAGTAGGGTCATGTGACTTGCAAATGAGAGTATTTTTGCCGATTCATTTTTTCTCTTTTAACACTATCGGCTCACCTTCTTCGACACTCCCACTAAATCACCATCAAAATTTAAAATCTAAACACTAAAATAAATCAAGTCACTTTAAATATGAAAACTCATTTTCCATGACTCCCCCCCCCCCCACAACAAATCCTCAATTCAAGATCAATAACTGATACATTAATAGTTTCGATACCATCATATCCAAGGAACATGACAGCGATAGGAACCACTGAAGGTACTAAAGATTCAAGAACAACTACTACTAATTTATCGGCTAATATATTTTCAAAAAGTCGAAAACTAAGTTATAGTGTCAATTCGTGAAGTCTTTACAAACTCATTTAATGCACATTTCGGGACAGAGGGTTATAGCCAAATTCATTCTTAAAACTTGATACTTCTGGTTATATTGGCTTGTGGGGTTACTGAAAGGAAAATAAAAAAAAAAAAAAAAAAAAAACACTAGGTCTATACATGCAATTAACATCAAACTTTAGGGACCCACAACGTAGTAATGTATTTTTTTAATAAAATCATAACACGGTAAATCACAAGTGGTCTTGAAAAAAAATCGTGTAAAATATATGTCCAGAGATTTCTTTGGCAGAACTCGTGATGAACTAACTATGCTCACTAACATGTTAAACTCATTTGTTTGTCATGTAATGACCCAACCCGTTATCCAACCGAAATACGCAAGAATTTTTTATTTTTTTTTATACAGTAGAGGGGTGCGCGGCGCGCATCCCCTTTAGTGCGCAGCGCGCACAAGGCTGATCAGGTTCTGTCCGAAATTTCCAATTTTCCATTAAAGATCTCCCACTTCCCGACACTTTTAGACGAAACGCTTTTCACAACATATATTATTAGATAAAACTAACACGTTCCAATAATAAAACTAGTTTTACGACACCGGGCCCACATCAGCCGTTTTACGACTCTCGTACAAAATACAAGTTTTCGACCATGTGAGTTTTAACACCAAATAAAAAAGACCGAGCATGGTGATTGGGGATACGCTACCCAATCCTAATCAAATCCAAAAGCACGTCTTCTAAGCAACTACGCGAGTCCACTAGTTCTCACGCTTACCCGAGCCACCGTATCCATGCAAATCTATAAAAATGTAAACAACGAGAGGGTAAGCTAACGCTTAGTGAGTGAGAATATACTACATACATATATATGCATAAAATGGACACGCCACACAATAATAATCAAATAGCACATACCGGAGCATCCAAGTATAAAGGCTAGCAAACTAAGCATACCGTACGATCTCTATACAACAAGCTAGTAATATCAACAATGTAAGTACACCAACAACGATATGTACCACGCCATTAAGCTACACCCGGAGGGTTAGCTACAACACAAAAATACAACAATATATATATATATATATATAACAAAGCGTAAACCGCCCAAGGTTAACCCTTTAACCCAATACCGAAACCAACTACCAAATACCATAATGAAGATTGGCCGAACTACACGAGCCTTAGTAAATCTGCATCCACACGAGACTACTATCTTCAATAACACAACAACATCGAGGTTGGCCGAGCTACACGAGCCTTAGTAAATCCGCAACCACACGAGATCACTACCTCAATAAGATGACCGAACTACACGCGCCATCGTGAGTCCGCATCCACACGTGATTCACTTCCCAGATCAAAACCCACGGTCCCGAAATTTATAAAATCCACATCAACGGGGTTATCCAATTCACAACTCAATATCAACCATTCGCCATTGGAGTTATATAATCCACATCACAAGCACATGTGATAACGTACACACAAAGTGTGCACCTCGCCAAAGGTGGTCAACCAAAACGCACAACCGTGACAATTGGACCTATTACACAAGTCCATCAAATCCACCTATATGTGAAGTGAGCTCTATAACTGAGAACCACTTCACCCGACCCGCACTCATCCTACACATACATATGCACATAGGATATTAACACTCACCTTGTCGTCTTGAAGAGTGCTACCGAATAATTTGCAACTCGCCCATGGAAAGTACCTATTCCATTATCACAATACAAACAACACACTTAGTGTGGATTTATAAACCAACTCAAAACGACACTTAGTGCAATTTCGACCAATTGCACTTTCAAGCACGAAACGCCCCCAAACTAACCAATAATCACTAACACTAGTGGCAATTGTCCTAATATGCCAATTTAACCCAATCATAATTGTTAAACACTTATCATTCTCGAAATCACCCATAAACCCTAATTTTGACTCATTTCAAAATTAGTCTTTCAAATACACTAAAATGGGTTCCAACACTTTCATAATCACCAAACCTAGTGATTTAACCCAATTCCAAGTCCTAATTCATGGCCAAGTCGGTTTCCAACCAAAAACCCACCAACAACAACAACAACAATAAACCCGATTACTAGCAACACTAAACTCACTTCATGAATTTAAATGGATTTCTCAACAATTTAAGTTCAAATCCTAACTTGAATATCAAAATCAAACAATGAAATTCGGAGTTAGAACTTACCACAACAACCAAAACGTAGCTAGGAACGAGGTGAACAACTTTAACACTCGAGCTTTTGATCAATTCGAGCTTCTTCTTCTTCAAAATCCCAATTCTCTCTCTGGAATTCTCTCTCTCTCTCTAAGGTAGTTGAGGGTGTTTGTGGATGTGAAAGTGATCCAAAGTGAAACAACCCAACCCGTATTCCATACGATATTTTTTTTTTTAAATAATACACATTTACGCGCCAATTAAATATGTAAACCATTCCACAAGTTTCATTTAAAACGTACCACAATTTAAATGTTTACAAAGCACGAAGGCCATTAATTAAGTTTAATACAAGTTCGACCCACTACAAATGATAGTTTATAATCCAAACGACCCTTCAAGCATGGTTTGGGACTAAACTACCAAAAACGTTAGGCCAACTTCCAAAAGCTCCAACGAAACATCATCAAAGGACACCTAGTGCCCAACAACCCATTTCCCCCTATCCGCACCAGCATATAAAAAGATAAACAACGAGAGGGGTAAGCTAATTGCTTAGTGAATGCAATAATTATACATGTTCATATATAACCTACTTACTTGTAATCACTTAACATACCGCATACAAGCTAGCAATTCGAATACCATGCAAACATCATGCATAAACTACTATCCACAATTCACAAGAAGCTAGCAACAACAATAGCATATAGTTCACAATTTAATTATGCTAGATACGAATTCACACAACCATGGTTAACCAATCGTACAAGGAAACGGTACTCGTAAAAGACCGTCGGAGTTCATAACATCCATTAGTGTTACTTAAACACCGCGTAATCACTAATCCCCCGGGTGATGTCTTGAACACCGCGACTAACTCACCCTCATGACCATGTGGCGTCTTGAACACCGCGATGATTCCACATGTCAATCAAACAATGAGTGGTGCCTTGAACACCGCGGCATCCACTCCCATGGCAATATGGTGTCTTAAACACCGCGACAATACCACATGTCAATCAAACAATGAGTAGTGTCTTGAACACCGCGACAATACTACTCGTTACATAGAATGTAGTGTATTGAACACCGCGATAATGCCACATTCATACTACACAAATAAATACATTATATACGTAGACGGATAATTATTCCACTCACCTTGACACAAGGATGATGATTATGCACTTCCGAACTTCAAAGCAATGTACCTAATACATTAAGTACACTTTCAACACACAAACTAGTGGAACTAGCCATATTACTTACACTTGAGCATTTAATGACCCAATTTGCATTAAATAACTCAACTACACCAAAATTGCCCATAAATGGCCAAGAAACATATTAAATCACTAAAGCTAGTGATTTAAAGTCTACTAACTTTAACTAACGCAAACTTAGGGCAATTCATACCCATTTCACCCAAACTAGGTCAACATTACTACTTTGACCCATTTCAACACTTAAACTTACAAACTTGGTCAACTTAACCTATTTACAATTCTTCCTTCAATTACAAGTGTATTAGTGACTAAAAACACCATTTAACACTTTAAATCTCAAATCATAAGACCAAACCCTAGATTATAGCTATTTAGGGTTTCCTTTCATCAACATAACCTAAATCCACCCATATTAGCCCCAAATGGGTCTTACAAGTTCCAAATGAACCAAACCCTAGCATAAACTAATTAAATCTTAAAACATGGAGTTAAGACTTACCAACACTATCCTCTTGTAGCTAAGAACAAGGAGAACAACTTTAATTCTTGCTCCAAGGTTTGATTCACGAATCTCCACTCTCAAATCTCACTTGAAATCAAATGGGATTTTAAGTTTTGAGAGGAATTAGAGAAAGAAAATGAAAAAGAAAAGGATAATAGAGGATAAGTGGCTGAGACTTAAAGTCTCCATCAGATCTATACGCGAAAAGATGAATTTGCCCTTGAACCACTTATTTTAAAACAAAAATCCGGAACCAGTTCACCCAGTGGGTCGCGGCGCGGCCCCAATTGTCGTGGCGTGGCAATTAACGTATTTTACGAGCTCTCTTAAATCATTCCTGACTCAGATTCTAGTTATTGGTCGCGGCGCGGCCTTCTTCTCAGCGGCGCGACATTTAAAGGAAAACTCAACCCTTCATATCATGCCTCCTGACTCTGGTTTGAGTTCAATGTCGCGGCGCGACAAAGGCTTCCGCGGCCCGACAATGGCCTTCAACTGGCCCATTCGACAACTTACACAACTTAACGATTTATTCAACTTGTACACCTTGTTCACGTTTCCTATGCACGTCTAAACTTCATATTTAGGTCTCACATGACTTATCACCATTAAAACTCATATACAACTCATGCATGCACAAATTTCCAAGTATTTATACACATACGTTTATACAACAACTAACACAACAATTTATTTAATCGCATAACGAACGAGTTGCAAGCGTACTACGATTAAGTTTGTACCTTTAAATATGTACGAAAAAAACGGGATGTTACACAAAGTTGGATCCAAACCAGCTGATATGACTTCAGATCCGTCCCCAAGTGAAATGACCAAAAAGCCTCTCATTTAACTCTAAATAGAAAAAGACAGAAAACTGTCGCCAGGCAGTGTGCGCGGCGCCCACCCTCCATCCTGCGCGGCGCGCACGAGGCTTAAAACAATCTGTCAGTTTATAATTTATACCAAGCCCCACCCACTATACGTACATCATTAATACTCTATGTACAATAAATATTAGGGTCTTACATGTCAATCTAGGGAGGCAGATTCATGGAAATGGGCACTCCCATCTAATGGCCAATTTACTACAAAAATACTTACTTGTTTACTTGAAGAAAAGATGTTCACGAATGGTAAAGATCAACTGGAAACGTTAAGAAACAACCTCATTCCGAAAAAAGAGAAATCTTTTTTCGGAGAGCATTGAAAAGAAAATTGTTGGTGTTAACTGAGTTGGACAAACGTGGAATTGATCTTCATTCCGTTCGATGTCACATTTGCGGTGATGACATTGAGTCCATTGATCACTCCTTGGTGCTACTTAAAATGACAATGGATATTTGGGAGCGAGTGTATAAATAATTTTAGCTTGGTTCGAGTGGGTATCTAATTTGGAAGAACCTCAATTGCAAAATATTTAAGAATAAATCTTGGAATGCTCCTATGGCGCTCAATGAGATTGAAGTTACTAGCTACGAGTGGATCTCAAAAAGAATACAAAGAAAAAAGTTCGAGTTGCAAGATTGGCTTTCAAACTCACAAGTATTTTTGACATAGTTGGATTCGAGTTTGGATGCTTCCTATGCATCCCCTTGTAGTTTTTGTACTTACTTGCTTTAAGTCCTCAAGCTAGCTGCACATGCAGATATAGTCTCCTCTTCTGTTTCTATTGTTGGTCACAGTTGCATGTTGCAGTTGCTTGTTTTATTTCGTGTTCTTGTTTAGTATGTTGTATCCTTTGTGTTTGAGTTTTGATAAAGTTCTTATTGCCTTTAAAAAAATTCATGATTTTAATATAATTCAAAAAATTAGGAGCATAATGACGTACGTCACACCACCAGGAGCGTGCTGCGCATGACGTGGAACATCCGCAGAATACATATGATAAAACATTTAGGACATGAAGTAGGTAGTGAAAATAAATAAAAGGTTTTAGAAGATTCCAGACTAGGAGATTTCGGAAGGTTCTGAAACAAGTGGCAGTTAATGCTATAGGCTCAATTCCCAATGATTGAAATAAGCACAATAATGAATCCTACCTCAGCATGTGTAGGCTCATAGGTAACATAAACCCTAGTATTTTTCTATAAATAGGTGGTTACTTTTCTCAAATAGGGCACTGAATCCTTTATCCAAAAATTCACCTTGTAGTCTCAGAAAATGTAGTGACCCGAACTTTTCCATATTTATATATATTAATTGAGATTAATATTTACATGACTAAATGTTTCTAACGTGTTAAGCAATCAAACTTGTTAAGACTTGATTAAATGAAATAAGTTTCATATAGACAATTGATCACCCAAGTTAACCGGCGATTCACGAACGTTACAAAATTGTAAAAACTACATGTTGTGGTATATATAGACATATATATATATGGTTGACATAAGATTATGATGAGTAAGTATCTCACTAAATATATTAACAATGTGTGATATACATAAGAAATGAGATTACTAAGTTAAGAAACTCGAAATGATATATATAACGATTATCGTTATGATAACGTCTACTAAATACATATGTATCATATTAAGATATTGATACACTATATTTAACATGATAAAATAATATTTAAATATATCATTAAGTGTGTTAACAATGAACTACATATGTAAAAACAAGACTACTAACTCAAGAATTACGAAACAAGACTTATATGTAACGATTATCGTTGTAACGATATTTTAATGTATATATCATATTAAGAGATATTCATACATCATAATATCATGATAAGATAATAATTTAACATCTCATTTGATATAATAAACATTGGGTTAACAACATTAATTGAGATCGTTAACTTAAAGGTTTCAAAACAACACTTACATGTAACGACTAACGAAGACTTAACGAATCCATTAGAATGTATATACATGTTGTGTTTTGATATGTATTCTTACACTTTTTAAAGACTTCAATACACATATCAAAGTACTTCTACTTAACAAAAATGCTTACAATTACATCCTCGTTCAGTTTCATCAACAATTCTACTCGTATGCACCCGTATTTGTACTCGTACAATACACAGCTTTTAGATGTATGTACTATTGGTATATACACTCCAATGATCAGCTCTTAGCAGCCCATGTGAGTCACATAACACATGTGGGAACCATCATTTGGCAACTAGCATGAAATATCTCATAAAATTACAAAAATATTAGTAATCATTCATGACTTATTTACATGAAAACAAAATTACATATCCTTTATATCTAATCCATATACCAACGACCAAAAACACCTACAAACACTTTCATTCTTCAATTTTCTTCATCTAATTGATCTCTCTCAAGTTCCATCTTCAAGTTCTAAGTGTTCTTCATAAATTTCATAAGTATAGTTTCATAAAAATCAAGAATACTTCCAAGTTTGCAAGTCTACTTCCAAGCTTTCTAATCCATTCTAAGTAATCATCTAAGATCAAGGAACCTTTGTTATTTACAGTAGGTTATCTTTCTAATTCAAGGTAATATTCATATTCAAACTTTGATTCAATTTCTACAACTATAACAATCTTATTTCGAGTGAAAATCTTACTTGAACTGTTTTCGTGTCATGATTCTGCTTCAAGAACTTTCAAGCCATCCAAGGATCCTTTGAATCTAGATCCATTTTTCTCATTTCCAGTAGTTTTATCCATAAAACTTGAGGTAGTAATGATGTTCATAACATCATTCGATTCATACATATAAAGCTATCTTATTCGAAGGTTTAAACTTGTAATCACTAGAACATAGTTTAGTTAATTCTAAACTTGTTGGCAAACAAAAGTTAATCCTTCTAACTTGACTTTTAAAATCAACTAAACGCATGTTCTATATCTATATGATATGCTAACTTAATGATTTAAAACCTGGAAACACGATGAACACCATAAAATCGGATATACGCCGTCGTAGTGAAACCGGGAGCTGTTTTGGTTTGGATAATTAAAAACTATGATAAACTTTGATTTAAAAGTTGTTCTTCTGGGAAAATAATTTTTCATATGAACAAGAAACTATATCCAAAAATCTTGGTTAAACTCAAAGTGAAAGTATGTTTTTCAAAATGGTCATCAAGATGTCGTTCTTTCGACGGAAATGACTACCTCTTTAGTAATTGACATGTAACTTAAATTTCCAACTATAAACCTATACTTTTTCTGTTTGGATTCTTAAATTAGAGTTCAATATAAAACCATAGCAATTTGATTCACTCAAAACGGATTTAAAATGAAGAAGTTATGGGTAAAACATGATTATATATTTTTGATCTTTTTAGCTACGGGAAATGTTTAACAAATCTATACAAATCATATCCTAGCTAACTTATATTGTATTATACATGTATTCTAATATATTATGTAATTTTGGGATACCATAGACACGTATGCAAATGTTTTGACATATCATATCGACCCATGTATATATATATTATTTGGAACAATCATAGACACTTTATATGCAGTAATGTTGGAGTTAGCTATACAGGGTTGAGGTTGATTCCAAAAATATATATACTTTGAGTTATGATCTAGCCTGAGACGTGTATACACTGGATCGTGGATTGATTCAAGATAATATATATCGATTTATTTCTGTACATCTAACTGTGGACAACTAGTTGTAGGTTACTAACGAGGACAGCTGACTTAATACACTCAAATCTTTAAAACATAATAAAAATGGTTGTAATTATATTTTGATCATACTTTGATATATATGTACATATTTGTATAGGTTCGTGAATCGATCCGTGGCCAAGTCTTATTTCCGAGGAAGGAAATATCCGTGAAAGTGAGTTATAGTCCCACTTTTAAAATCTAATATTTTTGGGATGAGAATACATGCAGGTTTTATAAATGATTTACAAAATAGACACAAGTACGTGAAACTACATTCTATGGTTGAATTATCGAAATCGAATATGCCCCTTTTATAAAGTCTGGTAATCTAAGAATTTGGGAACATACACCCTAATTGACGCGAATCCTAAAGATAGATCTATTGGGCCTAACAAACCTCATCCAAAGTACCGGATGCTTTAGTACTTCGAAATTTATATCATATCCGAAGGGTGTCCCGGAATGATGGGGATATTCTTATATATGCATTTTGTTAATGTCGGTTACTAGGTGTTCACCATATGAATGATTTTTATCTCTATGTATGGGATGTGTATTGAAATATGAAATCTCGTGGTCTATTGTTACGATTTGATATATATAGGTTAAACCTATAACTCACCAACATTTTTGTTGACGTTTAAAGCATGTTTATTCTCCGGTGAATACTAAGAGCTTCCGCTGTTGCATACTAAAATAAGGACAAGATTTGGAGTCCATGTTTATATGATATTGTGTAAAAACTGCATTCAAGAAACATATGTCGATGTAATATATTTCTATTGTAAACCATTATGTAATGGTCGTGTGTAAACAGTATATTTTAGATTATCATTATTTGATAATCTACGTAATGTTTTTAAAACCTTTATTGATAAAATAAAGGTTATGGTTGTTTTAAAAATGAATGCAGTCTTTGAAAAACGTCTCATATAGAGGTCAAAAACTCGCAACGAAATCAATTAATATGGAACGTTTATAATTAATATGAACGGAACATTTCAGAAAAAGACAAACAACATCACCAACCACCACCACCCATTCTCAAACCGAAAATTCCCCAATTTGAGGTTAGGTGCAATTTAGGTCAGGATGATTTTTTGCTTGATCAAGCACATATCTAATTAGATTGGTGTAAAAACGTTACTTATTCCATACTGTAGGGGCCATTTTTGTGATTCATTACAAATGAATCTAGTTAAAAATTTAGGAGTTCGGACCAATTTGAACGAAACCAACGGCTGACTTATCCAATTTGTAGAGCATAAATTCTGCAATCAAGTTCTCATTGCAATTTGAGGTTTGTTCAGTTTCTTAATCGTCATCCGGGATTCAAACTAATAAGATGATTGCAGGTACGTTTATGTATCTAAAATCCTAAATAAGTGGTGTCGATATAATGCTGCACATCAACTGTTTGATGAAATGCGTAAAAGAACTTACATTAACATATACTGTATCGATTTAGGAATGTGTGTATTGTGATATCATATACATGCCCATTTCTGATTTCAGGGTCAAATGTGGGTTGCCAATACCCGACCAGGGGGCTTTTCATTCACAAAGTTCAATATCCGGGTACACTGGTGTAATGTGTCTTATAAGTGATATAAAGTCATTTATATATTACAATATGACTTTCATATATTTTGTTAATTTTATTTATTTATATTTATAGGTGCAAGGAAAATGACATTACATACATCACACGCACGGTTTGTGAAAATGAATTCAATTAATTGTACAATACAACGATCGACTGAAGTCTCTACATTTAATAAGGATGGTGACAGTAGACCTTTGGTAAAAATGTGTGGAGTTACATCAGCCAAAGATGCTGCTTTGGCAGCAGAAGCTGGTGCTGATTTAATTGGAATGATCATTTGGCCTAATTCTAAACGTTCAGTTTCGGTTTCAACTGCAAAAGAGATATCAAAAGTTGCACGTGAGTATGGTGCAAAGCCAGTTGGGGTGTTTGTTGATGATGATTCCAGCACAATTCTGAAGACTTCTGAGGATGCAGACCTTGAATTTGTGCAGGTAAATTTCTGATCTTGAATTTCAGTGCATTAAAATCTAGTAGTGGCAATATAGGCAGACTGGGTAACAAGTCGAAGTTGGCTATATCTTAATCTAAGTTCAAATGGGTCTACTCTGGTTGACCTTTAAACAAATTTTTTACCCATAGTATGATTAGTTTGAAATAAGTTATGTGCTGATTACAAAAACTCTATATACATACAATAACTTTTCAATGAAGTGGAACCTTTCTATTTAACGTGTTTGAGAATGAACGTACCCGGCCTATTCTATTAGAATGTAAATATGGTCCAGCCCGATTGTATGTATGGGCTTGGTCCATTAGGGTTTTTAGGTATTTGTAATGTATAAATACTGATCAATAATACGATACACCCTAATGGACCTAGCCCATATATACAATCGGGCTGGACCATATTTACATTCTAATATATTCAACATATTTTGTAAGCAAATGGGCCAATTGCAAACTCTATTTAGGATTTTTATTCAATTGATTGATGACAATCTGTAGTCCTAACAGCTTCATGGAGATGGATCACGGGCTGCATTTTCGAATTTATCTAGTGAGAGGCAAATTGTTTACGTTCTGCATGCAAATGAGGATGGTGAACTTCTGAACCGCATATCCGATGAAGATTGTTCTTTGGTTGATTGGATTCTGGTAGACAGTGCAAAAGGGGGCAGGTACTCTCACTTACTGGTTACTCACACACTGCTTAAGGCCAGGGCCCTCTTGTCAATTTTATGGGCCATGTTCAATGAGTAAAAAGTGGGCCTTTTGTATACTAAAATTTTGCATATATATAAAATAAGAATAAATTATACGTAGCAAGTTATACTCACAACTAAGTACGGTTGACACTATACTTGTTTTTTAATAGTTACAAGCACAACTAATAAATATCGATTTAAGTCCTTTCCGTAATTCCGTATTACTGTAACAAGTTTGTTTTTTGGGCCCATATATACAGGCCCGGCCCATAGGGGGAGCAAGCTGTTCACTTGCTCAGGGCCCAAAATCATTAGGGGCCCAAATTTTTTAAAAATAAGTCTGGTCCTTTTGAAGTAGTGGCAAGAGAAATCATGCACCAGGCCCAAGTTTATTTCATACACCGATGTGGGAGAAACTACTATCTTAGATTCCAACTAACAGATGTATTATATCAATATTTTTTTCTAACATTAATTCTACTATATTTATATATACAAGAAACTTAAATAATTAGTATTTGTCAATAATTTATGTTTAATTCAAAAATGTAAGTTTTGTATGCATTCAAAAAAGAATTTCACTTTTCTTTTGAGGCATGAAACGTAAACGTATAATATGCAATATAATATACTATGTTACTATTTGACAAATGAGGATGTTGATCGGAATAACAATTTTTTTTTAATTTCCATGTATGTTAAAGTATACTACTACTACTACTATTTAAGCAAATACTATTCATCAAACTACAGTATAAACTTTTGCAATGCACCTGCGTAACGAAGAAATTGACTAATGAAATTACAACTGATATGACGTTAATTATCGTTTTTTAATTAGCTTATACTAATTATTATTTTGGGTTTAGGGCCCATTTTTTAGTTTCGTTCAGGGCACTCAAATTCTCAGGACCGGCCCTGCATATATAAGTACAAGTACACTTGTTCAAATTTGATAAATATTGAATTAAGTCCATACCGAATTAAGAAGTTTGTATTTTGGGCCCCATAAATAATTGGGCCCTTTGCAGCACCTCAGATTGCACTCCCTTATAGCCGGGCCTGTTAAGGGTGGCAAAATCAGTGGGTCGGGGTAACGGGTCAAAAGTGGCAATCTTTTGTACTCGTTGAATGGGTTGTGTTGAGTTCACACGCGAGCACTTTCTTGGCTCGTTTGTCCAAAACACGATTACCATACTATTTTATTACATCAATAATCTTGCTGATTAAACAGTACCTTAGTTTTCACTTTTCTGCATTAAAAGTACATTTTAGGATGGATTTGACTTATTTCATTTTTAGCTTTTTTATACTTGAAGTTGGTTCAATTGTCAGTGGTAAAGGATTTAACTGGTCAAAGTTCAAACTACCACCAATCAAGAGCAAACATGGATGGCTCTTAGCTGGCGGGATGAAACCCGAAAACGTAACCGAAGCTATTTCGTTACTAAGACCCGATGGAGTTGATGTCAGCAGCGGAATTTGTGCGCCAGATGGCATTCAGAAAGATATATCACGTATATCTTCTTTCATTACTGCCGTAAATTCTGTTCGGTATTAATCATTATTCATCAACCAACTCATGCTTTAGTTAATACTGCTCAAGTACATGATGTCATAATCATTATTTTAATGTGTACTAAAATTTATTTGGACCATGTAGTCATGTACTAAGTTTGGTATTGGCCAACTGTGTGATAAAATTGTAAATGTTCAAGAATAGAATAGAAATCTACGCTTGAAAGATTAAAATAGCAAGACTTTGTTGCTAAAGATTAAAATAGCAAGACTTTGTTGCTAAGTAGATTAGAATAAATAATGGAAGTGTAGAATAGAAATAATTAGAAGATTGAGTGTATTATTTGAAGATTTGTTATCTTATACAACTGTTGATTACAACTCCTATTTATAGGCTACAAAAAACTAACTTTCTTAACCTCTAAGAAAACTTAATAGGTAAGTATCACGAATATCGATAATTACTTAACAACTAAGGATACTAAAATATCTATGTATCCTTAATGGATAATAATACTTAATAGCTAAGTATCCTTAATGGATAAGAATACTTAATAGCTAAGAATACTTAATAGTTAAGTTTTCTTAGTAATTAAGTTTTCTTAATAACTAAGTTTTCTTAATAACTAAGTTTTCTTAGTAACTAAGTTTACATAACATTAGATTAATGTCTAATAACAAGCTTAGATACGCTAACACTCCTCCTTAAGATTGTTGTTAGACATCATAAGCCGAATTTTCAATTAATCTAGCTTCATTTCCGTAAGAGACTTTGTAAGCATATCTGCCAATTGATCAGCAATATTTTAGCTAGACTTTTCCATTCTTCTCGGCTTCTCGAATAGCATGATATTTGATATTGATGTGTTTGTTCTTCTGTGTTGCACCAGATTCTCTGCTATAGCAATAGCAGACTTGTTATCACAATAGATTACTGTTGGACATTCTTGAGTTAGATCCAAGTCAGATAGCACATTTCTCATCCAAACAGCATGATTAAGAGCATATGCGATTGCTATATATTCTGCCTCTGCAGTAGATTGTGCGACAATTCTTTGCTTCTTTGAGTTCCAGCAAAATGCACTTGAACTCCTCCTAAAATTATGATTCATCAAATGAGCGTCGATCTCAGAATACCACGCCTTTGGTGCTTTCTTTAGACCATAAAGTGCCTTATATAGTATGTACACTTTTTCTTCTTGACTAACTACTTCAAAGCCTTGAGGTTGCTTTACATAAATCTCCTCCTCAAGTTCAGCATTCAAAAATGCAGATTTCACATCAAGATGATGAATTTTCAAATTGCGTTGAGCAGCTACAGCTAACAATAACTTGATCACGTCATGACGAGCAACTGGAGCGAAAGTCTCTCTAAAATCCACATCTGCAATTTGAGAATATCCTTTCACTACCAACCTTGCCTTGTGTTTATGAACTGAACCATCAGGTTGAAACTTAGTTCTAAACACCCATTTGACACCTACTGCATTCTTACCCTTTGGCAAATCAACAAGCTTCCATGTTTTATTTTTCTTAATAATTTTAAGTTCCGCTTTCATGGCTTCATTCCATTCATCATGTTTGGAAGCTTCAATATAGCTTTCGGGCTCTATAACAACGTGATTACAAGACTCGTAAACATCATCAATTTTTCTGGTTCTCAAAACTTCGGTATCAGTTGTGTCTTCGACATCAAATTCTGGATCATCAAAATGAGATTCTTTTTGGAGATTTGAAATAGAAGCTTCATGCCTTTTAACTTCTTTTATATTCCAATCACAATAGGCTCCTTTATCAACAGTCACATCTCTATTTTTGTAATCGACATGCGATGCCATGAACAAGTGTTCATTTGCTTCCTGATTGTCTTCAGAGATATTTTCCAACTGAAGTTCTTTTGTTTGGCCTTGATTTTTCTTTGTTCTACAATATTTCTCAATATGCCCAAACTTTTTGCAAAAATTGCACTTAAATTTTGGTTTATCTTTGAACCAACAATCAACTTCTTGATGATTTGTATTTCGACAAACTTTACATGGAGGAAAAGTACCTTTGTAATTTCCTTTCTTGTACGTGTTTTGTCTTAAATTCCCAGACTTGTTATTTTTGAAAGACGCTTGAAAAGCACCTTCAACATTTTCTTCAGATCTCATAGAGACCCTCTGTTCTTGTGCTTGAAGCTTACTGGTTAGTTCACAAACCGTAAGCATACTAACATCACAAGATTCTTCTATTGCAGAAATTTTAGCTTCAAACTTTTGAGGAACACTTATCATTATTTTCTCCACCACTTTCTGGTCTGAAATCTTATCACCATGAAGTCTAATTTGATTAACAACATCCATTATTCGCAATGAATAATCTTTCACGAGTTCATCATCGTTCATTTTCAACAATTCAAATTCTCGTCTGAGAGTCAATAATCTGACAGCTTTTACTCTATCAGAACCTTCATAGGTATCTTGAATTTTATCCCACACATCTTTTGGTGTGTCCAAGTCCATTATTGAGGTGAAAATTTGATCAGCAAGTCCTGAATGTAAACAGGTAAGTGCTTTATCTTTCTTCAGCAACTCGTCTTCATAATTTCTTAGTTGAGCAACAGTTGGGTTAGCTCTGAGTGCTGGAGGATCTTCATCAGTCTCTACAACCTTCCATAAACCTTGAGACTTCAAATATGTCTTCATCTTCACTGCCCAAATATGATAGTGCAATCCATTAAATAATGGAATTGCTGGAGCAGCTGAACTAGATGCCATGTCTAGTTTAAAATTTCTTTATCGTGAATAAAACAGTCCCTTAAGAAGAGAGCTCTGATACCACTGTAAATGTTCAAGAATAGAATAGAAATCTACGCTTGAAAGATTAAAATAGCAAGACTTTGTTGCTAAAGATTAAAATAGCAAGACTTTGTTGCTAAGTAGATTAGAATAAATAATGGAAGTGTAGAATAGAAATAGTTAGAAGATTGAGTGTATTATTTGAAGATTTGTTATCTTATACAACTCTTGATTACAACTCCTATTTATAGGCTACAAAAAGCTAACTTTCTTAACCTCTAAGAAAACTTAATAGGTAAGTATCACGAATATCGATAATTACTTAACAACTAAGGATACTAAAATATCTATGTATCCTTAATGGATAAGAATACTTAATACAGTAGCTAAGTATCCTTAATAGATAAGAATACTTAATAGTTAAGTTTTCTTAGTAACTAAGTTTTCTTAATAACTAAGTTTTCTTAGTAACTAAGTTTATACTAACATAAGATTAATGTCTAATAACAAACTTAGATACGCTAACAAAAATTACATTGTAGCTTTTATCATCTGTCCCTTTACTCAAGATAGTACGAAAACATTTTTCACATTGTTGTTTGGTTGTAACAATCTAATGGACCCCATGACATGTTGTACATGCATTTTTTTTTGTGGAAGCCAATTCTTAATGGTCCTCTTAAGTCTTTATGATAGAGATATATGTGGGTTTCGATTAAGTAAGCTGGATGGTTTAGTTTTTGTTTTGTTTCGGCCTTTGCTCATGTTTCCCTCGTATTAGTAGTCGTAGGTTTGGTTTTATTTGTTGGGTTCTTCATTTTAGTTTAGGTTCGTTATGTTGTTTGTTGCTGCTGTCAGTTGTGCTTTTCCGTTGTTTCTGTTTGGTTTCTTTCATCTATTGATGAAAGATTCCCGTATTTTTATATTTCTTTGTTTTTCGCTATAGAAAAAGAGATATACGTGGGCAACAATTATTGTACTTATTTGTGCGCCTCTATAAAAAAAACTAAAACTTTAGCTAACCATGTTTACAGTATAACCCAATATATTATATATTAACATTATAAATTGCCCTCTCCAATTTTGTGGAGAAATGAATATATGATTTCTAGCATCCATTTATTTCCTTCAATTGTCAGTTGACTATTTTGACTCATTCGTAAGCTTCGGGTCAGTCTGATAATATACAACGTCTCCTTCATCACTCACATAATGATCTTTTTTCATACTGCTTGCTAGTAGTCCGATTAAGTGCAATGGAAGTGGCCATGATTTCTTCGGCTCCCTGTAATATTTCCCTAGCACTGGCTTAGCGGCTTCGGTCTACATTATCAGAGTTTGAGATCGTTACTCGTTAGTGTTTAGTTAACAATCGGTAACAAGAAAAAGTTAACAAATGTTTAAGAATACTTACCGCCTCTATTAAGTGATAGTGTGGGATTTGAGGAAAAAGATGATGTATAACATGTGTTCCTATGTCATGATGGATGTTATTGATCCATCCATAGTCACGATCTAGTGTCGTTAACCCTCCTCTTAGATAACTCCATTCCTGTTGTTTTCAGTGAAAATGATATCATCAAATAATCAATTATTTCAAGATAATGAAATAGCCTAACCCCGACAGCAACCGAAAATCACTAATGATATCGTATTATTTCACTAGAAATGTATATTTTTTCTATTGGATGAAATGTTTTATGTTAGTTTGTTCATTAAGAATACACTTGGGTGAATTTTGACCCATTTGACCCGTTTCCTTTTAGTGTTTGTTTTATCTGACCCGTTACAGATAAAACTATAAACCAAATGAATCTATCATAAGTAACTTTTGTCAACTAAATGAAAATCAGGGTCATTTTCGAACCTTGCCACGGTACCATGGAAGCTTATTTTCATGACCATGATGATGCAAGTAAGTTACTAAATCCAGCCACATAACGAAACCCTGAATACAAATAAAGGATTTAGGAAAAATAACAAAAACGGACAACATAAAATTTCGGTATGTAGTTAACTAACCCAATAGGGGATGCCGTATAATTTAAGTAGTTGAAGAGGACTCATTACAAAGGACAAACCCAGAAGCAGGGCAGCCATGGCTGACCAACAAACAGTTGATGTGATCACATCTTTTTTTTCCTTAGGCAGAAACAAATCGCTAGCTGGGTTAAAATGAGAGCCTTTTTTTCCTGGACTTCGACCCCACTGTTAGTTCAAACCCGAAACAAGCATTAGGAATGTTGTAAGACCGTATAGGGGTGATTTTTCAGACTGTCATGATTTTTTTTTAAAACCGAGCCAAATCAGATGGCTAACCGGCTACATGCGCGGGATTATTTATTGTTGTTGAACGGAGGATGTTATAAGTATATACATACAGAGGCGGATCCAGTGTATAAGGGAGGGGGCCGCCCGCCCCCGGTGGATTTAGAAATTTTAGTGCAAATTTTTTCGGTTTTTCGATTTTGCCCCCGGTGGAATTTTTTTTTGCCTCAAACCCTTCATATTTTGCCCCAAAACCTCCATATTTTGCCCCAAAACATTCGTATTTTGCCCAAAAACCTCCAATTTTTTCTCAAAAAACTCTATATTTTGCCAAAAAAAAATTCCTACGTTTTAGAAAAAATTTCGCCCCCGGTGAAAAATTTTCCTGGATCCGCCACTGTATACATATAACTCAACATTACTTCTCATACATATTTGTGTCTATATAAATCTAGATGCATGATTTTCTTTGTATATTGTACTAGTCTTGATTTAATTACTTGAAGTAGTTTAATCTGAGTAATTATTTTTTAATGGTTAGTATATTGTTTTATAAATTGACAAATTGTAGTAGCTAGTGTTGCGTTTTCTCAACCAGGTCACAAGTTTCTTTTTACCTTTTTGCTAGAATAAGAATGGGTCAAATAGATTGGTTCAAACATATTGAAAGTAATTCAAAACCTATTTTTGCACATCCAACATCCTTAATCATTCTATAATTCTATTTGTTAAACGGGTCAAAGTTGTTGAAAGTCATTCAAGACCTATGCGTAAGTAGTAATGCAACTTCCTAAATCGTTATATTCTTTAAATAGGTCAAACATATTATAAGCCATCCAAATTCGATTAGTGGATTTGAGTTACTATTATATTAAGACTTAAACCTAATTAACTTATCCCATTTTGACCCATACTAAAGGATACCCTTTTAAAATAAAATAATGTGTTTGCAAATCCCACTTTACACCTTCACACATGAACAATAGTTTGTTCCCAACAAAGAAAGACAATGCAACAATAACGATACTCAATTTCACGAATGCGGGCGAATCAGGATATAATGGATGGGACTCACCAGATAAAAAGGGTATGCGAGCATCGGGAAAGGCAGAGTGAACCTCAACATCCGAGTTGCCGTGTCTAAACTTCTATAGATCTTCTCAGATAACTAGAAACACGAAAAAAAAAATAAAAAAAAATACACCTATGTGAATTAAAAATTTAATATATTTTTCATTATTTGCCTAAGATGCTGGATCAAAACTGCTTATATATGGTCACATAAACTTACTGGATGCCAAGATTCATCATTTTCAACATGTCCATGGTTCTGATGATGAGTTCTATGGCTAATTCTCCTGCAATCACAACCATATCAATTAAAATAAAAAATGAAATATTACATAAAATATCATTTCAATATAGAATTTAAATCAGAAAAAGAAATAGGGACTAAATCATACCATCCATGATAAGGTACAAGTATGGAAGAATGAAGAAAATGCCCAACTACATTATTGAGTTTTGCATTATTAGAAAAGCTTCCATGGCCACTGTTGAATCAAAAAATAAATCATAAACTCATATTTAATAATTAAGACAACAATTACCATAAAAAGATAAAATCTTGATAATGAGGTGCTTGTGATTTTTTTTTTTTAAAACATTGACTTTTTTTTTTTTTTTTTTTTTTTAATATCAAAACTGCTTTTGGATTGTACATATCAAAATGCAATAAACAGGTAATTAAGCAGTTTTACCAGTCATGACCAAGAACAAACAGAGCCCAAAACATTGTTCCTTGAGCAAACCAATACAAAGGCCAAACAACCATGTTGTTAAAATAAGCCGCCAGAGCCGCCAACCCGAAAACCACCACCACATCTCTCAAAACATAACTCATGGACCGCCACGTGTCCTTAACCCAACAATGTTTCGGTATAGCAGCCCGAATATCAGCCAATGTGAAAGGTGGTGGTGCACCAGGATTGAACCCACTTTCACCAAGCCCATTCATTATTTTTTCATCATCATTTACAACATGAACACCGGCTGGTGCACTCACTTTGAGTACCGGAAAATTCGGTTTGAAATTTTTTAAAGGTGATATTTTTATTGAAATTGGAAAATTGGATATTGAGTTTCTTGATGTTGGGTTGGGGTAGTGTTTAGGAAGTGGTCTTAAACCACATTCCGTTATGACCCTTGTAGCCATTTTATGATAAAAATGAAACAACAAAGTGAGTGTGTAGATGTGTGGAATAAAAGTTTATAAATGTGTTTATTGAAAGATTTTAAAGCATGGGAGGAGATAAATTGCACACGTCTTCAAAATGATTTTTTATCATCTTATGGTTGCTATGCTTATGCATATATATGAATATCTGATGGTCTCTGTTTCTTGGCACTTTCCCTAGTTCATTGGATGTATTTGAACCTTTTCAATCTAACTTTTGTTGTTTTTTTTTTCCTTAGAAAAACAAAAATTAAATTAAATATATCTAATGATTTAGTAATGTAACATTACTAAATCATTAGATCATATTGGGCACCAAGGTAGTAGTGAGGCATTTGTGACAGAAGGGTTCAATAGTTGAAAAAAGTCAGAGAGACTTAAAGAGCACGTTGGTGGTGTAAGTAGCTTTCATAATGCAGCACTAGAAAAGTGTGAATCTTTAACCCGAACGAATCAATCTATTCTCAATGCCTTTGATAAGCAAGATGAAAAATCAAAAACAGATAATCGAATTCGGTTGAGTGCTACGATTTTCGCTTGTAGGTATTGTTTGAAATGTGCAATACCATTTCGTGGTCATGATGAGATGGACACATCTATTTATAAGGGAAATTTCTTGGAATTGATGGACTTAATTTTAAGTCATAATGAGGAACTCCGTAACCTACCGAAAGCTCCGGGGAATAACAAATTGGTGTCTCCTTATATTCAAAAAGATGTTGTTAAATGCTTTAAACAAGAAGTACTAGAATGTATCTTTAAGGAAATTGGTGATGATGTGTTTGCGTTGTTAGTTGATGAGTCTAGCGATGTATCTAAAAAAGAACAAATGGCAATTGTGTTGCGATATGTTGATGAACATGGACTTGTTAAAGAAAGATTTGTGGGCCTTGTTCATGTAAAGGATACATCTTCTTTGTCTCTTAAATGTTCCATTGATTCTTTTTTTTCCAAACATAAAGTGAGTATGAATCAATTGAGAGGTCAAGGTTATGATGGAGCAAGCAACATGCGAGGTGAGTTCAATGGTTTAAAAGCAAAAATCTTGGAGGAAAATAAATCGGCATATTCTGTACATTGCTTTGCTCATCAACTTCAATTAGTGGTTGTAGCGATTGCAAGAAAACATTTGGCGATAGTGAACTTTTTTTGACAAGATAGCCATTTTGATGAATGTTGTTTGTGCTTCTTGTAAACGAAAAGATATTTTGCTAGACACGGAGAAAAAGAGGGTTGAAGAAGAAATTGGTAGTGGTAGAATTGAAACCGGGAAAGGATTGAATCAAGAGGTTTTTCTTATACGGCCCAGAGATACACGATGAAATTCTTACTATAAAACACTTGTGCGTTTGGTTGATATGTTTCCATCTATTATTAAGGTCCTTGAATTTGTTAAAGAAGAAGGAAGTAACGATTCTAACCAAAATCAAGCGCATGGTCTTTTGAAGTATTTAAAGTCATTTGATTTTGTTTTTTATTTGCATCTAATGTTGCACATTTTAGGGTTGACAAATATATTATCACAAGCTCTTCAACGAAAAGATCAAGACATAAATGAAGCGGTTCAATTAGTGGAGGTGACCAAAGAAAAATTGCAAGATTTAAGAACAAATGGGTTTGAACAACTCTTAGAGAAAGTGTCGTCTTTTTGTGAGAAACATGGTATCCGGATTTTGAAAATGGATGAAGATTGTTTTAATTCAAGGAGACAAAAGGAGAAAATCACCAATCAACATTATTATGAGGTAGAGTGTTTTAACACCGTTTTGGATATGCAAATTCAAAAGTTTGGTGATCGTTTTAGTGAAGCTAGTACCGAGTTACTTTCTTGTATGGCGGCGTTGCATCCACGTGATTCATTCTCAATGTTTGATTCGCCGAAATTAATAAGGTTGTGTGAGTTTTATCCAAAAGATTTTAGTCGTACGGAGATTATTGAACTTAAAGATCAACTTGAAGTATACCATCTTAGTGTCCGAAAAGATCCAAGATTTGCCAACTTGAATGGTATTGCTGACCTTGCTAGAGTAATGGTGGAAACAAGGAAATATCTATCTTATCCGTTGCTTTATCGGTTATTAAAGCTAGCATTGGTGTTACCCGTTGCGACTGCAACAGTAGAGAGATGTTTTTCGGCAATGAAAATTGTAAAGTCGAACCTACGCAATCGTATTGGGGAGGAGTTTTTGAATGCTTGTGTAATTTGTGCGGTAGAAAGAGAAGCTCTGGCCAAAGTTAAAGATGAAGATGTACTTCAGCGTTTCCAAAATATGCGTTTACGTAGAAGAAAAGTGTAATTTGGTACTGTTTTTTTGTTACATTTAGTTGGTTATATTTAGTACAATTTTTTGGTCACATTTTGTGAAGTTTTTTTTGGGTAGCTTTTGATAAAAAAAATTTGCCCCCGGTGACCCAAATTCCTGTTTTCGCCACTGGTAATGTTAAAAACTAGAAAATATACTGACCACGCGTTGCAGCGGTTGCATTAGGATATACGTTGTTTGACACCTAATATACTTAACGGCCCGCGCTTTGCGGTGGAACACTTTAACGTCTTTTATGAAACTAATGTTGAGCGGAAATTGAGGAAAAAACTGTGAAAAATGGCAGAAGGACTCGAAGTCATGTCTTTTTCCTGACAAACTCATGAACTTACCATTTGCTCTAACTATCAAATTGATACAGAGTATATAATTAGTTGAGGTTACTATATATATATATATATATATATATATATATATATATATATATATATATATATATATATATATATATATATATATATTCCTTTAAAACAAGAAGTTCCGTCTCAAATATAATTAGTTGCGTTGTGTTCGTAAAATTATTTCGAGTGAATGGTGATGTCAGAGAAACCTAACTCGCGGTGGAAAAATATAAATCCTGTTAAAACTTTTGGATGAGTGTTATTTAATGATTATTATTTAAATTGAAAAGTTATGATTTTTACCTCTCAAAATTACACATTTTACACCTTTTATACCTCGAAGTAACACTTTATACCCTTAAAGTCATTTGACTCTTTCTTTTCCATGGCCAAACGACAACTTTTTTAAGTTTTTGAGAATCAAACGACACATCTTAAAAGTCATTTGACTCTTTTTTTTCCATGGCCAGACGACAACTTTTTTAAGTTTTTGAGAATCAAACGACACATCTTAAGGTGTGTAATAGTATGTAAATATTAAATATTAAATTAATATTAATATTAATATTAATATTAATATTAATATTAATATTAATATTAATATTAATATTAATATTAATATTAATATTAATATTAATATTAATATTAATTATTAATATTAATATTAATATTAATTATTAATATTAATATTAATATTAATTAATATTAATATTAATATTAATTATTAATATTAATAATATTAATAATTAATAATTATTAATATTAATTGTTAATAATTAATAATAATAATAATAATAATAATAATAATAATAATAATAATAATAATAATAATAATAATAATAATAATAATAATAATAATTACAGAAATGATTTAGCCACCAAAATAATTCACTCAAAAACTTTCACTCGCTGATTTGGCATGGACACATAGATTCTAACCGCCTTCCATATGTTTTTGCTTATTTATTATTAATATAACTGATTATGATTATGATTTCTCTCTATTCTAAGATGAAGGAAAGATTGTTTACGTCTCTATAGAGAGAAATCGTTTCTTTATCGGGATAGAAAAACTCCCAAGAGTAGAGACTTCGTCAATCGATTACCTCTCCCCCTAGAGACTTCGTCAATCGATTATCTCTCCCCCGACTCTCTCTGTTTGACGGATAAAGAGATTGCTTCCAAATGGAACCCCAGCCAAAAGTAGGAAAAATAAATAAATAAATAAATAATAATAATAGTAATAGTAATAATAATAATAATAATAATAATAATAATAATAATAATAATAATAATAATAATAATAATAATAATAATAATAAAAATTAAAAATTGTGAATTACGTACAAGTATTTTAGATGAGTTAAAATTGTGAATTACGTAGTATTATATTGTTTTTGTTTGATGAAAAATATAATCATAATCAGTTATATTAATAATAAATAAGCAAAAACATATGGAAGGCAGTTAGAATCTATGTGTCCATGCCAACTCAGCGAGTGAAAGTTTTTGAGTGAATTATTTTGGTGGCTAAATCATTTCTGTAATAATTAACAAGTCAGGCGCAACTTTTTGTCGTTGGTGTGCAAAAACGAAACTTTAATTTATGTGTTTGAAACTGAAGTATTAAACGTGATTTATATTATGATACAATAAATGAATGAATGGAAAAAAAATTGTATAATGTATACAAGCAATGTGTGCCGGGATTAGATTTATATGTTTCTGGTTGGTCATCAATTGATAAAAGTCAATGATTATATAATTGAAGTTAAAAAAAAAAAAAAAAAAAAAATTATAAAGTTAATGTGATATTTAAACTCATGCTATATTGACGTCTTGTATTGTCCTACAGCTTTGATGATTGTTGGTGGATTGTTGTTTTTGGTGGGGTTTGATTTGTAGATGGCTCTTAGTCTTCACTTGATCGATGTCCTCTCTTGTATTGTCCTTGATGTCTCGTTTTTTGTTTGATTTTGTTTGATTAGTCGTCTAGTTTCACGGTAAGTTTATTTTGTTAGTGTTTAAATTGTTTTGGTTTGAGTTAAGCTCGTGTTTTTATCCTTCACGGTTTGGTTGTTTCGTTTCGGGTTGTATGTGTCTTGGAACTTCATCGGTTTAATGAAGTGTTTTCTTATAACTTTTAGTGTTTTCAGAAGAAAAAAAAAAAATATTCACATCTTATGAAATTGAGGTTTGTAATGATTTAAAATGAATTGTTCACCTATAAAGGGTATTTTGGTTGATGTTCCATGTTTGCTTTTAGCTAAACATTAGATAGTGGTTTAAGCATTTCAAGAAAAATAAAAAATATGTACTAATTACCAAATTGCCCTTTGTTTGCCATGAACATGCTTCAATGATTATGGTCCTTTGTGGAGGAATTATAATTTTCTAAACAGTTGTTTCTTTTATTTGTTTATAACAAACTACATATTACCTACTTTATACGGAGTCTTAAATAACTAAGCACGTTTTTTTTCTTCCGAAAATTCCAAACCGAGTGGAATGTTGGCATTTCGTAGTACTTTTTCCTGTTAAATATTCAACCATAACAATACGTAGAAAACCTTTTTATGCTTTTACAATTTTGTTTAATTACATTATTAATTTATTATATTTAATATATAATGAATAAAAGACTATTACTAAAGGACTTTCAATTATTAAATCTATCACGTTTGATGTAGACGTTTATTCTTAGGATCTTAGGTCGCTTGGACTCTAAACTAGAGGCGGAATACACTAGAATATGGTTAAACCGAGATATGGGTCATTTTGGGATCGAATTGGTCAAACCTAGAGCAAAACCTAGATTAGATCGACTCCTAGACGATATATTTCGGTGGTATATGGTGTTAGGGTTCTCTGGAGACGAAAACCTACGACTTAGGGTGAATGGGACAAGTAACCTCATCAAAGAAGTCTAAACCCGTATATATAGTGAACACAGACACACTCGGTCGAGTGTCTGTGTACACTCGGTCGACTGACTGACACAGTCGGTCGAGTGTCTATATACACTCGGTCGACTGTGTGCATTTTAACATATTGATCATTTAATAAATTAAGTACGCACAAACACAAATATAATCAATAGTCTCGAGTAAACATTATTACATAACCGAAATGTGTTAAACATAAAAACAAATAACGGCTGGGAATTCATGCACCAACAAACTCCCCCTAAGACCTAGCTGTTACAATAAAGCATTCGGTTATCAATCTGTATAAGATAAGGATCTGTCACCCAGTTCTTCAGATAGCAAAGTTTAACAACTCTGCAATACTGTTCAGCTTGCACACGATTCTCTGGGCGATACAGCATCCTGTTGTAGTAAAGGGTAAACATATCTTCTTCACAGTAGTTTCTCAACCAAACTGGATCTAGAACCCTTATACTATCATTTTCATCTCCTCCATCTTTGTCTAACACAATAACCGCTTCCTCCGAGCGTTCATCATAATACCACCAACGAAAACGAGGACTGAAGTGCTGCGACATCTTCCTCAGAGGAACCTTCCGCATATACCTCACAGGTTGATATTTTACTATCTTCCTTCTGACCCCTGTTTTCTTGTTCGTTCGATAAGAGATCTTCGAAAACTGAGGACGAAAACCTATGAAATTAGGTGACTGATATGATCTCCTTATCTTACGAACCAAAATATCAGGAACTCCACAATAATCCTGATACAACATCTTAAGCCTGGCCACCTGCATAAACTCAAAATAAGGTAACGTTTTGAATTCGTATGGAGATTTGATATAATCCACTCCATGTTCTTTCTTGATCGCATATATATCAAATTCTTTAATATAAGCCCAGGCTATTATCTTTCCCTTAGCACGTAAACTCTCACAGTGCTCGATAAACTTCAAAAATTGCGGCTCCACCTTAGGCTTCATCACATACTGCCTAATCCGCATCATAATCTTCCATTCTTCTTCCAACACTTCAACTTTTTCTTTGTTGATCTTCACCGGCAAGAAACCTTCTGGTAACACACTCTCTTGTTCTTTCTGTTCCTTTTCTTTACACTTTCTGTTCAAAAGCTCATCATTCATCTGAAAATAATCAGCAAAAGTTGGATATTCATCACTAACACCTTCATAACGAGGATAAGGCTCGGTTGGCTCATCCTCAATCACAACTTCATCAAAACTGTTATCACTTTCATCAAAAATATCAGTATCACTCATATCATCATCAAAATTACGAGCCCCTAAAGTCGAAGCTTCGGTTGAAGCTTTTGATGCAGCGTCATCAGATTCCTTAGCTTCTCGCTCTAGACGCTCCATCAATTCCTGCTCAGTTTCGGTGAGATCCGGAGGGATCTCCCCTTCTTCTAAATCAGTGTAAACAGTAGTGTGATTAAGACGATCCTGCATAGCTAAAAATTCAGAAACTGTTATAAATTGAAGAGGAGTTACATACAGCGGGTTATCCTCCGTGTAGCCTTTTGCAACTTCAACAGCCCTGTCTTCCTCTGCTTCACCAAAAGTACCAAACGGATCTGGTTCTCCATCTTTCTCTTCAACCACAACCTTTTTCTCCTATTCATTTAACCTCTCAGTCAATTCTTGATTTTGAGTCTGAAGAGTAAAAATTTCACCAGCTTGACTTCCCACATTTTTCTCTAGTTCATCAATCTTCAACTGTTGTCGATCAACTAACTTTCTCAACTCAGACATTTCAGTTTCTGTCTTCCTTTTGTCTTCGTCAGCAGCCTTTTGAAATTTAGCAAAATTAGCAGACAACTGAATCAATCTCCGGTTAAGTATTCCTAACAAATCACCTGATGCAACCTCTGGACGTTGAGAAGCTTGAACTTGCTGAGAAGATGTAGTTTGTTGTAGTTGAGTGGGTGGAGTTTGAGTAGAACCACCAGTAGCTTGAACAGTCAGAGCAACCTTTGGCTGAGACTTAGTTGTGGAAGATGAACTTCCGTCTTTAACCAAAATCTTCAAACGCTTTTGTCTCCCTCTTGTCGACACCTTGGGGGTTTCAGCTAGCTTCCTTTTAACCAAATCCACCTGACTCTCATCAAGCGCT
The DNA here is from genome assembly GCF_046630445.1 of Rutidosis leptorrhynchoides. NCBI lineage: Eukaryota > Viridiplantae > Streptophyta > Magnoliopsida > Asterales > Asteraceae > Rutidosis > Rutidosis leptorrhynchoides. The sequence continues at coordinate 612,440,391 of NC_092334.1, read as the reverse complement.
GTTACATTCTCCTCATCAACTAATCGAGGACCAGTTTGTCTTGGCGATGGCTGATTCACCTCTTCTCCTCCTTCAATAGTAATATCGGTCTCATCCCCAGAAGTACTGTTCTCATGACGACAACTCAAACCTTCCGGACACACGTAATTTTCATTAATCAGATGACCGATTAACCCTTTCTCCGGAACCTCAACCCGGCTCTGCAAAAACCCGTTGAATGATTGATCATTTAAATGATTCTGTTTTAGCTCATCCTCAGGAATTTTCACTAATCCCTGAACTTGCTTCTCCAGCATAATCTGAAGAAACCTCGGGAACACCAGATGAATCTTCCTCTTAACATTCAGAACCATTCCATCAAAAATCACTTGAGAAAAGTTAAAATCAGCGTTCAAAACCAACGCAATAAACATAGAGCTTTACTTAGCTGCCATCTCATCAAAACTGCCCTGTATCGGGCTCAAACACCTAAGAAGAACGTACGTAAAGTATCGGTATTACCTTGGAAGCTTCGTACGTTTAACAGCTTTGGTTATATCAACAGTATAACCACATCTATTTAAGCACCTTCTAACTTTCAAAATCGGCAAATCAGTTGGCATATCATCATTATCCGGGAACCCCAAATCTTCCCTGATAGTCTGTGCCGAAATACGAACAATCGTGTTATTGACAGAACTTAATATCACCTTCCTATTTTCTTCAGTAACAACTTGAGCAACCTCCCATAATGTTCTCTGATGAGAATAATATGGAGTACACTCAGCAGTAATAGCTTTAAAGATCCTGAAACGCTTCAAGAATGCAATAATAGGACCAAAATCTCCTCTTTGGGCCTCAGAACCCTTTTCATCAACACATGCAAGTACGTTTGTATCTTCTCGACCAATCAAACCTGGTAACTCAGAAGATAAAGGGATTCGTTGTTCACGTTCTTCATCAGACATCTGCTGTTGTTCTTGAGACATAGTGAATATCTGAAAAACACTCAAAACAAAATAACTAATAAGCATTTACCTCCATGTATCATGGGGTATCTAGTTAATTATACGAATCAACGGATAAACAAACATAACAAGCACATTAACTAATACCCACACAGTTACATCATTCAGAAGTTAGTGTTTATTACACACCGTAGTACAAAGGCTAACAGACTAGCCTTATCAAATTACATAATAGACATGATTAAACATAATCACACTGAATCACAAGCATTAGAATTATGCTTCAATAACATCCTCTGGTACTGGCTTCACTTTGTAATTCGTGTCCTCAAAAAGATCAAGCTCATCAAACAAGTGATTTAAAAGGACGGCAAAGGGAAATGATTTTTCCTCATTATCCAAAGCGTCCTTCATGATATTAATGACAATCTGACTAAAATTCACCTTGATACGTTCCATAAGACAGTACAACAGAACAGCCTCAGTACCAGATAACAAATCGTCAGATGGATCTCTGAACACCACGTTTCTTTTGATAATCCTCAAGTTAGACACCAAATCATCCCTAACATCACTATCTCTGATCTCAATTCTATTGGAACCAATTACATACCCTGGTTTGGTGATGTGAGCAGCCACCCCACCCGCATCAAATTTGCTAAAAAATTTTCTAATATCTTTACTAGGGCAATATACCTTGGCTCCCCAGTAATTCAATAGTAAGTGATCTGCGAAGTCATCTATGGTCCACTTATAGGCATTACCAAAGAAATTAGCATGAACATGCTTCTTCTCTATGGCCACACTAGAATAGAACTCTTGGATAAGCTTAGGACAGAAATGATTCCCTATCTGAAGAAATGTTATACAATCTAAACCTTTCCACTGATCTTGAGTGAACTGGGTTGCAACAGCTTTGGTCTCTACATGGATAGGCCTGTGTTTGGCCAAAGCTCTCTTACGTTCAAGATCATATTCCCAAGTTCCACTTATCCTACTACTTGGACCTGACATTCTTAGAGCAAAACTACACAAAACATTCAGTATAACATGATACGAACTCAACAAAATAATCAAAAACAACAAAATTAAAAAAAAATTAGGGTTTCTATACACTCGGTCGAGTGTGTATACACACATGGTCGTGTGTATCTTAGAACGATCGAGTGTGTGAACTCACTCGGTCGAGTGTGTCACACACTCGATCGAGCGTGTTCATCAGATCTGAGAACCCTAACTTTGCAAATCAATCAAATCTGTTGTTTTTGCATCAATATCTGGTCACAATAGTCTCTAATCATGACGATTAACATAATCAAACAACTAATTTTAACAGATTAAGTCTAAAAAGCATTCAATTTGTGTTTTACATTTCGAATACAAAATCAAAGATTATGAGCAAACGAAAACGAGTTATGATACCTTGTTAGAGGCGCTGTGATCACAAGAGAAAGATGTATCTAAAACTAGCGATCAAAAACTCGTTCTTTAAATTTGAAAAACTTGGTAAAATTCGATCCCTAAATCACATAAGTATTCTGAGCCGTTTGAGACTCAAATCCTTTTTATACCCCCAGACACACTCGGTCGAGTGTGTCGTCTACACGGCCGTGAATGAATACTCACTCGGCTGAGTGTGTTTTAAACACATCACATAATTTCACCAAGTCAGTCGGTCGTGCGAGTAGCTTACACGGTCGTGTGTGTTCACTCACTCGGTCGACTGTCTTTAGGGTTGAAAACTTAGGAAATTTCGATTTCAATTCCACAACACCTTCCTTGTCCACTCCCCCTGGGACTGATCTCCACAGTATAAAAACAAAACCCACTTTGTTCCTTTAAGCTCTAAACAATTTATTCTCTAATTTAATGTAAAATAAGGATTTCTTTCACAATAAACCTTTCCGAGAACTGAGTTGTTAAGCTTACAATATGAAACAGAAATGCACATGCAACTAACTTATGAATACAGACATTCTCAGATATGCATGCACATGCAAATACAAAAAGCAAATTACAATGAAAGATCCAGTGTGTCATGATTAGCAACATTATAACAGACATATTCAATACCATTTAACCTTTTAAGTCTGTAATAGATCAACTTCTAACATCAGTTTAATTAAACATTAGCATAAGAAGAGTATATGATATTATCAGCACAGGAACATGTAATACAGCTTATCATGAATCACCCTACAGGGAGCACAACACATCTTTTTGTGAGTTAACATATCAAATTGATTAAATCTTTTGATTTGGGGAGCAGAACTGAACTATATTGACATGTTTTTCCACAAATCAATCAATAACTTACATGATAAAGCATATACAGAACAACTTTCAAATATATCGGTGAACGTTTACCAACTTTCACCCTAGATTTCGATGACCACGTTATATTTAATTACATTAACATTTTTCAATGTTTGAATTAGATCACGAAGTCAGTCCTCATTTGAGATCGCACGATGTTTCAGGTAGAACAATTGAGCATAACATGTTGACGCTGTCCTCTTATCACATCAATGTAATTTCAATCTGATTGAACAGAACCATCTCACGATGTTTCTAGCAACCCTGTCAGCCATGAGCTTCTACCTTAAACTTACACTTTTCGTTTCAGATAACATTCTTAATCTCAAATTTATTGCATACTTTGAAAAGACGCATACCGGCCGCTATAAACCCCATACTTAAAAGGAAATAGTATGATGTATGATGTTGGATGGATGGAAGTGATATATATATATATATATATATATATATATATATATATATATATATATATATATATATATATATATATATATATATATATATATATATATATATATATATATATATATTTGAGTGATGGAACGCTAAGATACCTTCCAAAAGATATTCCCTCTATCCAGGTCAATAGGTACAATCCCATACCACAGACAAAAGATGTAAAGTCCACCAAATGTGATGTGAACTGAATGATTTAAGTTCTCTATATCTGATGATCTGATAAATTTATCCCCCTCGGATGTAGATAACTAAATCTTCCAAATAAATCTCCGATGGTATTATCTATTGTCTCAGACTTAGATAACATAGGAATCTCTGAAGCTGTGTTCAATACTTGATCCATGATTCTCTTGCAGTAATGTGGTGCATCATGTTATTTACAACGTTGACTAAATAAACATAAGCATAACATTTTTTATTTTTTTTTTGTATTTTTTGATGTTGCCTTTTCTCCATAAAACAAACAAAATAAATTACTACAACTATTCATGAAGATGATGCACCACTGTCTTTGACTTTAGTAGAAACTGCACGAAAAACCAATCTTCTGATGTTGAAATCTAGAAACCGATGACGTTGCAAAATACAAATCATTTTGTGTCTGTGATACAAGACTGCACTTCTCAACCCTTTTAGAGAAAATACCTCCCTTCGGGTACCCGATATGTATGTTGTTGAATTTCGGTCCAAGTAATAAAGGTAAATAGAAACAAGTATGCATCCTAGACAAAGTATGCTCACCTTGGGGACTCACAAAATTATCCTTTGCTACCGAGTATAAATCATAGTAGGGGAGACCTCAACCATCTGTTGAGTTTCTGAACAATCATTTCTCAGTACATATTCAGTGATAAGTAGGTGACTACCCTCAACCGCTATAAATCTTTCCAATGATTTCCTCATCATGATATTTACGCTTTGTTAATGTGATCATCTCTATCTAGAATTAGGCCAATAAATCCACTAACACATTATCAGTCATCCTGTATTACTCGTTGTTCACAACGTACATGTCAGTTCAGTATTGTAATCACTTTCCCATAACATAGAATAAGCAACTCATTTTCAGGTTTTTCAATTTTTATGGATTTTTTATTTTTCAATTTTTATTTGTTTTTCTGGTTTTTCTGATTTTTATGACTTTTTGATTTTCTCTGTACAAAAGCATAAAACTATCTAAAAACATAAGCAAACATGCAGAAATATCATCAAAAACTAATCTATCATGCAAAAGAAAAGTAAACATGCAAATGATCTACAAACTACCATGCAAAGCTATACAAATTATCCAAGAAGTTGCAAATCTGTCACAACTCAGTCTCTTGGTTAGGTTCCTCTGTGTTAGGAACCTCAGTTTCAGGAACCACGTCAGTAAGCAATTTAATACCTATTTCCTTTAACAGAAAATCAAAGCGTGGTTTATCAAAAGCTTTTGTGAAGAGATCAGCCCTTTGGGCGGTAGTGTCTATCTGCACTACATCTATCAACTTTTTCTCATAGCAATCTCTAATGAAATGGTATTTAATCCCTATATGTTTCGTTTTAGAATGATTTACGGGATTTTTAGTGACAGCTATGGCAGCAGTTGTGATGACCCGGGAATTTCCGACCAAATTTAAAACTGAATCTTATTTTATTTCGATACGATAAGCAAAGTCTGTAATGTTAAGTCTCAAAAACTTTTGAACTTTGTTCATGTAATAATTTAAACCTTTGACAATTCCCGACGATTCACGAACAATTGTGTGCAAATAAATATGTAAATATAAATGTAAGTATACATATAATAATAATTAGAAAGAATAAAATATAATATAAACATTTAAGTTAAATATGTAAAATGATATATAATATAATAAAGTATTATTAAGAAGCATCTATATATAAATATATATGATTACTACACATAATAATTATTATATGTATGTTGTAATATATATATATATATATATATATATATATATATATATATATATATATATATATATATATATATATATATATATATATATATATATAAATATATGAAATTTGATAAGTACAAGCATTATTATTAATATTATTGATATTATTATCATTATTAATTCTATTTATTATTATTAGTTTCATAATTATTATTAAAATTAGTATTAAATATTAATGTTTATATAAGTAATATTATTTTGTTTATATATATATATATATTAATATATAATTGTACAGATACAGATATATACACATACCTACACGAAATACAAATACTTATACAGAATATATATATATATACAAAAATACTGATATATATACATATAAATAAACAACTATATATTACAATAAATATATAAATTTATATATAGATATATTTATAATTATAATTATGATTATAAACTCACAAGTATCCAAATCAGTTGCCTATATCCATCAACTGTATCACTAATTTGTTTCTGTCACACAATTGTACAAATCACGAATTTAATTATCAGATCTATTCAAGATTCAGTTTGAAGTCATTATCAGCTTTTAATATTTTTTTTATATAATACGTACCTGATCAAACAGTCTATGTCGACACCATTGTGATAATAAACAAACGAATACTACATATTATTTCAACAATCATTCAAATCCTAATCTCCATCATCAATTACAATTAACTCAATATGAGGAATTTAAACAGAAACTCGTCGTTACCTCTGTTTTCTTAACTTTTTGGCAAAACTTTGATTTCAAACGAATTTTCAAAAAGTAAAAATGCAGATAGGTTAGGATTATATTACTTAAACTATCTGCAAGTTTTCAGTTCACAATTTATCAAATTGATTATCAATTTTTGAGTCAAAGTTCAAATGTCAAAAAGTCAAACAACTGTTCTACGATTAAATTCGAGTTCTATGTTGTAATTCAGGTTAAATTGAGGATTTGTAAAGTTTACATCAATGATTTCTAACATACTTTGTGTTGTAACATTTCTTCAAAACGTTCTCAAAACCATAATCATTTTTTTTAAACCGTGACCAGCTGCAGCGGTATTCGTCATTTTTTTTTTTATTTTTTTGTTTGTTTTGCTGTTTAATTGAAATAAACGAATATATTACACACTGTTACAATTAAATTTCAAGATTTATTTTAAACCTTAAATCTGTTTTTATATATGATGATTTGTTTGGGTCGACTGAGTTAGTTGAGAAGAAGAAGAAGTTTCACAGAAAATAAATACGGAGTATATATTTTTACAGTTGCTATTATATCAGAAAAAGGGTGACAGCCCAATGGTTTAAGGGAGTGTTTATTGAGCGGGAGGTCACGGGTTCGAGTCCCGGGGATGGCGTTTTTTTAAAGCCTTTTCAATTGGAGGTAGTCTTCAAATTTTTTTTTTTTTATTATTATTATTATTATTATTATTATTATTATTATTATTATTATTATTATTATTATTATTATTATTATTATTATTATTATTATTATTATTATTATTATGTTTATGTTTATGTTTATTGTTATTATTATTATTGTTATTATCATTAGTTGTTGTTATTATTATTAAGATAATCATTATTATTACTATCATTATACAAGTTATTATTATTATTACAAGTATTAGAATTTTTATTATTAGTAATACTAAAATAGATGTTAGTTATTGTTACAAATATAATTACAATTATGAATAATACTAAGATTATTATCATTTTATTTCCAAGTAACATTATTAGTGTTATTACTATTAGTATTAGTGATATTGATATAGGTATTATTATGATTAGGAATATCATTATTATCATTACTACAAAAATAACACAAACTAGTTTTATTATCATTAATATTAGCATTAGTATCAATTTTGTAAAAGTTAGTATTATTATTCTCATTATTCTCATTATTATTATTATATTATTATTATTATTATTATTATTATTATTATTATTATTATTATTATTATTATTATTATTATTATTATTATTATTATTATTATTATTATTATTATTATTATTATTATTAGTAAACCATTAATAACAAGACTATCATTTTTAAACAAATAAATATTTTATACAATAAAACATAGTTATTACATATACTATAATTATATTAATATTCCATATAAATATATATAAAACATATTAACATTTCTTATATAAAAACTTATATACAACAAATGAAGTATTTATAATATAATACTAAATATATATATATATAGATATTAATATAACTATATTAATCACTTTATATACATATACAAAATAAATATATATAACATATAATTTAAGGTATAAAATAAAGTATATGTTTTTAAATAGAATCTAGTATAAATCTTATATAACTACGACATATAAATGAATAATATATATAAATAAATAAAATTATGAGATTTCTATTATATGTTTTAATAGAAATACAATTGATATAGGTTCGTGAATCCGAGGCCAGCTTTGCATTGTTCAATATAGTCATATGTATTTTTACTACAAAATACATTAGGTGAGTTTCATTTGCTCCCTTTTTAAATGCTTTTGCAATATATATTTTTGGGACTGAGAATACATGCGCTGCTTTTATTAACTATTTTACAATATTTATATGCGTGAGTTTCATTTGCTCCCTTTTTACTCATTACATTTTTGGGCTGAGAATACATGCAAATGCTTTATTAACTGTTTTATAATATTTATATGCGTGAGTTTCATTATTCCCTTTTTACATATATATTTTTGGGCTGAAATACATGCAAATGCTTTATTAACTGATTTACAATATTTATATGCGTGAGTTTCATTTACCTTTTTACCCTTTATATTTTTGGGCTGAGAATACATGCGCAATTTTTATAAATATTTTTACGAAATAGACACAAGTAATCAAAACTACATTATATGGTTGAATGATCGAAATCGAATATGCCCCTTTTTATTAAGTCTGGTAATCTAAGAATTAGGGAACAGACACCCTAATTGACGCGAACTCTAAAGATAGATCTATCGGGCCCAACAAGCCCCATCCAAAGTACCGGATGCTTTAGTACTTCGAAATTTATATCATGTCTGAAGGAGGATCCCGGAATAATGGGGATATTCTTATATGCAAATTTGTGAATGTCGGTTACCAGGTGATCAATCCATATGAATGATATTTTTGTCTCTATGCATGGGACGTATATTTATGAGAATTGAAAATGAAAATCTTGTGGTCTATTAAAATTATGAAATGATTGTTTTTGATAAACTAATGAATTCACCAACCTTTTGGTTGACACTTTAAAGCATGTTTATTCTCAGGTTTGAAAGAAATCTTCCGCTGTGCATTAGCTCATTTTAAAGATATTACTTGGAGTCATTCATGACATATTTCAAAAGACGTTGCATACGAGTCGTTGAAGTTCATTAGAGATTATTATTAAGTAAATGATAGATTAGGTCATTTATAGTTTGGATATCATGAAATGGTATGCATACCTGTCAACTTTCAATGAAATGAAAGATTGTCTTTTAAAAACGAATGCAATGTTTATAAGATGTATCATTTAGAGGTCAAGTACCTCGCGATGTAATCAACTATTATGAATCGTTTATAATCAATATGGACTTCGTCCGGATGGATTAGGACGGGTCTTGACAGTTGGTATCAGTGCGGTGGTCTAAGCTAACCAGGTCTGCATTAGTGTGTATAACTGGTAAGTCATTAGGATGCATTAGTGAGTCTGGACTTCGACCGTGTCTGCATGTCAAAAATTTTGCTTATCGTTTTTGTCGGAAATCATCAGTTTATCATCCTTAAGATATTACCTGCTTCCATCCTTAAAGTCTAGACACGTCTTACTGCCTCTATTACATAGACAGTGTATAGATAAATTCATATCTTAGCGTATCTGTTATTGTTACTTTTGCCTGACAGCTTCCGTAGATTCCTCCGTAACTTATGATATTTTAGTATTATATATGCATATGTAAATTATGTATTGTAGGGTACTAATCTACATCCTAAAATCTATTTCTTATCGAAAATCCTCCATCTGATCGTACAAGATGAATCCCTAAGCCAATTCGAGTCCCTCGGATTTCGACAGCTATTCTGATAGTTATCCCGACAGTTATTCCAAATGGATAGTCATCTAAGCTCCGGAAGCAACGTCACCTAAATGAATCAACCAATCATCCATCCCCAATTCATCTGATGGATTCGTAGTCGACTTAATCAATGGAGACGCGCAGAAGGCGATCCCTTCCACTAACCGAATTCACCTTTTGGCGAAGAACCTGAAGCACTTACCGGCGAACCTGTTCGTAACACCATTTTCACCCTCATTTCCCGAATATCTCACCATGACTATATCATAACTCAGATTCTAAACCTTATTCATCTGCTCGTTCCGACCGACAATCATCTCGGAGTAATCGAAGAAGTCAACGAGCTTCGCGATCGAGTAATCAATTTGGAGAACATGGTGCAAAATTTACCAGCTTCAGCAACATCACCGACACCAACAGTACCATCAGTAACAACACCTGTATCATCAACAATCCTTGCCTCAATATCACATTCTGTACCACGAGCATAATCATCGTTCTATGTATCGTTCTATCTATTTTATCTTCGTTCGACATGGCGATCATGTAATCTCTAATGTTTTATAGATTATATATCTTAGTTCTGACGGTAAATCAAATGAGATTAATACTATATTAACTCATTAAATCTATAATTACATCTGAAAAAATATATATTTAAGTATGTTTTCATAAAGATTGTAATTGTAATTAAAAATTCTTTTGTACATACTGTTAATGGTGAAAATATTTTAACGGGTAGGTAATACCCAAGGAATATTCAGATTTCACAATAATAGGTTACACTGTACATTCTTCGAAGCTGAATCAACAGTCGTTTACTATCCTACTTACATCCACCGATATACAAATCTGTTCACCACAGAATAACCATATTCATCCAATTTCATATTTGGATTTTGATTTATCATAATCCAACAAGTGGCATAATGAAGAAAACATTTGACAAAATAAAATTTGTTAGAAACAAACAAATTAACCATGATAAAATTTTGTTAAGAATCCACGCTAACTGTTCCTAGCTAATTGTTCCTAGCTAACTGATTACATTTTATTTATCACAATTTAATTATCGCAATTTACATTCTCGCAATTTATTTATCATCATTTAATTTCCGTTATTTATTTTTCGCACTTTATTTATCGTCATTTAATTTCTGTATTTATTTTACGCACTTTAAATATCGGGACACGTATAAAAGGTTTTGACATATCATATCGACGCATATATATATATATATATATATTATTTGAAATAACCATAGACACTCTATATGCAGTAATGATCGAGTTCTCTATACAGGGTTGAGGTTGATTCTACAATAATATATATACTTTGAGTTGTGATCGAGTCTGAGACATGTACACGGGTCACGATACGTATTAATTAATTCGAATATTATATATTAAACTATATATGAATTATTGGACTGTTAATTGTGGACTATCAACATTGGACAATTAAAATGAATTAAAATATTGATTATAATATATGAAACTAAACAATTCTTCAAGTTTGCCACTTGATTTCATCTCAAACCTCATTTGAATCTTGACGATTACAATCTGCGTTCAAACCTTTCATGATTCTTGAAAACACATCAATCGATAGGATGAATCAACCACACTTCATCTACGGAAGAAAAGATTTATGCATATAGTTATGCACCTGAGAAACTCTCAGCAACTGAGTAAAAGTTTAACACGTAGCCGCGTCAGATCCTTTGGCATTTATTAGCAAAAATAACTTTACGATCCCTTTTCAAAGTAGCCAATTTTGTCACAGCTCCAGCAAGTCAACTTCAACTTTTCATTCGAAGCAGTCTTACTATAATCCTGATATATATGATTACCCTTTTGATACCGGAGAATTCTTTTATATTCTACCATATTACCAGCAGACGTACCAACAACCTCGATGCTTCTTGGCTTAAATCTCTCTGATAAATCATTATATTTATTCATTGAAACCCTATCATATACTCATCCGCATCTTGTAACGAGAACTGCCATACCAATTACCGGGAATCAGCAATCAGTACTTTGAAAACTCACATCATATCTACATCAACAGTTATATGTATGACACTTATCTCTTAGAATTATGATCTTTCATTCTGAAATTTTGAAAAGCACCCAGTCTGCAAATTAATGCTCTGAATTTTGAAAAGTTGAATGAAGCAACAAAAACTGTAAATGACCTCAACAGTCAAAAGTTGATGATAAAGAATGGAGTATTGGAAACACTCAATAGAAAATTTAGTACCGAAAAGCGGATTATGCGAAACTATGAAGGAAGCCGTAGACAAATCACAAAGAATAAGTTTGACTTCAAAGAATCCAAATGATTCTATTTCTGATGAAATCTTTAGCGAAAACCTTGCTTCCGAATCTAAACCCTTACGGATAAATCTTCTTCATCATCCATCGATATTAGAAATTCCAAGATATCATCGTATCTTTCATTATAAATATCCTCCATATTTCTGAAGATATTTTCATAACTATTCTTATCTGAAATCATTAATCTCTTTATGATATCAGTGTTACATCATATAGAAACTGTTAGTTTCTATATTCTGTAAACTTTCGAGCTTAAAATATGAATGTTATTGAAGTAATGTTGGGAACTGATGCATGAGTTACTATAATATAATGACACTTGATCAACGTGATTATATTACAGTAAGTCATGCTGAGTTTCTTATGGGACATGATGATTCACAGACCATAACGTCATCACGTGCCATGTTACATAACTCTTTCATTCTGCTTGTAGCGACCCGACCAAATCGTCATTGACGGCGCCGTCTACTTAGGTCCCGTTACGTGGTCATAAGTCTTTAAAACAACGTTTGACCAAAAGATATGTCGCATTCATTTCAAATGTAAAGGTTGTTCAAGTTTTACAAGAATAGTTCCACCACAAGTTACGATACAAAGTTTTAAGTACAAATGAAACTCATGCGACACAATTTAAAAGTATCCAAAAGACGCTCCATGTATGCATGTATACTCGACATCCAATGCAAGTATCAAAATAATGAGCGGAAGCATGTATCATGTATCGTTCAAGGACCTGAGAAAAACATAGAAATCTGTCAACGAAAACGTTGGTGAAATCATAGGTTTAAGTAAGTAAGTACAAGTGAACCACAAGATTTGCATCAATGAAATAATAGTAATACATTCCAAAAGTTTGTTTCACGAGCACCCAATTATCAATGCTTAACATTTCCTTCCATTGAACCCCATCACTTAGTGCTAGAACATACACTGTTTCTCGAAAATATATTTCATTCGTAAACGGTAGCGAACCGTTTGAATGAGGGTTTGTCAAACCCATATGGATCCATACAACATAAGTTCTCGCTTACACCCGGCAAGTGTAACTAATGATAATCGAATTGAGGATTTTGTTCTAAACTCGTATGTAGAATGTTTGTTTTTCCTGTACTTGTGTTCACTTAGTAAAGAAATGTTTATGTTTTCTCATCCCAAATGTAAGTTCAAAAAGAGTAAAAGTGGGACTATGATCTCACCTTGAGTGCACGAGTAGTAAAGTACTTCGACAAGTAAACGTGTGCAAAGAACAATGCTAGTCTTGACCTAAACAAATAGGTCGTATCAATAACGGTAAACACGATAGGTCAAAGATGTTCAATTAGTCCTATGGCTCGTTACGACTCAATAATGTAGCATGTGAGTCAAGTTGTCATGTTTCATGCAAGGTACAAGTATAAAAACATGTTAGATCGATTGCACAATTATTTGGTTAAGTTTGATTAAAAGTCAACTTGGTCGGGTCAAAGTCAACAGAAAAGTCAACGGGGTCGGGTTGGATGTCCGACAATTTTTCTAAGTTATATAATCATATATGAGCATGTTGGCCAAGTTTCATGTTAATCGGAGGTCCGTAGCATAGCAAACATTTTCACGTCAAATGACTAAAACGAACAGCCAGTTTTAGCCAAATGGGACGGCGTCCCAAGTGGCTAGACGGCGTCCCACAATGAAGTGTGGGACGGCGTCCCAAACGTCAAGACGGCGTCCCAAATTGAAGAGTGGGACGGCGTCCCAAAAGTCAGGACGGCGTCCCAAATGCCTTCCAGGCCCTGTTTGCTGAATTTCTCAATTGCACGAACCAAAACACAAACAATCACATTTTATGATCCGCAAACAATTAGAACATGTATTTTATATCACCGGAAAGCTCTTTCGACAAGGAACACAACTAACCACTCTTCATCAAGCAAAAACATCATATACAATAACCACAATCCCGTCAAGTGACCAATAAAGGTTTATTTTCAAGTTTCAAATTCATCAATTGTAATTTAAGTTTCGGGAATCCAATTTATACATATGATATGCCGTTTTGAAGGTAATCAAGCATACAATCCAACTAACCACTTACCAATAATAATCCATGGCATTCAATGCATCAAAAGTCCATTTCAAGTTCATCAAACCCTAACCCAAATTCACCAAAATCAATAATCAAGTTCATGAAGTTTTCTAAGGCAACCTACACATCAAATTGAAGCTAGTGATGCTAGTAACACAATTAAAACATCAACTTTTAACATCTAACAACATATGATCATCCTAAATTCAAGAACAACACCACAAAATTCAAGTTCATGCTAGTTACACTAAAACAACGAGATCGAGCATATAAATCACATAAACAAACTAGACTCGAGCCATAGACACTAATTAACAACCTTATAACTTAAAAATCTCAAGAACACAAGAATTAGTGATTTTAGAAAGTTACCCAAAATTGATGAAATCGGTATGGAAACGAAGAGGAGATCACGAGGAGTTCAAATATGCAATTTGTTTTGATCGAATCCTTCTTGAACGAATTTGGATGATGATTGAAGGTTGGAGGGTTTTGAGAGAAAAAGGTGAAGTATTATTTGGGAGGTGATAAAATGAATGGAGAGGAAAGAGTTGACTAGTTGACCTAGTCATCTCTTTCTCCATTTGGCAACTTTAGTCCCTCAACTTAGGAAACGGGTACGGGAATTACCTAAACGAGATAATTCAAACGCGTATTAACGAGATGTGTTATAAACATATAACGGAACTTAAATAGTTAAACGGAAAAGTGAATGGAAAAAAGGCGGGATGTTACATTACCTACACCTTAAAAGAAATTTCGTCCCGAAATTTAAGTAGGCGCAGTAGTCGTTGTTTCTTCCTCGAGATCTTGCGTTTCCGAATTCACGAATAGATGAGGATACTTCCTTTGCATTTGGTCTTGTCTTTCCCAAGTAAACTCGGGTCCCCTTTTGGCGTTCCAACGGACTTTAACAATCGGGATTCGGCTTTGTTTCAAAGTCTTGACGGAGGTGTCCACAATTTCAACCGGTTCCTCCACGAAATGAAGTTTGTCATCAATGGTAAGCTCCTCGAGAGGAATGACGATATCGGGTTCGGCAAGACACTTTTTCAAGTTGGATACATGGAAAGTAGGATGAACGGAGTTCAATTGAGGCGGAAGATCTAAACGATAAGCAACGGTTCCAATACGCTCCAAGATTTCGAAAGGACCAATATACCGCGGATTTAGCTTCCCGCGTTTCCCAAAACGGATTACACCCTTCCAAGGTGCGACTTTTAACATGACGCGGTCACCGACTTGAAATTCAAGGTCGTTGCGTCGTTTGTCGGTATAGCTCTTTTGACGACTTCGGGCCGTCCTAAGCCTATCTCGGATTTGAACGATTTTCTCGGTAGTTTCGTGAATGAGTTCGGGTCCGGTGATTTGTACGTCGCCTACCTCGGCCCAACAAAGAGGTGAACGACATTTGCGGCCATATAGCGCTTCAAAAGGTGCGGCTTTAATACTCGCGTGATAACTATTGTTGTAAGAGAACTCGGCGAGAGGTAAATGCTTGTCCCAAGCTTTTCCGAAATCAACCACGCAAGCTCGTAATATGTCTTCCAAGGTTTGGATTGTACGTTCGCTTTGTCCATCGGTTTGAGGATGATATGCGGTGCTCATGTCTAAACGTGTTCCCAACGCTTCTTGCAATGTACGCCAAAATCTAGAAACGAAACGGCCATCTCGGTCGGAGATAATCGATAAAGGTACACCGTGTCGGGCTACGATCTCCTTAATGTAAAGTTGTGCAAGTTTCTCCATTTTGTCCGTTTCTTTCATGGCCAGGAAGTGTGCGGATTTGGTGAGACGGTCAACAATAACCCAAATGGTATCATAACCGCCCGTCGTTTTTGGTAGTTTGGTGATAAAATCCATCGTTATCCTTTCCCACTTCCATTGCGGGATCTCGGGTTGTCGAAGTAGTCCAGACGGTCTTTGGTGTTCGGCTTTGACTTTGGAACATGTCAAACACTTGGAAACATAAGTAGCTACGTCCCTTTTGATGTTCGGCCACCAATATAGCTGTTTAAGGTCGTGGTACATCTTATTGGCACCGGGGTGAATCGAGTATCGTGACTTATGGGCTTCATCTAAAATAAGGCTTCGTAGGTCCCCATAACTAGGCACCCAAATCCTTCCGGCGAAATATCGGAGTCCGGTTTCTTTAACTTCGAATCGAGAGGTGAGGACGTTCAAGTGTTCGAGAGAGATGTTTTCATCCTTGAGAGCCTCATCTTGGGCTACCCGAATTTGGCTATTAAGGTTTGTGTGGATGGTGGTGTTTAAGGCTCGGACACGAAGAGGCACCACTCTTTCTTTTCGACTTAAGGCATCGGCTACTACATTTGCCTTCCCGGGATGGTAACGAAGCTCGCAATCGTAATCGTTTAAGGTTTCAATCCACCTTCGTTGTCTCATGTTTAGTTGCTTTTGATCGAAAATGTGTTGAAGGCTTTTGTGATCGGTGAAGATAGTACTCTTGGTTCCATAAAGATAGTGTCTCCACATTTTAAGTGCAAAGACAACGGCTCCGAGTTCGAGATCATGTGTCGTATAGTTTCGTTCATGAATTTTGAGTTGTCGAGAAGCATAAGCAATGACTTTCGTTCGTTGCATCAATACACACCCAAAACCATGTTTTGAGGCATCGCAATATACAACAAAGTCATCATTGCCTTCGGGAAGTGACAAGATAGGAGCGGTGGTTAGCTTCGTTTTCAAGATTTGGAATGCGGATTCATGTTCGGTCACCCAAATGAATTTCTTTCCCTTGTGAGTCAATGCGGTTAGAGGACGTGCAACCAGAGAGAAATTTTCGATGAATCTACGATAGTACCCGGCGAGACCCAAAAATTGACGAATGTGAGTAGGAGTAGTAGGAGTCTCCCATTTGCTAATGGCTTCGATTTTCGTTGGATCGACTTTAATACCTTGGTCACTTACAACATGACCAAGAAATTGAACTTCCTTTAACCAAAATTCACACTTGGAGAATTTGGCATAGAGTTGTTCTTGTCTTAAAAGTTCAAGCACAAGTCGGAGATGTTGTTCGTGCTCTTCTTCATTTTTAGAATAGATCAATATGTCATCGATGAACACAATAACGAATTTATCGAGATACGGTTTGCACACGCGGTTCATAAGATCCATGAACACCGCCGGTGCGTTAGTGAGACCAAATGGCATGACAAGGAATTCATAACTACCATAACGAGTTCAGAAAGCGGTTTTGGAGACATCTTCCCCCTTAACCCTCAATTGATGATAACCCGAGCGGAGATCGATTTTCGAATATACACAAGACCCTTGTAGTTGATCAAAGAGGTCATCGATGCGAGGAAGAGGATATCGGTTCTTAACCGTCAATTTATTTAGTTCACGATAATCAATGCACATTCGTAGGGATCCGTCTTTCTTTTTAACAAACAAAATCGGAGCGCCCCAAGGTGAATGGCTAGGTTGGATAAAACCTCGATCAAGTAGTTCTTGGATTTGACTTTGCAATTCTTGCATTTCAGATGGAGCGAGTCTATATGGTGCACGTGCTACGGGTGCGGCTCCCGGAATAAGATCGATTTGGAATTCAACCGGTCGATGAGGCGGAAGACCCGGCAATTCGTCGGGAAATACATCGGAATAGTCACTAACAATTGGCACATCATCGATGTGCTTCTCATCGGACTCGACTTTCTTAACGTGGGCAAGGATCGCAAAACAACCCTTACGGAGTAGTTTTCTAACTTTAAGACACGAAACGAGGTTGAGTCTGGTGCAACTCTTATCGCCATAAACAATCAAAGGTTCATCATTCTCGATAGGAATTCGGATTGCGTTGAGATCACAAAGAATGTGGGATTTCGTTTTGACTAACCAATTCATACCGATTATTACATCAAAGCTTCCTAGTTCCATGGGTATCAAGTCAATTTCAAATTCCTTACCCAAAATGTTTAACGTACACCCCTGGTAATATGTGTCGGCACTTAATAGTTTTCCGTTAGCCACTTCAATGGTATAAGTGGTATCTAATGGAAGAGGTGGAGTGCTAAAAGAATGAGTCAAAGTCTTGGATACAAAGCATTTATCGGCACCCGAATCGAATAAGCAAGAGACATAAGAATTGTTGAGAAGAAACGTACCCGTGACTAGTTCAGTGTCATCCCGGGCTTCCTCGGTGTTTATGTTGAAAGCTCGGCCGCGCGTATGGGGGTTATCTTTCCTCTTCGGGCATGCATTTCTATAATGGCCCGTTTGGCCACATTCATAACAAGTGTCCGTCTTTGGTGCATTGGGCCATTTTCGAGCGACGGGAGTGGCACTTTTACAATCGTTGGCCTTATGACCAATTCCTTGGCACCGGTGGCAAATTAACTTACTACATTCGCCAAAGTGATGTTTGTTACATTTGTTGCAAAGAGGTAGGTTCCCGGCATAACCCTTCTTGCCGTCGGAAGTGAAAGATTTCTTGGCAAAGTTGTTGTTGCTTGATTGGGAGGGTTCCCACTTTCTTTTGTTGCCGCCCGATTTATCCTCGGCCTTAGGTGCCGGAATTACGATTTCGTCAACCGTTTCAATTAGTTGGCGAGCCATGTTCATAGCGGCTTGATGAGTAGTGGGTTTGGATGACATCACCCCTTGTTTGATGCTTTTTGGAAGACCGAGCATGTAGAGCTCAATCCTTTGAGATTCGGGGTTAACAAGATTAGGACACATCAAGGATAGTTCGGCGAAGCGTTGATTATAAGCTTTAAGATCGTTTCCGACCGCTTTCAAAGCTCTTAGTTCTTCCTCAAGTTTTCGGGTTTCTTCGCGCGGAAAATATTCAACAATCATCTTTTCCTTTAGATCGGCCCAAGAGAGGGCATGAGCTTCATCGGTACCCACCGATTGAACATAGGTATTCCACCATGTTAGAGCAATTCCGGAGAAAGTGTGAGTGGAGTATTTGACCTTATCTTGGTCCCGACAACCGCTTATGCTAAAGACGGCTTCCGTTTGCTCAAACCATCGGGTGAGCACGACCGGTCCCCCGGTTCCATCAAAAGTGTGAGGTTTGCACCCCATGAAAGCTTTATAGGAGCATCCCTCGTTTGAGTTTCCGGCTCCATTGTTGTTGTTGTTGTTGTTGTTGTTGTGGTTGTTATTATTATTGTTGTTGGATGAGTGACCGGCCATGGCCGCATCTACGGCGGTGGCTATCATCCGTTCGAGAGCTTGTTCGGGAGTTTCATTGCGGCGTACACGACGAGGAGCCATTGTTCCTTCAAGACACAAGAATATCATTGATTAGTATTCTCAATAATACTAACCGTGATATAGAATAAAGATAAAGAGAAGTTTTTTTTTTTTTTTTTTTTTTTTTTTTTTTCCTCGACTCGCCTTAAATTCTTTATGCCATAATGTCGGAACGTTCATATGAGTCACCGTAATATAATCCCGGAAATTATATTACCCTGATTCATATGTGCATTCGACATTATTCTATAAAGTCAAGGTGGCGTGTCAATCAAATTAAACAACGTGAGATTAAGATGAACTAAGAGTAGATATGAGTAGAAACGTTCGAGTATAAATGCACAAGTAGTCAAGTAATTCCTACTTCAAGTCTATATGCCGGTTGTAGTCTAGACTCACCAATGTACCCTATGACTCGGGGTCGACACCAATGAACTCTAAATCCCTACAACCAACGCTCTGATACCATCTGTAGCGACAGATGGGGTAGAAACCCACCCAGTGCCTTTCCAGCTAACCGCTTGGTGACCACTGAGTGTACCTCAGACACTGATTTTACGGCCCGCATTTCTGCCAAACTGCCAACCCTCAAATTCCAAGGGATCGCAAGGGGTAAGAGCCAATGCTTCGTCACAGGTAACACTGTGAGAACCCCCTCTACGATTAACCCGCCAAAAAGCATAGTCCGTATGAGTGCCCGGCCTAACAGCCGGCGCGCGTGACTACCTTTACGGCTAAAGTTAAACCAGCTCTGATACCATCTGTAGCGACCCGACCAAATCGTCATTGACGGCGCCGTCTACTTAGGTCCCGTTACGTGGTCATAAGTCTTTAAAACAACGTTTGACCAAAAGATATGTCGCATTCATTTCAAATGTAAAGGTTGTTCAAGTTTTACAAGAATAGTTCCACCACAAGTTACGATACAAAGTTTTAAGTACAAATGAAACTCATGCGACACAATTTAAAAGTATCCAAAAGACGCTCCATGTATGCATGTATACTCGACATCCAATGCAAGTATCAAAATAATGAGCGGAATCATGTATCATGTATCGTTCAAGGACCTGAGAAAAACATAGAAATCTGTCAACGAAAACGTTGGTGAAATCATAGGTTTAAGTAAGTAAGTACAAGTGAACCACAAGATTTGCATCAATGAAATAATAGTAATACATTCCAAAAGTTTGTTTCACGAGCACCCAATTATCAATGCTTAACATTTCCTTCCATTGAACCCCATCACTTAGTGCTAGAACATACACTGTTTCTCGAAAATATATTTCATTCGTAAACGGTAGCGAACCGTTTGAATGAGGGTTTGTCAAACCCATATGGATCCATACAACATAAGTTCTCGCTTACACCCGGCAAGTGTAACTAATGATAATCAAATTGAGGATTTTGTTCTAAACTCGTATGTAGAATGTTTGTTTTTCCTGTACTTGTGTTCACTTAGTAAAGAAATGTTTATGTTTTCTCATCCCAAATGTAAGTTCAAAAAGAGTAAAAGTGGGACTATGATCTCACCTTGAGTGCACGAGTAGTAAAGTACTTCGACAAGTAAACGTGTGCAAAGAACAATGCTAGTCTTGACCTAAACAAATAGGTCGTATCAATAACGGTAAACACGATAGGTCAAAGATGTTCAATTAGTCCTATGGCTCGTTACGACTCAATAATGTAGCATGTGAGTCAAGTTGTCATGTTTCATGCAAGGTACAAGTATAAAAACATGTTAGATCGATTGCACAATTATTTGGTTAAGTTTGATTAAAAGTCAACTTGGTCGGGTCAAAGTCAACAGAAAAGTCAACGGGGTCGGGTTGGATGTCCGACAATTTTTCTAAGTTATATAATCATATATGAGCATGTTGGCCAAGTTTCATGTTAATCGGAGGTCCGTAGCATAGCAAACATTTTCACGTCAAATGACTAAAACGAACAGCCAGTTTTAGCCAAATGGGACGGCGTCCCAAGTGGCTAGACGGCGTCCCACAATGAAGTGTGGGACGGCGTCCCAAACGTCAAGACGGCGTCCCAAATTGAAGAGTGGGACGGCGTCCCAAAAGTCAGGACGGCGTCCCAAATGCCTTCCAGGCCCTGTTTGCTGAATTTCTCAATTGCACGAACCAAAACACAAACAATCACATTTTATGATCCGCAAACAATTAGAACATGTATTTTATATCACCGGAAAGCTCTTTCGACAAGGAACACAACTAACCACTCTTCATCAAGCAAAAACATCATATACAATAACCACAATCCCGTCAAGTGACCAATAAAGGTTTATTTTCAAGTTTCAAATTCATCAATTGTAATTTAAGTTTCGGGAATCCAATTTATACATATGATATGCCGTTTTGAAGGTAATCAAGCATACAATCCAACTAACCACTTACCAATAATAATCCATGGCATTCAATGCATCAAAAGTCCATTTCAAGTTCATCAAACCCTAACCCAAATTCACCAAAATCAATAATCAAGTTCATGAAGTTTTCTAAGGCAACCTACACATCAAATTGAAGCTAGTGATGCTAGTAACACAATTAAAACATCAACTTTTAACATCTAACAACATATGATCATCCTAAATTCAAGAACAACACCACAAAATTCAAGTTCATGCTAGTTACACTAAAACAACGAGATCGAGCATATAAATCACATAAACAAACTAGACTCGAGCCATAGACACTAATTAACAACCTTATAACTTAAAAATCTCAAGAACACAAGAATTAGTGATTTTAGAAAGTTACCCAAAATTGATGAAATCGGTATGGAAACGAAGAGGAGATCACGAGGAGTTCAAATATGCAATTTGTTTTGATCGAATCCTTCTTGAACGAATTTGGATGATGATTGAAGGTTGGAGGGTTTTGAGAGAAAAAGGTGAAGTATTATTTGGGAGGTGATAAAATGAATGGAGAGGAAAGAGTTGACTAGTTGACCTAGTCATCTCTTTCTCCATTTGGCAACTTTAGTCCCTCAACTTAGGAAACGGGTACGGGAATTACCTAAACGAGATAATTCAAACGCGTATTAACGAGATGTGTTATAAACATATAACGGAACTTAAATAGTTAAACGGAAAAGTGAATGGAAAAAAGGCGGGATGTTACACTGCTAAACTTTTGAACATATCAAGAAAGTATGTTCTTGATAGTTCTATTCTCAGTGACTCAGGTAATTTGACAAATCAAATCGTGCTACTACCTTTCCTTTCTACCTTGTACATTATGATAATTCGAAACTCCATACCTATGAATTCTGGACCATTACTTGCGAAAAGTAAACAAAAGCATGAAGCTCCGAAATAGAAAGGGGGTATAAATCGCAGCAAATAAGAGAGCGCATTAACTGTGGATGACAATAATTATAGGAGACAGAAGCAGGGACATTGAAATATAAGGGAAAATATAAAATCCAACAACAACGCAGAAATTACAAACCATGGATATTAATACGAATAGCAATATAAAGACACGGTATAATTAAGAATAGTATCACCCCAAGGTAATAGTAGAAATAAACAGATTCTTCTGATGGAAGATTGAAAATAAGGATGACAGAAATAATAATTAGGAAAAAATTAGGGATTAGAACTGGACTAAGCTTTTTCACAATCTTTTGGATGTATGAACTAAGAAAGAAAGTATAGGAATGGTGAGAATAATGGAACGGAAGAGCTTAATTTATAATGGAAATATCAGACAGAGTAATTAAGGCAGATCACCGTATTTAATTATAGAGATCTTAATTTCCTTACTCGCCGAAGAATCAAATCTTTTAGATTTCGAAGATTTTCTTTAAAACCCTTGAATTCTGGAATTCAACTCTGACTCTGTCAAAAGTTAAGACGAATCTTTACTTTTCCTATTTCAATCTTTTGCGATAGCTTCGTTCGTAATCTTAGAATAATCGAATTATTTTAGCATTATTATTCAATGCTGATAAAACTCTATTTATCAACTCATATTTGTCATGAAAAGATTTTTAGTGTTAGCCATGACGACCACACTCAAATTTCGGGACGAAATTTCTTTAACGGGTAGGTACTGTGATGACCCGGGAATTTCCGACCAAATTTAAAACTGAATCTTATTTGATTTCGATACGATAAGCAAAGTCTGTAATGTTAAGTCTCAAAAACTTTTGAACTTTGTTCATGTAATAATTTAAACCTTTGACAATTCCCGACGATTCAAGAACAATTGTGTGTAAATAAATATGTAAATATAAATGTAAGTATACATATAATAATAATTAGAAAGAATAAAATATAATATAAACATTTAAGTTAAATATGTAAAATGATATATAATATAATAAAGTATTATTAAGAAGCATCTATATATAAACATATATGATTAGTACACATAATAATTATTATATGTATGTTGTAATATATATATATATATATATATATATATATATATATATATATATATATATATATATATATATATATGAAATTTGATAAGTACAAGCATTATTATTAATATTATTGATATTATTATCATTATTAATTCTATTTATTATTATTAGTTTCATAATTATTATTAAAATTAGTATTAAATATTAATGTTTATATAAGTAATATTATTTTGTTTATATATATATATATATATATATATATATATATATATATATTAATATATAATTGTACAGATATAGATATATACACATACCTACACGAAATACAAATACTTATACAGAATATATATATATACAAAAATACTGATATATACATATAAATAAACAGCTATATATTACAGTAAATATATAAATTTATATATAGATATATTTATAATTATAAATATGATTATAAACTCACAAGTATCCAAATCAGTTGCCTATATCCATCAACTGTATCACTAATTTGTTTCTGTCTCACAATTGTACAAATCACGAATTTAATTATCAGATCTATTCAAGATTCAGTTTGAAGTCATTATCAGCTTTTAATATTTTTTTTTATATAATACGTACCTGATCAAACAGTCTATGTCAACACCATTGTGATAATAAACAAACGAATACTACATATTATTTCAATAATCATTCAAATCCTAATCTCCATCATCAATTACAATTAACTCAATATGAGGAATTTAAACAGAAACCCGTCGTTACCTCTGTTTTCTTAACTTTTTGGCAAAACTTCGATTTCAAACGAATTTTCAAAAAGTAAAAATGCAGATAGGGTAGGATTATATTACTTAAACTATCTGCAAGTTTTCAGTTCACAATTTATCAAATTGATTATCAATTTTTGAGTCAAAGTTCAAATGTCAAAAAGTCAAACAACTGTTCTACGATTAAATTCGAGTTCTATGTTGTAATTCAGGTTAAATTGAGGATTTGTAAAGTTTACATCAATGATTTCTAACATACTTTGTGTTGTAACATTTCTTCAAAACGTTCTCAAAACCATAATCATTTTTTTAAACCGTGACCAGCAGCAGCGGTATTCATCATTTTTTTTTAATTTTTTTGTTTGTTTTGCTGTTTAATTGAAATAAACGAATATATTACACACTGTTACAATTAAATTTCAAGATTTATTTTAAACCTTAAATCTGTTTTTATATATGATGATTTGTTTGGGTCGACTGAGTTAGTTGAGAAGAAGAAGAAGTTTCACAGAAAATAAATACGGAGTATATATTTTTACAGTTGCTATTATATCAGAAAAAGGGTGACAGCCCAATGGTTTAAGGGAGTGTTTATTGAGCGGGAGGTCACGGGTTCGAGTCCCGGGGATGGCGTTTTTTTTAAAGCCTTTTCAATTGGAGGTAGTCTTCAATTTTGTTATTATTATTATTATTATTATTATTATTATTATTATTATTATTATTATTATTATTATTATTATTATTATTATTATTATTATGTTTATGTTTATGTTTATTGTTATTATTATTATTGTTATTATCATTAGTTGTTGTTATTATTATTAAGATAATCATTATTATTACTATCATAATACAAGTTATTATTATTATTACAAGTATTAGAATTTTTATTATTAGTAATACTAAAATAGATGTTAGTTATTGTTACAAATATAATTACAATTATGAATAATACTAAGATTATTATCATTTTATTTCCAAGTAACATTATTAGTGTTATTACTATTAGTATTAGTGATATTGATATAGGTATTATTATGATTAGGAATATCATTATTATCATTACTACAAAAATAACACAAACTAGTTTTATTATCATTAATATTAGTATTAGTATCACTTTTGTAAAAGTTAGTATTATTATTCTCATTATTATTATTATTATATTATTATTATTATTACTATTATTATTATTATTATTATTATTATTATTATTATTATTATTATTATTATTATTATTAGTAAACCATTAATAACAAGACTATCATTTTTAAACAAATAAATATTTTGTACAATAAAACATAGTTATTACATATACTATAATTATATTAACATTCCATATAAATATATATAAAACATATTAACATTTCTTATATACAAACTTATATACAACAAATGAAGTATTTATAATATAATACTAAATATATATAAATATTAATATAACTATATTAATCACTTTATATACATATACAAAATAAATATATATAACATATAATTTAAGGTATAAAATAAAGTATATGTTTTTAAATAGAATCTAGTATAAATCTTATATAACTATGACATATAAATGAATAATATATATAAATAAATAAAATTATGAGATTTCTATTATATGTTTTAATAGAAATACAATTGATATAGGTTCGTGAATCCGAGGCCAGCCTTGCATTGTTCAATATAGTCATATGTATTTTTACTACAAAGTACATTAGGTGAGTTTCATTTGCTCCCTTTTTAAATGCTTTTGCAATATATATTTTTGGGACTGAGAATACATGCGCTGCTTTTATTAACTGTTTTACAATATTTATATGCGTGAGTTTCATTTGCTCCCTTTTTACTCATTACATTTTTGAGCTGAGAATACATGCAAATGCTTTATTAACTGTTTTATAATATTTATATGCGTGAGTTTCATTATTCCCTTTTTACATATATATTTTTGGGCTGAGAATACATGCAAATGCTTTATTAATTGACTTACAATATTTATATGCGTGAGTTTCATTTACCTTTTTACCCTTTATATTTTTAGGCTGAGAATACATGCGCAATTTTTATAAATATTTTTACGAAATAGACACAAGTAATCAAAACTACATTATATGGTTGAATGATCGAAATCGAATATGCCCCTTTTTATTAAGTCTGGTAATCGAAGAATTAGGGAACAGACACCCTAATTGACGCGAACTCTAAAGATAGATCTATCGGGCCCAACAAGCCCCATCCAAAGTACCGGATGCTTTAGTACTTCGAAATTTATATCATGTCCGAAGGAGGATCCCGGAATGATGGGGATATTCTTATATGCAAATTTGTGAATGTCGGTTACCAAGTGATCAATCCATATGAATGATATTTTTGTCTCTATGCATGGGACGTATATTTATGAGAATTGAAAATGAAAATCTTGTGGTCTATTAAAATTATGAAATGATTGTTTTTGATAAACTAATGAACTCACCAACCTTTTGATTGACACTTTAAAGCATGTTTATTCTCAGGTTTGAAAGAAATCTTCCGTTTTGCATTAGCTCATTTTAAAGATATTACTTGGAGTCATTCATGACATATTTCAAAAGACGTTGCATTCGAGTCGTTGAAGTTCATTAGAGATTATTATTAAGTAAATGACAGATTAGGTCATTTATAGTTTGGATATCATGAAATGGTATGCATACCTGTCAACTTTCAATGAAATGAAAGATTGTCTTTTAAAAACGAATGCAATGTTTATAAGATGTATCATTTAGAGGTCAAGTACCTCGCGATGTAATCAACTATTATGAATCGTTTATAATCAATATGGACTTCGTCCGGATGGATTAGGACGGGTCTTGACAGCAGTATTATCAACATAAATAGGAGTGTTAGAAATTAGCAAACCGTAGTCACGTAGTTGCTGTTGAATCCAGATGACCTGAGATGTACAGCTAGCCGCGGCAATGTTGATGTTACGCGAGGCGTATATGAAATAGCTTATATTTTACTAGGAAATACTATTAAATATGATACAATTTTACAGAAGATATTTATTTATTTATAGAATGGATATACCTAAACCTTGCTACAACACTTATAGACAGTGTACCTAATCGTACAGTAGTGTAGTTTTTAGTAAGTCCGGTTCGTTCCACAGGGAAATCTTTTAAACAAAACTTAACGCTATATTAGTTTTATCTTATAAAAATACAAATATATATAAGTAATATTATTATTATAAAAAGGGGGTTTTTACCCTTTAATGACCGGTTTGTCGATTTTTATAACTTTAGTCTCAGTTAAAACCTAATGTAAAATATTAAATAAATAAAAGACTTAATTTAAAGCGTAAAATAAATAACGATAATGAAATTGCAATAAATAAAAGTGCGATGAAATAAAATTGCGATAATTAAAAAGTGCGATAATTAAAAGTGCAATTAAATACAATGACAATAAATAAAAATGTGATAATTAGAAGTGCAATTAAATATGAAAATAAAGGAATTATGCTTATTTAAACTTCCGTAATCATGATGTTTGACGTGTTGATTTTAGTTTATTCCTATGGGTTAATTGTTCTTTGTCCTGGATTATTTAATATGTCCGTCTGGTTTTTTTCCACAACAGTCCATCAGTCATAAATATAAAGTGCGAGTGTCCTCGTCAAATTATCCTTATACCCGAAGTTAAATATTCCAACTAATTGGGGACTTAAACTATAACAAGGTCTTAATACTTTGTTTAATAATTACACCAGGATATCGACTGCGTGTAATCCAAGGTTTTAATACTTTGTTATCAATTATGCCAAGTGTCCTTGTACATAATTTCACCCCTGTTTTAATAATTCCATAGACTATTAATCCATTCCCGTGTCCGGTTAAATGAACGATTATTCGTACATATAAATATCCCGCCCATCGTGTTCGATCGAGTGTATATGGTTATTTATAGGGACGTCCAATTGTAAATCTTTATATTAAAATTAACAAACTATCATTTAGTTAAACAAATATAAAGCCCATTAATAGCCCATAGTCTAATTTCCACAAGTGTCGTTCTTTTGTCCAAACCCCAATTATGGTACAAAGCCCAATTACCCAATTATAATATTTTTAGGCCAACATCATGATTACTTCGGTATTAAATAAGCATAATAATAACTTAGTTACGAGACATTAATTTTAAAAAGAAGGACATAACTTACATTGATTATTTATCCCGTAGTGTTACACGGACAGAATTTCGACTTCAAAACCCGTAAAATAACCTTAACATAACCCAAACTAACTAATATAAAACTAACCTATACTATATATATATATATATATATATATATATATATATATATATATATATATATATATATATATATATATATATATATATATATATATATATTTATTTATTTATATATATATTATTATTACAAAGGGAGTATTATTTTTTTTTGTGTGTGTAAAACTTGGCAGAAGCTCGTTGCATTTATAGGACATTTCTGATTTTGGCTGCTCCACGAGTGCGGAGGTTTAAGCCTTCACAGCTCCGCGAGTGCGGAGTTCCCTGGGCCAGCTCACCAATTTTTGCCCATTTGTTGTCGACGTTTTATTTAAATATATATAATATATAAATAATTTATATAATTATTTAAATATTATATTATATTCTTGTGCATAGTTAACTCATAATTTTTAGTCCGTTGCGTCGGGCGTTGATAGTTGGCTCAGGTCCCGGTTCCGGATTTTCGAACGTCCTTTCGTATAATTTAATATCTTGTACTTTGCATTTCGCAACTTGTACTCTTGTCATTTTTAGACGTTTTTTATCAATAAATTGAACCACTTGGATTGTATCTTGTACATTTGAGCTTTTTGGACGGTTTTGTCTTCGAATCTTCGTTTTCGCCTTTTGTCTTCGCACTTATTTAATTAAACGAATATTACTTGAAAATAGAACAATTGCAACTGAAAACTTTACATATTGGAAGGATATTGCTACTAAATATATGTTCATTTGGAGCACTATCAAATATCCCCATACTTGAACGTTGCTTGTCCTCAAGCAATACAGAACTTGAAATTAAATCACACGAATCACTTCTTTATTCTTTACACTTTATACATCAGTGATTTTGATACGGCGGTATAAACAATGATAGTAACGGTGTGGTTTACAGTCCCACATGACTATTAAAAATTTAGATCCTTTAAGGAAATTGGAACTTTATGAAAACATTTGATCTTTTGAAAATTCAATCTAACTTTTACCCTAGATAAGTTTTCCGGAATAACCCTTCACCGGTGTTTGCAAAATATTTTTGTGGGTTTTGTGGGTTTCAGATTTGAAAATTTTAGCTCAACACTTGAGGTTTTGTGTTACCCACTTGCTAACCTTGTATTTAGGAAAGCAACACGTCCAGTTTACTTGTCCCGTATATTACCTTTCGGTAAACTACCGTCCGGTTTTAAAGGAAAGCGTTGAACAAGCAACTGTTAAGGCAATGTCTAATGACATGTATTTGATTATGGTCCAAAAACGTGTCGGATGCTATTACTATCCTTTGTAGGAGCAATAGTAAAGATCAGCCTTTGATTTTTCGGTCTGGCACAAGGTCCTGTCTTCGACCATGCTATGCAACCACCGTTCTTACGGTTGACACCCGATTTGGTTCAGATGACCTAATGAATTCCAGGTGAATTCCTAGGATTTTACGTTCAATGGTAATGAACGCAATGAAAATGGGTTTTCAGAAAACAAATCGGTTTTAATTTTGATCAAAATATTTTCTCGTTCAAGCTCGAGTTTAGATATCATCGAATTCTATGAGTTTGTAATTATCAATCTTTAAGGTCAATCTCAAGGATTGAGTAATATCAGGCTTAAAAGCTGATTTTTAATCTTTAAGGAGATTATCCTTTCTGGGGGTCTGATTCATTAGTCTTATCAAGCTAATTTGCACGGCGCCCTCCCCATTTTACAAGACAGATCCTCTCATGGTTAGGATAAGTCTGACCACATGGCGACCCTGTTTGATGCTGAGGTCCGTGGATTTCCTGCTGATTTTAGAAATGACTTTTCTAGATTTTTCGTCAACCTACAGCTGGTCTGGACGACAACTTCTGGACCTAAATCAAGAAGCGCGTGTCTTTTCCGGAAGACTTTACTTCCTTTTAATGATGAAATTTATTCATCGTGTAGATCCATCTATTCTTTCAAAAGTATTACAATAAATCGGGTAAAACAGTTAATTTAGTCCAAAACAAAAGCACCTGCAATAACTTTACAGAAACATGTGATAGATAGTTTTTAATTGAATAACTTGGTACATTCTCCCCACACTTGGCTTTTT
This sequence comes from Rutidosis leptorrhynchoides, assembly GCF_046630445.1. Lineage (NCBI taxonomy): Eukaryota > Viridiplantae > Streptophyta > Magnoliopsida > Asterales > Asteraceae > Rutidosis > Rutidosis leptorrhynchoides. The sequence continues at coordinate 612,409,513 of NC_092334.1, read as the reverse complement.
TCATGCGTCTTTTTATATCTTAATAAATAAATTCAAGCGTTTTAGTTGTTTCTCAATTTATGTCCTCTTTTTAGGGTAACAATAATTTCGGTATTAACACCTAGTTTTATCGTTCATAAATATGTATAAACATGATTTTGAATTCATTTAGTTGAAAAATTTTAAAATTTTCACAATATTTAGAAAATAAGCCAAGTATAAACCCGAGGGAATTTATAACCCTTCCCCACACTTGAGATCATGCAATGCCCTCATTTGCATGAAATCAGACTCTAATTATAAATTTATGAGGGTGATTAGTGTAGAAAAGTGATTGAAAATACCCAGTTTGTAATTACAAAGCTCGTCGAATGATAGATGGCGCGCCTCATCGTTCATTCCTTCTTGTTTTATCACACATGTTTTTCTTCAAAAACGGTTGCTTTTCTGAACTGTTATCAAATATTTGAAAATACGTCTTTACCCTAACTCATCATGCATTTTTATTAACGAGTTATGCACTAACCCGAACCCCTAATTTAACGTTAAGTGGGGTTAGACTTCCCCACACTTAGCTGACGACATTTGAAGTCGGTAGAATAAGTTCCGCGAATTAAAATAGTGAGCCAGTTATTTACATCTCGGGTGGTGTATAATATATCAATGGGTTTAAAGTTTAGAATCACCCGATTGTCACTACTTAATTCTTTTTTAAGTGTAGCTTTTAGTAAATGGATATGTCTCTTTTCTGGTTCTTGGTCAAATGGTTCGTTATACACCGACATACATACTATAGGGTGGACAATTCCTAACATTTCCTTCCGTTCATTCTCGGGATCAAAGGTTTCACCTTTATTACCCAATTGGGTGAAATTCGAGGTGTCAATATCTATTATAGCTCGTAGTTCATCTTCGATGAATGACTCATGTATTGAGAATATTGGGTTGGAAGATTGTGGAATGGTGAATTTCGGGATCGAAGTAGATTCTTCTTCATTAACGGTACTTATCGGTCCCACTACTTTGGTCTCGGGGGTAAAATTTTCAACGTTATCGTTTTCCCAAGAGTACCAATTTGTCACCCTTACTTCTTCTTCATTCATTGATTGATCGATGATTTCGTCGGTAGAGGCTAATGTGTCGATATGTTGTGAAATTGGTAAAGCTGAATAAAAAGTATCATCGGGATAATTGGTGATTTCGGAGCTCTCGAATTCATCAAAATTCGATGATATGAGATTTTCTTGCACACGACTCCTCACATCAACAGGTGTGTAATCTGATAGAGTTTCAGCTTGCCGATTTACAAACTCTCTCATTTGTTCATTTTGAGAATCAAGTTCTTCGAGTTTGATTTTCATATAATCTAAAGAATTTTTAGGCACATAATTTTCCTCGTCTTCTGGTTGTTGAGTTTGGATATATTCTTGGGAATAATCCCAATTTGAATTGTATTCCTCATAATCATTCCATTCAGGTTCTATGGGTGCATAATTTTCCATAGGAACGTAATAATAACATTCCCATGTTGAGTGATAATCTCCACAGATTTTACAACCAGTTATTGTTTCGTCATTCGTGATCCAAGATTGACCGAACGAATTGTCATCAACACCCGTTTGAGAGTATTGATTAAATTGATTTCGGATATCATAAAGAGTTTCCAAAATATTCTCGAGATTTTCCATAATGCGCTTATTACCAAATTTTAGCTATAATGTGGTGCATTTACTAATTATCCTATTAGTTATAAACTAAAAATTATATAAGTTATCAAATTAATAGACTTTTCTGATTTTGCCCACGTTTCGAATAGCCAATAGATGCAGCAGGTAGCCAGGACCCTTTAAATCGGAAGCCCACAACTCGCCACTAACAAATCCAACTATTACTACGAACCAGAAAATTTGGATGTCTATCAATTTAACCGCTTAAAATAATTTTTCGTTTGGAATCTTAGAGAAGAAATAGAAAATCTATGTCCTAAAAACTAGCGTGTCGAGAAATAAGAAAGAAAAAGATTACGCGTCGAAAAAAATGTCGAAAAATAAAAATAAGAAAGTAGCGCGTCTAAACTTAAAAAGGCACTAAAAACTAAAAATTAAAAGTCGCGTCTAAAAATATTAAAGCTTAAAAGAAATACTATATCCCAAATGGCAATAACTTAAAAAGGAACTAAAAACTAAAAACGGTGTCGCAAAATTCTAAAGCACCTAGATCTTAGTCTAAAGAAAAAGCACTTAAGGGATTTTACGGCAAAGCATAAAAATCTAGAAATAAAAATAACTATGGCAAATACTATATTTAAAACTAAGTACGAACGATAAAAAAAAATATAAATTATGCTAAACAAATAAAAAGATACAAAATATAAAAATAAACTTAAAGTTTATAAAATTATAATTTTTATAAAAAATATTATTTTTATATTATTTATTTTATAAAAGTATTAATTTTGTAAATTAATAAAACTAATTAAACTAAATAAACAAATTAATTAAAACTTAAAACAAATTAATTAAATATTTAAAACCTAATTAGGGTTAATAATAATTATTATTATTAATAAAACCCTAAACTGTAATTAATGCGTACTATGTTTGACCTGTCAGAGGACCTCCGCGAGTGAGGTTAGTCCCAGTTCAAAAGCTCCGCGAGTCGCGGAGGGTTCAGTTTCAGCTGAGAAAGGTTCGATTTTTATGCAGGATCAGATTTTTTTTATTTTTTTACTTTTTCTGTTTTTCTGTTTTATAAAATATAAAAAATATAAATATAACTTAAATAAAAAATTTAATTTTAAAACTAAAATAAAAATACTTATTTACTTTATAAATATTATAAACTCTTAAAAATATAAATATATTTTTTTTCTTTTTGTATTTTTATATTTTTATTTTTTTTAAAACTTATATTTTTATAAAAAGAACTTAACAAAAACTTTTATAAAAACTTTTTATTTTTTTTTATTTTTAGCGTTGCGCTTTTGGCGTTTAAGTTCCCCGGCAACGACGCCAAAAATACTTGATGTTATGCGAGGCGTATATGAAATAGCTTATATTTTACTAGGAAATACTATTAAATATGATATAATTTTACACAAGATATTTATTTATTTATAGAATGGATATACCTAAACCTTGCTACAACACTTATAGGCAGTGTACCTAATCGTACAGTAGTGTAGTTTTTAGTAAGTCCAGTTCGTTCCACAGGGAAATCTTTTAAACAAAGCTTAACGCTATATTAGTTTTATCTTATAAAAATACAAATATATATAAGTAATATTATTATTATAAAAAGGGAGTTTTTACCGTTTAATGACCGGTTTGTCAATTTTTATAACTTTAGTCGCAGTTAAAACCTAATTGCGATAAAAGACTTAATTTAAAGCGTAAAATAAATAACGATAATTAAATTGCAATAAATAAAAGTGCGATGAAATAAAATTGCGATAATTAAAAAGTGCGATAATTAAAAATGCAATTAAATACAATGACAATAAATAAAAATGTGATAATTAGAAGTGCAATTAAATATGAAAATAAAGGAATTATGCTTATTTAAATTTCCGTAATCATGATGTTTGACGTGTTGATTTTAGTTTATTCCCATGGGTTAATTGTTCTTTGTCCTGGATTATTTAATATGCCCGTCTGGTTTTTGTCCACAACAGTCCATCAGTCATAAATATAAAGTGCGAGTGTCCTCGTCAAATTATCCTTATACCCGAAGTTAAATATTCTAACTAATTGGGGACTTAAACTGTAACAAGGTCTTAATACTTTGTTTAATAATTACACTAGGATATCGACTGCGTGTAATCCAAGGTTTTAATACTTTGTTATCAATTATGCCAAGTGTCCTTGTACATAATTTCACCCCCGTTTTAATAATTCCACAGACTATTAATCCATTCCCGTGTCCGGTTAAATGAACGATTATTCGTACATATAAATATCCCGCCCATCGTGTCCGATCGAGTGTATATGGTTATTTATAGGGACGTCCAATTGTAAATCTTTATATTAAAATTAACAAACTATCATTTAGTTAAACAAATATAAAGCCCATTAATAGCCCATAGTCTAATTTCCACAAGTGTCGTTCTTTTGTCCAAACCCCAATTATGGTACAAAGCCCAATTACCCAATTTTAATATTTTTAGCCCAACATCATGATTACTTCGGTATTAAATAAGTATAATAATAACTTAGTTACGAGATATTAATTTTAAAAAGGAGGACATAACTTACATTGATTATTTATCGCGTAGTGTTACACGGACAGAATTTCGACTTCAAAACCCGTAAAATAACCTTAACATAACCCAAACTAACTAATATAAAACTAACCTATACTATATATATATATATATATATATATATATATATATATATATATATATATATATATATTATATATATTATTATTACAAAGGGAGTATTATTATTTTTCTTTTTTGTGTGTAAAACTAGGCAGAAGCTCGTTGCATTTATAGGACATTTCTGATTTTGGCTGCTCCGCAAGTGCGGAGGTTTAAGCCTTCACAGCTCCGCGAGTGCGGAGTTCCCTGGGCTAGCTCACCAATTTTTGGCCATTTGCTTGTCGACGTTTTATTTAAATATATATAATATATAAATAATTTATATAATTATTTAAATATTATATTATATTCTTGTGCATAGTTGACTCACAATTTTTAGTCCGTTGCGTCGGGCGTTGATAGTTGGCTCAGGTCCCGGTTCCGAATTTTCGAACGTCCTTTCGTATAATTTAATATCTTGTACTTTGCGTTCCGCAACTTGTACTCTTGTCATTTTTAGACGTTTCTTATCAATAAATTGAACCACTTGGATTGTATCTTGTACATTTGAGCTTTTTGGACGGTTTTGTCTTCGAATCTTCGTTTTCGCCTTTTGTCTTCGCACTTATTTAATTAAACGAATATTACTTGAAAATAGAACAATTGTAACTGAAAACTTTACATATTGGAAGGATATTGCTACTAAATATATGTTCATTTGGAGCACTATCAAATGTATTCTGCTTCGCAAGTGGACTGAGCCACTGCTGTCTGCTTCTTACACTGCCAGGTAACAAGTTTGCTTCCCAGAAACTGACAACCCCCTGATGTTGACTTAAAATCTTTCTTACAACCTCCATAGTCAGAATCACTATACGCTATGAGATCAAAACCATCCTCACACGGATACCATAACCCTAAGCTCGGTGTATCTTTCAAATACCTAAGAATCTTCTTAACCACCAACATATGATGAACATTAGGATTCGCCTGATAACGGGCACACAGACAAACCGCAAACATGATATCTGGTCGAGAAGCTGTAAGATACATTAGAGAGCCTATGATTGCCCTGTATAATGTTTAGTCCACTGAAGCACCCTCACAATCAGGAGATATCCCATGATTCACAGACAACGGAGTCTTAGCTGGTCTTTCTGCTTCCATTTGAAACCTCTTCAGAATATCAGCTACATACTTGGTTTGATGCAAAAAGATGCCTTTATCCGTCTGAGCTACCTGCAGACCTAAGAAAAACTTTATCGTTCCCATTGAACTTATTTTGAACTTCTGCTGCATGACCTTCTCAAACTCATCAACCATTCCCTGATCTGTTGACCCGAAGATAATATCATCCACATAAACCTGCACTAACATAAGATGTTGTCCCTTCTTCTTGATGAAAAGTGTTTGATCAATGACACCTCTCCTAAAACCGTTTTCAATCATGTAGTTGGACAACATTGCATACCATGCTCTAGGAGCTTGGTGAAGACCATAAAGTGCCTTTTCAAGTCGATAAACCTTTTCTGGGAAATGCGGGTCTTCGAAACCAGGTGGTTGTTCAACAAACACTCTTTCATTGATCTCGCCGTACAAAAATGCACTTTTAACATCCATCTGAAAAACTTTAAAACCCATGAAGGATGCAAAAGCCAAGAAAATCCTAATTGCTTCCAGTCGTGCAACCGGAGCAAAAACCTCATCATAGTCAATTTCGGGGATCTGTTGATATCCCTTTACCACCAGTCTAGCTTTGTTTCTGATAACAATACCCTGTTCATCCTTCTTATTCTTCAAAACCCATCGAAGACCATAGGGCACACAACCATGTGGTGGATTGACTAGCTTCCAAACCTTTAAATGTTTAAATTGTAACAGCTCCTCTTGCATTGCACTAACTTACTCGTCAAACTTCAATGCCTCATAAGCATCTTTAGGTTCGATTTGACACACATAACATGAGTGAGCATGCACAAATATTCTTCCTGTCTTATTCAACGTTGAATAAAAAGCTATTACCACATTCGCACTCTCTGTCTGAACATCTTCTGCTACTGTTGAACTTACACTAGTCACGGGAACCTCTGATGTAGTCGGAACTCCAGACGTAGAAGCTTCATTAGACTTCGCTTGAGGAATACTAATGTGAGGAATGCCTCTTGAATCCACATAATAATCATCAAGGCGTTTAGGTGGCAGAATAACATGATTGGATCTACGTACACCTCCTGATTCAGTTGGCGGTTCAGTCACTGTTACAGTTGGTGGTTGATTATATAGAGGATTAAGATGTTCCTCAGTCAGTTGCGTTCGACTAACTTCCTCGTCATCTTCAAGCTCACTATCTTCATCTGTATATACTACCCCGTCCTCATTTGAATCAAAATCACCTCTAACACTCTGCGGACTTGGTTGCAAGCTAGAAATCAGATTCTGAACCTGCGCTGGAGTAGTGATAACATTCTCAGAAGAGTTTTGAGAATCAAACAATATCTTAGTCAGAACTTCTTCATCTGTAGCATTTGGTGGAAGATTGAAGGAATCAAATAACTTATCATATTCAAACTACCATGCGAACCCTTTACTAACACGAGGTGGAGCATTCCGTTGAATATCAACCTCATAACGTTCTTCCACACACTTTGACTCAGTATTATACACCCGTTTGTTCGGATTCCCATATCCCAAGAAGATACCAGAGATCACCTTTGAATTAAATTTTCCTCCAGCGTCTCGTACCAGAATAGTACAAGGTGCACCAAAGGGTTCAAAATGTTTAATGTTCAGCTTTCTCTTGTGTAACAGTTCATAACATGTTTTACCATGTCTCTTCACCACTAGGACTCTGTTCATCACGTAGCATGCAGTACTCACGGCTTCACCCCAGAAAACAATTGGAAGACACGAATCAGCTAGCATTGTTCTTGCAGTTTCAATTAGAGTCCTATTCTTTCTTTCAGCAACACCATTTGATTGAGGTGTATAAGCAGGACTGAATTGTTGTTGTATCCCCTTCTCATTACAGAACAGCAGCATCTGATTGTTCTTAAATTCCGTACCATTATCAGTACGAATCTTTCTAACCTTCAACTTATACAAACTTTCAAGCTTCAGAATCAAAACTTTAATATGATCGAAAGTATCTGACTTGTGTTTCAACATCACAACCCACGAGAAACGGGAATATTCATCTATAACTACCAAGCAATAAGACTCTCCGGTGAGAGTTTTACAGTTAACTGGACCAAAGAGGTCCATGTGCAACAATTCCAAAGGAATATTAACTGAATGATGCTTCTTGGCAGTATGTTACTTCTTAGTCTGTTTCCCTTGCTTACACGGAAGACAACCTTCAGGAATATGAAAACTCTTAACATTCACACCTTCAACTAATTCATTGTGGACAAGATTATTCATCTTCCTTAGACTCAGATGACCCATACGCTTATGTCAGATAATCGACTCCTGTTCAGTAGCCTTAGAAACGAATGCCTGATGGCCTGTAGCTGCTTTAACATGAGCCTTACGCATATCAAGGATATAGAGATCCTTGCACCTTGGAGCCGTCATCAGAATCATGTCTTCTGGAATTACAAACTCTTTTCTCAAAATATAACAAAACTTATCATCAAAAGCAATGGTATACTTTTTTTCAGCAATTTGTGAAACTGAAAGCAGATTATTCGACATCTGCTCTACATAATTAACTTTATCAAAGCTGACATTCTCATTAGCAATAACACCCTGAGCAGTAATAAATCCTCCTTCACTACCTGCAAAAGAAACTGGTCCTCCATCTACTATTTTCACATTAGAAAGCAAGGACAAGTTCCCTGTCATGTGCCTGGACGCCCCACTATCAACAATCCAAGTACTGCAACGTGGATTGTAGGCGACCTGCACATTAAAGTAAGAGGATTAGTTAGAAAGGGCCACCCATGCCCTAATGGCAGTGGGTTTCCCATCAACACCAACAACTGGCAACTCCACCCATTGTCCTTTAGATCCAGAAGGACCTTCAGGATTTTGAACACCCTTAACTTCTGATTTAGGTTTCCAAACTGTGTTATTCAGTAATGGTTTTCTATAGTAATCATTAGTTTGAAAAGCCTTTTTATCATTTGTTTTCACAGAAGAAGAATTAAACACTGGTGAAGGTGATCTCCTATTAAAGGAACGTTTTGGACCAAGATCAACCTTCCTTCTGGGTATCTGTCGAATGGGTCTACAATTCATAGCCCTGTGTCCCAACCTTCCACAATTGAAGTAGTTAAAATTATCAAAATCATGAGAATTAAACAATTTGCGTCTAATTGGTTAAAATTGTCTCCTAGGTGGTTCAGTACGTTGTCTAGTCATAGGGGGTGACGAGACTTGTTGCTTAACAGTCTGTCGACGACCAGGTGGAACATACTTGGACACATTACCAGAATTGGAACTCGCACCTTTTGGTGGTTGTTCTACCTTAGGACCTGTTGAAATGTCCCGTTCATATTGATTATAAACGTTCCATATTAATTGATTTCGTTGCTAGGTTTTGACCTCTATATGAGACATTTTTCAAAGACTGCATTCATTTTTAAAACAACCATAATCTTTATTTTATCAATAAAGGTTTTAAAAATATTATGTAGATTATCAAATAATGATAATCTAAAATATACTGTTTACACACGACCATTACATAATGGTTTACAATAGAAATATATTACATCGACATATGTTTCTTGAATGCAGTTTTTACACAATATCATACAAACATGGACTCCAAATCTTGTCCTTATTTTAGTATGCAATAGCGGAAGCTCTTAGTATTCACCTGAGAATAAACATGCTTTAAACGTCAACAAAAATGTTGGTGAGTTATAGGTTTAACCTATATATATCAAATCGTAACAATAGACCACAAGATTTCATATTTCAATACACATCCCATACATAGAGATAAAAATCATTCATATGGTGAACACCTGGTAACCGGCATTAACAAGATGCATATATAAGAATATCCCCATCATTCCGGGACACCCTTCGGATATGATATAAATTTTGAAGTACTAAAGCATCCGGTACTTTGGATGGGGCTTGTTGGGCCCAATAGATCTATCTTTAGGATTCGCGTCAATTAGGGTGTCTGTTCCCTAATTCTTAGATTACCAGACTTAATAAAAAGGGGCATATTCGATTTCGATAATTCAACCATAGAATGTAGTTTCACGTACTTGTGTCTATTTTGTAAATCATTTATAAAACCTGCATGTATTCTCATCCCAAAAATATTAGATTTTAAAAGTGGGACTATAACTCACTTTCACAGATTTTTTACTTCGTCGGGAAGTAAGACTTGGCCACTGGTCGATTCACGAACCTATAACAAATATGTACATATATATCAAAGTATGTTCAAAATATATTTACAATATTTTTAATACGTTTTAATGTTTTAAGTTTATTAAGTCAGCTGTCCTCGTTAGTAACCTACAACTAGTTGTCCACAATTAGATGTACAGAAATAAATCGATATATATATTATCTTGAATCAATTCATGACCCAGTGTATACACGTCTCAGGCTAGATTACAACTCAAACTATATATATTTTTGAAATCAACCTCAACCCTGTATAGCTAACTCCGACATTACTGCATATAGAGTGTCTATGGTTGTTCCAAATAATATATATAGGTGGGTCGATATGATATGTCAAAACATTTGCATATGTGTCTATGGTATCCCAAGATTACATAATATATTAGAATACATATATAATACAATATAAGTTAGCTAGGATATAATTTGTATAGAATTGTTAATATTTCCCGTAGCTACTAAAATCAAAAAATATCCAATCTTGTTGTACCCATAACTTCTTCATTTTAAATCCGTTTTGAGTGAATCAAATTGCTATGGTTTCATATTGAACTCTATTTTATGAATCTAAACAGAAAAATTATAGGTTTGAAGTCAGAAATATAAGTTACAAGTCGTTTTTGTAAGAGGTAGTCATTTCAGTCGAAAGAACGACGTCTTGATGACCATTTTGAAAAACATACTTCCACTTTGAGTTTAACCATGATTTTTGAATATAGTTTCATGTTCATAAGAAAAATCATTTTCCCAGAAGAATAACTTTTAAATCAAAGTTTATCATAGTTTTTAATTATCAAACCCAAAACAGCCCGCGGTGTTACTACAATGGCGTATATCCGGCTTTACAGTGTTTTTCGTGTTTTCTGGTTTTAAATCATTAAGTTAGCATATCATATAGATATAGAACATGTGTTTAGTTAATTTTAAAAGTAAAGTTAGAAGGATTAACTTTTGTTTGCGAGCAAGTTTAGAATTAACTAAACTATGTTCTAGTGATTTCAAGTTTAAACCTTCGAATAAGATAGCTTTATATGTATGAATCGAATGATGTTATGAACATCATTACTACCTCAAGTTTTCTGGATAAAACTACTGGAAATGAGAAGAATGGATCTAGCTTCAAAGAATCCTTGGATGGCTTGAAAGTTCTTGAAGCAGAATCATGACACGAAAACAAGTTCAAGTAAGATTTCCACTCGAAATAAGATTGTTATAGTTATAGAAATTGAATCAAAGTTTGAATATGAGTATTACCTTGTATTAGAAAGATATCTTACTATAAATAAGAAAGATTTCTTGAGGTTGGATGATCACTCTACAAGATTGGAAGTAAGCTAGCAAACTTGGAAGTATTCTTGATTTTATGAAACTAGAACTTGTAGAATTTATGAAGAACACTTAGAACTTGAAGATAGAACTTGAGAGAGATCAATTAGATGAAGAAAATTTAATAATAAAAGTGTTTATAGGTGTTTTTGGTCGTTGGTGTATGGATTAGATATAAAGGATATGTAATTTTGTTTTCATGTAAATAAGTCATGAATGATTACTCATATTTTTGTAATTTTATGAGATATTTCATGCTAGTTGCCAAATGATGGTTCCCACATGTGTTAGGTGACTCACATGGGCTGCTAAGAGCTGATCATTGGAGTGTATATACCAATAGTACATACATCTAAAAGCTGTGTATTGTACGAGTACGAATACGGGTGTATACGAGTAGAATTGTTGATGAAACTGAACGAGGATGTAATTGTAAGCATTTTTGTTAAGTAGAAGTATTTTGATAAGTGTCTTGAAGTCTTTCAAAAGTGTATGAATACATATTAAAACACTACATATATATACATTTTAACTGAGTCGTTAAGTCATCGTTAGTCGTTACATGTAAGTGTTGTTTTGAAACCTTTAGGTTAACGATCTTGTTAAATGTTGTTAACCCAATGTTTATAATATCAAATAAGATTTTAAATTATTATATTATCACGATATTATGATGTACGAATATCTCTTAATATGATCTATATACATTAAATGTCGTTACAACGATAATCGTTACATATATGTCTCGTTTCAAAATCATTAAGTTAGTAGTCTTATTTTTACATATGTAGTTCATTGTTAATACACTTAATGATATATTTAATTATCATTTAACATAATTAACCAAGTGTATCAATATCTTAATATGATTCATATGTACCTAGTAAGTCGTTATAACGATAATCGTTATATATATCGTTTTCGAGTTTCTTAATTTAATAGTCTCATTTTTATGTATATAACTCATTGTTAAAATACCTAATGAGATACATACTTATAATAAAATCATGTTAACTATATATATAACCATATATATGTCATCGTATAGTTTTTACAAGTTTTAACGTTCGTGAATCACCGGTCAACTTGGGTGGTCATTTGTCTATATGAAACCTATTCCAATTAATCAAGTCTTAATAAGTTTGATTGCTTAACATGTTGGAAACACTTAATCATGTAAATATCAATTTCATTTAATATATATAAACATGGAAAAGTTCGGGTCACTACAATACCTACCCGTTAAATAAATTTTGTCCCGAAATTTTAAGCTGTTGAAAGTGTTGACGAATCTTCTAGAAATAGATGCGGGTATTTCTTCTTCATCTGATCTTCATGCTCCCAGGTGAACTCGGGTCCTCTACGAGCATTCCATCAAACCTTAACAATCGGTATCTTGTTTTGTTTAAGTCTCTTAACCTCACGATCCATTATTTCGACGGGTTCTTCAATGAATTGAAGTTTTTCATTGATTTGGATTTCGTCTAACGAAATAGTGAGATCTTCTTTAGCAAAACATTTCTTCAAATTTGAGACGTGGAAAGTGTTATGTACAGCCGCGATTTGTTGAGGTAGCTCCAGTTGGTAAGCTACTGGTCCGACACGATCTATAATCTTGAATGGTCCAATGTACCTTGGATTTAGTTTCCCCCGTTTACCAAATCGAACAACGCCTTTCCAAGGTGAAACCTTAAGCATGACCATTTCTCCAATTTCAAACTCTATATCTTTTCTTTTACTGTCCGCGTAGCTCTTTTGTCGACTCTGGGCGGTTTTCAATCTTTGTTGAATTTGGATGATTTTCTTGGTAGTTTCTTGTATTATCTCCAGACCCGTAATCTGTCTATCCCCCACTTCATTCCAACAAATCGGAGACCTGCACTTTCTACCATAAAGTGCCTCAAACGGCGCCATCTCAATACTAGAATGATAACTGTTGTTGTAGGAAAATTCTGCTAACGGTAGGTGTCGATCCCAACTGTTTCCGAAATCAATAACACATGCTCGTAGCATATCTTCAAGCGTTTGTATCGTCCTTTCACTCTGCTCATCAGTTTGTGGATGATAGGCAGTACTCATGTCTAGACGAGTTCCTAATGCTTGCTGTAATGTCTGCCAGAATCTTGAAATAAATCTGCCATCCCTATCAGAGATAATAGAGATTGGTATTCCATGTCTGGAGATGACTTTCTTCAAATACAGTCGTGCTAACTTATCCATCTTGTCATCTTCTCTTATTGGCAGGAAGTGTGCTGATTTGGTGAGACGATCAACTATTACCCAAATAGTATCAAAACCACTTGCAGTCCTTGGCAATTTAGTGATGAAATCCATGGTAATGTTTTCCCATTTCCATTTCGGGATTTCGGGTTGTTGAAGTAGACCTGATGGTTTCTGATGCTCAGCTTTGACCTTAGAACACGTCAAACATTCTCCTACGTATTTAGCAACATCGGCTTTCATACCTGGCCACCAAAAATGTTTCTTGAGATCCTTGTACATCTTCCCCGTTCCAGGATGTATTGAGTATCAGGATTTATGAGCTTCTCTAAGTACCATTTCTCTCATATCTCCAAATTTTGGTACCCAAATCCTTTCAGCCCTATATCGGGTTCCGTCTTCCCGAATATTAAGATGCTTCTCCGGTCCTTTGGGTATTTCATCCTTTAAATTTCCCTCTTTTAAAACTCCTTGTTGCGCCTCCTTTATTTAAGTAGTAAGGTTATTGTGAATCATTATATTCATAGATTTTACTCGAATGGGTTCTCTGTCCTTCCTGCTCAAGGCGTCGGCTACCACATTTGCCTTCCCCGGGTGGTAACGAATCTCAAAGTCGTAATCATTCATCAATTCAATCCACCTACGCTGCCTCATATTCAGTTGTTTCTGATTAAATATGTGTTGAACACTTTTGTGGTCGGTATATATAATACTTTTGACCCCATATAAGTAGTGCCTCCAAGTCTTTAATGCAAAAATAACCGTGCCTAATTCCAAATCATGCGTCGTATAATTTTGTTCGTGAATCTTCAATTGTCTAGACGCATAAGCAATCACCTTCGTTCGTTGCATTAATACACAACCGAGACCTTGCTTTGATGCGTCACAATAAATCACAAAATCATCATTCCCTTCAGGAAATGACAATATAGGTGCCGTAGTTAGCTTTTTCTTCAATAACTGGAACGCTTTCTCTTGTTCATCCTTCCATTCAAATTTCTTCCCTTTATGCGTTAATGCAGTCAAGGGTTTTGCTATTTTGGAAAAGTCTTGGATGAACCTTCTGTAGTAACCAGCTAGTCCTAACAACTGGCGTATGTGTTTCGGAGTTTTCGGGGTTTTCCACTTTTCAACGGTTTCGATCTTTGCCGGGTCCACTTGGATACCTTCTTTGTTCACTATGTGACCGAGGAATTGAACTTCTTCCAACCAAAATGCACACTTTGAAAATTTAGCGTACAGTTTTTCTTTCCTCAATACTTCTAGCACTTTTCTCAAATGTTCTTCGTGCTCTTGGTCATTCTTTGAGTAAATAAGTATGTCATCAATGAAAACAATGACAAACTTGTCAAGGTATGGTCCACACACTCGGTTCATAAGGTCCATGAACACAGCTGGTGCATTAGTTAAACCAAACGGCATGAACATAAACTCGTAATGACCGTAACATGTTCTGAAAGCAGTCTTTGGAATATCATCTTCTTTCACCCGCATTTGATGATACCCGGAACGTAAGTCAATCTTTGAATAAACAGACGAGCCTTGTAGTTGATCAAATAAGTCATCGATTCTCGATAGTGGGTAGCGGTTCTTGATGGTAAGTTTGTTCAACTCTCGGTAGTCGATACACAACCTGAATGTACCATCTTTCTTCTTGACAAACAAAACAGGAGCTCCCCACGGTGATGTGCTTGGTCGAATGAAACCACGCTCTAAAAGTTCTTGTAATTGGCTTTGCAGTTCTTTCATCTCGCTGTGTGCGAGTCTGTAAGGAGCACGAGCTATTGGTGCAGCTCCTGGTACAAGATCTATTTGAAATTCAACGGATCGATGTGGGGGTAATCCCGGTAATTCTTTCAGAAATACATCGGGAAATTCTTTTGCGATGGGAACATCATTGATGCTCTTTTCTTCAGTTTGTACTTTCTCGACGTGTGCTAGAACAGCATAGCAACCTTTTCTTATTAGTTTTTGTGCCTTCAAATTACTAATAAGATGTAGCTTCGTGTTGCCCTTTTCTCCGTACGCCATTAAGGATTTTCCTTTTTCTCGTATAATGCGAATTGCATTTTTGTAACAAACGATCTCTGCTTTCACTTCTTTCAACCAGTCCATACCGATTATCACATCAAAACTCCCTAACTCTACTGGTATCAAGTCAATCTTAAATGTTTCGCTAACCAGTTTAATTTCTCGATTCCGACATATATTATCTGCCGAAATTAATTTACCATTTGCTAATTCGAGTAAAAATTTACTATTCAAAGGCGTCAATGGACAACTTAATTTAGCACAAAAATCTCTACTCATATAGCTTCTATCCGCACCCGAATCAAATAAAACGTAAGCAGATTTATTGTCAATAAGAAACGTACCCGTAACAAGCTCCGGGTCTTCCTGTGCCTCTGCCGCATTAATATTGAAAACTCTTCCGCGGCCTTGTCCATTCGTGTTCTCCTGGTTCTGGCAATTTCTAATAATGTGGCCCGGTTTTCCACATTTATAACAAACTACATTGGCATAACTTGCTCCGACACTACTTGCTCCGCCATTACTCGTTCTGACACCATTTGTTCCTTTCGTTCTGTTAACCCCTGGTCCGTAGACCTCACATTTCACCGCGCTATGACCATTTCTTTTACACTTGTTGCAAAATTTGGTGCAGAACCCCGAGTGATACTTTTCACACCTTTGGCATAGCTGCTTCTGATTGTTGTTGTTGTTGCGGTTATTATTGTTGTTAAGATGATTTTTGTAGTTGCTGTTGTTGTTGTTGTTGTTGGGCCATTTGTTGTAGTTGCGATTGATGTTGCGATTTTTAGGATAGTTGTTGCGATTATTGTTGTAATTGCTGTTGTTGTTGTATTGGTGATTCTTATCACCATTTTCCTCCCACTTTCTTTTGACTTGCTTCACATTGGCCTCTTCAGCAGTCTGTTCTTTAATTCTTTCTTCAATCTGGTTCACTAGTTTGTGAGCCATTCTACATGCCTGTTGTATGGAGGCGAGCTCGTGTGAACTTATATCTTCTTGGATTCTTTCCGGTAATCCTTTCACAAACGCGTCGATCTTCTCTTCCTCATCTTCGAACGCTCCCGGACACAATAGGCATAATTCTGTGAATTGTCTTTCGTACGTGGTAATATCAAATCCTTGGGTTCGTAACCCTCTAAGTTCTGTCTTGAGCTTATTGACCTCGGTTCTGGGACGGTACTTCTCGTTCATCAAGTGCTTGAATGCTGACCACGGTAGTGCGTAAGCATCATCTTGTCCCACTTGCTCTAGATAGGTATTCCACCATGTTAACGTAGAACCTGTGAAGGTATGCGTAGCGTACTTCACTTTGTCCTCTTCAGTACACCTACTTATGGCAAACACCGATTCGACCTTCTCGGTCCACCGTTTCAATCCGATCGGTCCTTCGGTTCCATCAAATTCCAAAGGTTTGCAGGCAGTGAATTCTTTGTAGGTGCATCCTACACGATTTCCTGTACTGCTAGATCCAAGGTTATTGTTGGTATGTAGCGCGGCCTGTACTGCGGCTATGTTTGAAGCAAGAAAGGCACGAAATTCCTCTTCACTCATATTCAAGGTGTGTCGAGTAGTCGGTGCCATTTCCTTCAAAATAGTCAAATGAAACGAGTTAATCATATAGAATATCAAGAGTAGTCAATAGTATTTCGTAGCGTAATATGAACTTATTTATAAAAGCTCTTTCTTCATATTAGCGTTTTATACTCTTTAATTCGGGTAGTACCTACCCGTTAAGTTCATACTTAGTAGCTAACATAATATTTCAACTACTACAATTATATATGAAAAACTAATCACAAAAAAATATATATCATATTCAAACCTTTATACAATAACTTGCAAACTTACAATACCGCTATTTTACATATAGCATGAAATATAGCACATAAAACTTTGATACAAAGTAGTTGCGAAGATAATTCTAGTTAATAAATAAGGCGTTCAGCAAAGGCAACAAAGACACGTAATTCATACGTCCAGAAACAAGTCATGCATTCTGGTTTTACTATTACCACTTCCCTTCCTTGGTCTTGTGGAACGTAACCGTTGTGACCGATAGTATGACAACGTGTTGTAACGTTGTCAAAAGGATGAAGGTTACGTAATGACCAACAGTCTCGTAATAACCTAAAAACCTCATTTCTTACCCCAATTACCGACTCCGTCACTTGTGGGAACGTTTTGTTTAATAGTTGTAGCCCGATGTTCTTTTTCTCACTTTGATGAGAAGCGAACATTACTAACCCGTAAGCATAACATGCTTCTTTATGTTGCATGTTAGCCTCTTTTTCTAAATCATGAAGTCCTATATTCGGATACATTGAGTCAAAATAATTTCTTAACCCGTTGCGTAAAATAGCATTTGGGTTCCCCGCAATATATGCGTCAAAGTAAACACATCGTAACTTATGGATTTCCCAATGTGATATCCCCCATCTTTCAAACGAAAGCCTTTTATAAACCAAGGCATTCTTGGAACGTTCTTCAAATGTCTTACAAACTGATCTCGCCTTAAATAGTTGTGCCGAGGAATTCTGACCGACTCTAGACAAGATTTCATCAATCATGTCTCCGGGTAGGTCCCTTAAAATATTGGGTTGTCTATCCATTTTGTGTTTTTATACTGTAAAATAGACAAGAGTTAGATTCATAAAAAAATACTTATTAATAAAAGCAATTTTTACATATATCATAAAGCATAAGCACACTATATTACATATATTACACCACACGAATACAACTATCTTATTCCGACTCGCTCGTTTCTTCTTCTTCGGTTTTGGTTCGTTTTGCCAAGTTTCTAGGGATATATGATGTTCCCCTAATACGAGCCGTCGTTTTCCACATTGGTTTAGAAAAACCTGGTGGTTTAGAGGTTCCCGGGTTATTGTCACAACTTAAGAAATACGGGTGTTGACGATACATATAAAGTTCATCGGGATTGGAATCAATTTCTCTATTTTTATGCCCTTTCCCTTATTGTTCTCTTTTTCCTTATTAAATTGTGTTGGGGTAATTTCTATAACATCATCGGAATCCTTGTCGGGATCCGATTCATCGGAGAATCGGAAATCCTCCCAATACTTTGCTTCCTTGACGGAAACACCATTGACCATAATTAACTTTGGTCGGTTGGTTGACGATTTTCTTCTACTTAACCGTTTTATTATTTCCCCCACTGGTTCTATTTCTTCTTCCGGTTCCGATTCTTCTTCCGGTTCCGACTCTTCTTCCGGTTCCTCTTCGGGAACTTGTGAATCAGTCCACGAATCATTCCAATTTACATTTGACTCTTCATTATTATTAGGTGAGTCAATGAGACTTGTTCTAGAGGTAGACATCTATCACATAATATCAAACACGTTAAGAGATTAATATATCACATAATATTTACATGTTAATAATATATAGTTTCCAACAAAAATGTTAAGCAATCATTTTTAAACAAAATACGGTCGAAGTCCAGACTCACTAATGCATCCTAACAAACTCGATAAGACACACTAATGCAAATTTTCTGGTTCTCTAAGACCAACGCTCGGATACCAACTGAAATGTCCCGTTCATATTGATTATAAACGTTCCATATTAATTGATTTCGTTGCGAGGTTTTGACCTCTATATGAGACATTTTTCAAAGACTGCATTCATTTTTTAAAACAACCATAACCTTTATTTTATCAATAAAGGTTTTAAAAACATTACGTAGATTATCAAATAATGATAATCTAAAATATACTGTTTACACACGACCATTACATAATGGTTTACAATAGAAATATATTACATCGACATATGTTTCTTGAATGCAGTTTTTACACAATATCATACAAACATGGACTCCAAATCTTGTTCTTATTTTAGTATGCAACAGCGGAAGCTATTAGTATTCACCTGAGAATAAACATGCTTTAAACGTCAATAAAAATGTTGGTGAGTTATAGGTTTAACCTATATATATCAAATCGTAACAATAGACCACAAGATTTCATATTTCAATACACATCCCATACATAGAGATAAAAATCATTCATATGGTGAACACCTGGTAACCGACATTAACAAGATGCATATATAAGAATATCCCCATCATTCCGGGACACCCTTCGGATATGATATAAATTTCGAAGTACTAAAGCATCCGGTACTTTGGATGGGGCTTGTTGGGCCCAATAGATCTATCTTTAGGATTCGCGTCAATTAGGGTGTCTGTTCCCTAATTCTTAGATTACCAGACTTAATAAAAAGGGGCATATTCGATTTCGATAATTCAACCATAGAATGTAGTTTCACGTACTTGTGTCTATTTTGTAAATCATTTATAAAACCTGCATGTATTGTCATCCCAAAAATATTAGATTTTAAAAGTGGGACTATAACTCACTTTCACAGATTTTTACTTCGTCGGGAAGTAAGACTTGGCCACTGGTCGATTCACGAACCTATAACAAATATGTACATATATATCAAAGTATGTTCAAAATATATTTACAACATTTTTAATACGTTTTAATGTTTTAAGTTTATTAAGTCAGCTGTCCTCGTTAGTAACCTACAACTAGTTGTCCACAATTAGATGTACAGAAATAAATCGATATATATTATCTTGAATCAATCCATGACCCAGTGTATACACGTCTCAGGCTAGATCAGAACTCAAACTATATATATTTTTGGAATCAACCTCAACCCTGTATAGCTAACTCCGACATTACTGCATATAGAGTGTCTATGGTTGTTCCAAATAATATATATAGATGGGTCGATATGATATGTCAAAACATTTTCATATGTGTCTATGGTATCCCAAGATTACATAATATATTAGAATACATATATAATACAATATAAGTTAGCTAGGATATGATTTGTATAGAATTGTTAATATTTCCCGTAGCTACTAAAATCAAAAAATATCCAATCTTGTTTTACCCATAACTTCTTCATTTTAAATCCGTTTTGAGTGAATCAAATTGCTATGGTTTCATATTGAACTCTATTTTATGAATCTAAACAGAAAAATTATAGGTTTGAAGTCAGAAATATAAGTTACAAGTCATTTTTGTAAGTGGTAGTCATTTCAGTCGAAAGAACGACGTCTTGATGACCATTTTGAAAAACATACTTCCACTTTGAGTTTAACCATGATTTTTGGATATAGTTTCATGTTCATAAGAAAAATAATTTTCCCAGAAGAATAACTTTTAAATCAAAGTTTATCATAGTTTTTAATTATCAAACCCAAAACCGCCCGCGGTGTTACTACAATGGCGTATATCCGGCTTTACAGTGTTTTTCGTGTTTTCTGGTTTTAAATCATTAAGTTAGCATATAATATAGATATAGAACATGTATTTAGATGATTTTAAAAGTCAAGTTAAAAGGATTAACTTTTGTTTGCGAACAAGTTTAGAATTAACTAAACTATGTTCTAGTGATTTCAAGTTTAAACTTTCGAATAAGATAGCTTTATATGTATGAATCGAATGATGTTATGAACATCATTACTACCTCAAGTTTTCTGGATAAAACTACTGTAAATGAGAAGAATGGATCTAGCTTTAAAGGATCCTTGGATGGCTTGAAAGTTCTTGAAGCAGAATCATGACACCAAAACAAGTTCAAGTAAGATTTCCACTCGAAATAAGATTGTTATAGTTATAGAAATTGAATCAAAGTTTGAATATGAGTATTACCTTGTATTAGAAAGATATCTTAATATAAATAAGAAAGATTTCTTGAGGTTGGATGATCACTCTACAAGATTGGAAGTAAGCTAGCAAACTTGGAAGTATTCTTGATTTTATGAAACTAGAACTTGTAGAATTTATGAAGAACACTTAGAACTTGAAGATAGAACTTGAGAGAGATCAATTAGATGAAGAAAGTTGAAGAATGAAAGTGTTTGTAGGTGTTTTTGGTCGTTGGTGTATGGATTAGATATAAATGACATGTAATTTTGTTTTCATGTAAATAAGTCATGAATGATTACTCATATTTTTGTAATTTTATGAGATATTTCATGCTAGTTGCCAAATTATGGTTCCCACATGTGTTAGGTGACTCACATGGGCTACTAAGAGCTGATCAATGGAGTGTATATACCAATAGTACATACATCTAAGAGATGTGTATTGTACGAGTACGAATACGGGTGTATACGAGTAAAATTGTTGATGAAACTGAACGAGGATGTAATTGTAAGAATTTTTGTTAAGTAGAAGTATTTTGATAAGTGTATTGAAGTCTTTCAAAAGTGTATGAATACATATTAAAACACTACATGTATATACATTTTAACTGAGTCGTTAAGTCATCGTTAGTCGTTACATGTAAGTGTTGTTTTGAAACCTTTAGGTTAACGATCTTGTTAAATGTTGTTAACCCAATGTTTATAATATCAAATGAGATTTTAAATTATTATATTATCATGATATTATGATGTACGAATATCTCTTAATATGATCTATATACATTAAATGTCGTTACAACGATAATCGTTACATATATGTCTCGTTTCAAAATCATTAAGTTAGTAGTCTTATTTTTACATATGTAGTTCATTGTTAATACACTTAATGATATATTTAATTATCATTTAACATAATTAACCAAGTGTATCAATATCTTAATATGATTCATATGTACCTAGTAAGACGTTATAACGATAATCGTTATATATATCGTTTTCGAGTTTCTTAATTTAATAGTCTCATTTTTATGTATATAACTCATTGTTAAAATACCTAATGAGATACATACTTATAATAAAATCATTTTAACTATATATATAACCATATATATGTCATCGTATAGTTTTTACAAGTTTTAACGTTCGTGAATCACCGGTCAACTTGGGTGGTCATTTGTCTATATGAAACCTATTCCAATTAATCAAGTCTTAATAAGTTTGATTGCTTAACATGTTGGAAACACTTAATCATGTAAATATCAATTTCATTTAATATATATAAACATGGAAAAGTTCGGGTCACTACACCTGTTTCGTCTATCCTTCCCTTACTGACAAACTTAGGTGACACTCCCTGAGTGTTCCTCTTCTTATTCTGTTTGGGAGTCACAGTGTTCTTAGACTGACCCTTTTGACTTTCAGTCATCTTACGAGCATTAGCAGGATTTTTCAGAATGGTAACCGGTTTAGTGACAAGCTTAAAAGGTTTGATGTCTTTCTCAGTGTCAATATCAGTATCTGACTCTGTTTCATAGACAACATCTAGAGGTTTCTTTGACTCAACTACCTTATCAGAACTCTCAACAGTTGTTTCCTTAGACTTACCATATCCTGGTTCTACAACTGGGCCCTTACATTTCTCAATCGATTTGTTAATATACTCACCCAAAAGTGGTGGGGCAACCTGGTTGTAACCTAAACCCTGCTGTTTAGGAGGATTCAAAGTCTGTTTCACATAAGACATCCTCTGCCAATTGTCAATCCTAGCTTTCTCAGACTCGTATTTCAACTTAAATGAATCCCTTTCAGCCTTAAGAGTCTCTATCTGTCCCAAATACATAGTAATCACTTTTCCATCATCTATAACAGTTGATTTTAAGTGACCTACCTGATTTTCCAAAGACTTAATCACATCAACATAGTTTTTCTGTTTATTAAGGTAGAAAAGCGCATCATCATAGTTCTTTTTATTAGTCTGATTCTCCAAACTTAGATTCTTAAGGTCAATTCTAAGCTTAGGACAGGTCTCACATGTAACAGATATCTCATTTAGCTTAGTGATAACACATTCAAGCCTCTCAATTTCCTGTTCATAACCAATGCACTTAGAACAATTAGAAACTGAGTCAATACATACCTTATCATTACCGGACGTGTTGGCCATGAATGCATAGTCATTTCTTCCAACCTGAGAATCTGCATCTGATTCTGATTCTGACTCTGAGCTCGTACTATCTGAGTAATCAGCCTCATAACCTCCTTTACCCTCACCTTGATCGGCACAAACTGTACTCTGAACCGTAAGAATCTTCTCATCACCACTCTTAAGATCACAGTTGAGCAAATGTTCCAGCTCTTTTCTGAACCAAGTACCAACATGACAACTCATCCCTTCTTCTTCATCAGACGAGTCAGTAGTAAACTCAAGATCTGATAAGTCCTTAGCTTTGCGAAACTTATCATACAACCTATCTTTAATCCTCTTCCTGAAGCAAAATTTCATAAGCTCTTCTGCTCTCTTCAACCTAGCATCACATTTGCACACATAGCATGTGCAATTCGGATTATCCTTACCAGTACAACCTGCATTTTTTCGAACAATTCTTTCCTATTCAATTTTTGCTTTGCTTTTACCTACAAACACAACGTTAGCTTTCTGTGTATCTACCGAGATGGACCAGTCACATACTTCATCCGCATACATTGTAGTCAAAGCCTTATATTGAACAGAACCCGAAGATTCTTTCTCTACAATTACATGTTGTGGTGTAACTGAGATGGTTGTCTGGTGAAAAGGATCATGAAAACTAGGCTTGGGTGGTCTCGTGCAAGTTTTCTTAAAGTGACCATATTCATCACAATTGTAGCACCTAACCTTTGACATATCAAAACCAAACTTTGAATCTCGATTTAAACTCAACGATCTTTGTCCTGTTCTCTTCAAGTACTTTCTAGCACATCTCACAATGCTACCCATACAGTAGAGTATATCCATTCTCTCAAGCTCGTCCTCATCAATCTGATCATAGTCTTCATTTTCAAGATGACTATTAAGCAATTGTCCACCAATCATATCGTTGTATGAGTTAACAACAATAGCTGTCAATGCCATATCTTCCTGAATAGATTCGCGAGATCTCTTCTTGATATTCTCAGTTTGAAACACAGGAGTCTGAGTCTGAGTCTGAGTCTGAGTCTGTTGAATAGGAGAATCTTCAATCATCTTAATTGTAGAATTTTGAGTTTGTAATTTAGCATTAAAGTAGCCGAACTGAGACGATGGTGCAGACATTTGTGAAGCATTGGCTGATATGTATGCTGTCTGTAGTGGAGCATGAGTACCAAAAGATGAGGCTAAAGTTGATGCAGCAGCAGCTACAGAACCAAGTCTCTTTCTCTTTGCTTTATCCTGAATGTCCTTCTCCATTAACTTCGAAGTAAAAGCTGTTAGAGTCAATGGATGACCTGATGAGCTATACCTGTTCTGAATCTTTTCAATCTCATGATCCCACTTTTCTGAAAGACCATCTTTCAACACCCTTACTGCCTTTTCATCAGGCACTTCAATCCCATAATCTGCCATCTCTGTAACCAATAATCGATATCTCTCCAAAGTCTGTTCAAGAGACTCTGATGGAAGAGCTGCAAACACCCTCCATTCATCCTTCAAAACCTTACCCTTAGTCGCAAGGTAAGTAGCTGTACCTTCTGTTGCAGATTGAAGAGCTAACCAGATAGTATACGAGGTTTTGTTTCGGTTCTTAAATTGCTGAAAGATTTCCTTTGACAAAGCTTGGGTTAGCTGAGCATAACATCTACACTCAAGATTGTACTTTTCATGCTCTGTAGGACTAAACTGTGAAGTTTCTTTGGGTTCACCATCTGCTCCACATGGCCATACATACGGATTCTCAATACATTCCCAAAGTCTAGAATCGACACCATTTAAGTAAATAACAAACCTAACTTTCCAGTCCAAGAAGTTCTTAAGATTGTCAAGTCTAGGTACTTTATTCGAAGAACCAGATTCACTTTCATTCAGTAATAGTTTTTGTAGTCCAGGTGCAATAACTAATGCACTGTATTCATTCATCACTTGTTCGTTTGTGTCAGACATTTTAATTGATTAAGTATTAAATTTAAAGTTAATTATGAGCTGTTTAAATTCACACTGTCGATTGTCCTTGACACACGGTCGATTGAATGAGACACATGGTCGAGTGTATGACTCACACGGTTGATTGTCTGACAAAATTTTGGCAGCACTTCGTTACAAACTGAGCCTTGGGTATTACAAACTCACACGGCCGATTGTCTATCTCCCACGGTCGGTTCACTATCTCACACGGTCGAGTGACTAACTCACACGGCCGACAGACTTTTTGAAACTAACACGGCTCTGGTAAAACTCACACGGTCGGTTTAACTTCTCACACGGTCGATCTAAAGACTCACTTGGTCGGTTGTTAGTACACACACGGCCGAGTGTGTTCTTGACAGTACCAGGTCGACTATTAGGGTTTTCTAGGCAAAAAATGATTTTGCAATCGATTATGGATGAAAAACACAAAACCAACACGTAGAAAACAATAGTGATGACTCCAGAAACACCTTTTGACAATAAAACTACCAACAATAACGTAGAAAAAACCGATTAATTGACTAAAAACCCAAAAACATCAAAAACACCAATTTTGACCCACAAACGATTTGATCAAGCAAAACCAGAGACTCCAACTCTGATACCACTTTGTAGACGTTTATTCTTAGGATCTTAGGTCGCTTGGACTCTAAACTAGAGGCGGAATACACTAGAATAGGGTTAAACCGAGATATGGGTCATTTTGGGATCGAATTGGTCAAATCTAGAGCAAAACCTAGATTAGATCACTCCTAGACGATATATTTCGGTGGTATATGGTGTTAGGGTTCTCTGAAGACGAAAACCTACGACTTAGGGTGAATGGGACAAGTAACCTCATCAAAGAAGTCTAAATCCGTATATATAGTGAACACAGACACACTCGGTCGAGTGTCTGTGTACACTCGATCGACTGACTGACACAGTCGGTCGAGTGTCTATATACACTCGGTCGACTGTGTGCAGTTTAACATATTGATCATTTAATAAATTAAGTACGCACAAACACAAATATAATCAATAGTCTCGAGTAAACATTATTACATAACCGAAATGTGTTAAACATAAAAACAAATAACGGCTGGGGATTCATGCACCAAAATTTGATCTAGTAAATAGAGTAAATGGATAAGTGGTTAATCCGGTTACCACAAATAGTCTAGATTGAGATAATAATCTCAATGAGTTAGTTGTATGTTGTGTTCACCATCGAATTATCATTATCATGTGACGATCCCAAGAAAAAACCTTACAAGTGATCCTACAGTAAAAATTCGAAAGTAAGGTGGTGAAACGATCGTACAGACACAGACCGTAGGGACAAACAGAGAGAAGGTTGAACGGAATACATGTGGTGACTTCGGTATAGGTTTATAGTCTATATTTATTTATATGGGTGAATTAGAGTTTTAGATAGCTCACGAGTCAGGTTCGAGATAATGTTCACGGTGTCTAAATAGTTATAATCTATCTATATTGTCATATAAAGCTCTAAAATGATGATGTCATCATTAAGCTAATTACCGTTTAATTTTTATAATGATGATATCATAATTATATTAATTTAATTAAAAAAATAATACAAAATCTTTTATAAAAGGAAATACTAATCTCTCCTAAATTGTAAAATCTTTTACTTTCTATAATAATTGTATTTTATTTTTAAAAAAAAAATTTAAAAGGCATTTATTATTACTAATTATTATTATTATTATTATTATTAAAAATATAAATACTTAACTTTGAGCGAACTTTATTATTATTATTTACTTTTAATATAATAATTATAATTATAATTATTATATTATTAATTCAAATATGGATTCTTTTTATGAAATAAATTACGTTACATATGTATGCGAAAATACATGTCTCTATATATTTGTAAAAACAACGACAAATTTCTTAGTCAAACGGGTTATTAAAATAAATGATTCTAGCATTTACATTCACTTAATACCTAAAACATGTCATTAAATTGTTTCGTTTAAATAAACCCGTGATTTCACAGGTCATTTTACTAGTTATCTACTATAAAAGTAACTGTAAAATTTCATTGAATTGTGGCGTTGGAGTAATATTTTGTCATTTAGAGTCATATTAACTCTAATAAGGTGTAAGGTACGTGTATTAAATGGTTTGAATTTCGATTTGTTAGGTTTAATCAGTTCGCTTTGCTCGGTTTATGAATTCTGAAAGCAAACTAAATCGAAACGAAAATCGAATTCAAATCTGAAAACCGAATTTAAATTGAAAACTAAAATTTAATTCGAAACTAAATCGAAAATTGAATTCAAAATTGGTTTTAACCGAAACTAAATCGAAATGAAATTGAATTCGGTTTCGGTTCGGTTTTCGAATTGTATTCGGTTTTCGGTTTTACTTTTGAATTCGGTTTAACCGAATACAAAACCAAGTTCAAATATTATATATATATATATATATATATATATATATATATATATATATATATATATATATATATATATATATATATATATATATATATATATATATATATATATATATATATATATACGGACAAACGATTTTTTCAATAAGAAGTTAAATTTAAAATCGATTTGATATGATTATGTTAATTTTAATTTTTCAGATTATTTGATTTCAACTGAATCCGAACAAAATATGAATTCAATTTTGGTTTTATTTTTTCGGTTCGATTTCAGTTTCGGTTTGAATTTGAAATAGGTTTCGATGAACACCCCTACTTCAACGTGCGAAGTCACAAAATATGCATGGTTATAATAATATACAACTTACTTAAATATAACCATTGATAAGTATTAGGTGTACTTTTTAGACAAAAGTCGAGTTCATAGAGAATAAAAATATCAATGTATGTAAATTTCAGAGTCGAAACAATTGGAGGGGTCATACACCTTACACGAATGTTTTTGGCGAATATATACATTTTTGTCCCCACATGACTTAAACCCACAACCATAAGATTGGAGGGGTCACCTCGTACCGCCCGGACAAAATCTCTTTGGTGATTCCAAACAATATGTATATTTCGCATTCACATTATATCTAATTTTTTAAAACATTCAAATGTTAGACTATCCAACTTTCTTCAAGCAAGTTCAAAAAATCACACATTCATATTAATATATTGATTATAAATACTATTAGACCATATTTATCCCTACCAGGCGTGTTGGCGTTTTGCTGGGTGGGGGTGGGGTGCTTGATGAGCGTGCTGCCAGACTGTTGTGTAATGGGTGGCGTGCTGAATGGCGTGTTGGGCGTATTTTTTAGTTCTTTTTCATTTTTCTTTCATTTTTATTGATTTTAATTGCTTTTATATTATTATTTTGTAAATTATAAAAAAACAAATAAATTTAATAAAATACACTAAAATTCAAATTTAAAAAATACGATTACATTAAAAATAAAAAAAGTCCTAAATTACTTTATTTAAAATTCCTAAAAATAAAAAAATAAATACATAATTAAAAGTCCTAAATTACGCTAAAAACGACATAAAAATTAAAAAAACAATACATGATTAGTTTTTTAATATATAGTCTTGACTCACGTAACCGGACTCAAGGCTACTCGAATCGAAGTGCGCCTGATCGTAAGTCGCTTGACCCATGTTGACGAGATACAAGACAATTCAACATGGTCGTGTCCTGGCTCGCTCCTTTTGAGCATTCCATTGCTTATCCGTAAACAGGAACATCAACACTTGCGCCTCTTCGTCGAAATACATCATTTGCGTGAATACCTTTGGTGTTTCTTTTTGGAGAAACTTTGTTAGCTTCGTCCAATCTTCGATTTCGGCAACGGCTACATCTTCAAATGATTTTTTCCCCCTCTACGTGCGACCTAAAGTCGTTCTCAGCTCGTCCCCCGTAGTGAACATCAAGAGAAAGTTTGGTGGAAGACATTGTATTTTGATAAATATGGAGAAGTGTATATGTGTATATGTTTGTGTGAATGTATGCATGTGTATGTCTGTATATATAGAGAGAAATTGCCATATATCCGTTGCAAATCTGTTTCCAAGTACACGAAATTGCCCAAACACGCTTCAAACTTGCTGTGCTACGTTCCTACACGCCTCGAAGATTTTGGCCAACACGCCGCGTTACGGCGTGCATGTTGGCGTGTTGCTTCAAATTCAGCCGCAACACGGGCGCGATATTCATGGTCTTATTGAGTTGAATTTGATTTTCAGTTCGACAGAATTCGAAGAAATCAAAAACGGATTATAAAATTTGATTTCGATTTAAATCGATCCGAAAATAATTTTTCAAATTTGTTTTAGTTTTAGGGTGTGTTTGGCTCACCAGCTTATGGGAGCTTATGAGAGTTTATAGGAGCTTGAGCTTATAATTGTAATAAGCTCTTAATAATAACTTTGTTTGATGGACATAAAAAGTAGAGCTTATGAAAATCATAAGCTCTTAAAAAATAAGTTACTTAAAGTTGCTTATGAAAAAAAAGTATAGTTTCTGAATTAAAAAATAAGCTTCAGCTAGTTTATCAAACACTTACAAAAAATAATAAGCTCCAGTTATCACATTCTGAGGTGCCATACGATATAAGGATTGCTTAACTATTTATTTTAATTAATTTTAATAAAAGTTAGAAAAAATACATGATAAATGTTAATTAGAATTTATAAAATAATAACGTATTACATTGATAGTAACAAGAGGTGATGATGAATAGAGTATTGCAAAAAGTCGTTGATATATCCACTCATATTTTTAATAAAGTCATCATTTATCATGTGTTAGTATTTGTATAGTACAAATATTTAATTTAATGCATTATAAATTAGAAATTTCTATAAATTATAATGATGATAAATTTATCAAAAAACGTGTGAGTGATTTATCACCACATATTGAAAAAAAGAAATGTTTTTCATTTTTTTTTTAGCAAATCTAAAAAACAAAATTTCATTCCTCGTCCTTTTTTTTTGCATCCCTCATCCCTAATGTATCACAATTTTACATCTCTCGTCCTTTTTCTTGACTCCTCGTCCTTTTTCTTTCTGTCAATTTTACATCCCTCGTCCCTAAAAAGGACGAGGGATGTAGAATTGTGATACATTAGGGACGAGAGATGTACAAAAAAAAAGAAAAAAGACAAGGAGTCAAATTTGTTGTAAAGTTTCAGAGACGAGGAATGAAATTTTGTCAATCTAAAAACATAACTTCGATACGTGTAATTATGAAGCCTTCCTTGAATTAAGGCCCAAAAGCCGAAAAGTGGTAGTTGGGTTGACTGCTAAGAATTGTGGCTACTTCATTACCGTCCACAGCCGCCACGCCTTTCACCGTCCATTCTAATACAAAAAGATTCACTTAAAAAACAAAAAAATTATGCTAACAAACATATCTACAAAATAAGAATACTTTATAATTACATACATCAAATATCTATAAAAGAAAAATAACTTATTACTTATAGACCATAAAAAACACGTTGAATTCTGTTAGAGGTATATTTTTATTGAGAGAGATTTGGTCACATTTGCTTATCACGAATTTCATTTCCAAAGTCAAAGTTTGACTCTTGAACAACCTAAAACAGAGACCAAGACTTGATTCTGAACCGAAGAAGCGGACGGTATCAATCAGAAACCGCATATAGTTAAAGGAAGATATGAGCGTATATTTAAATAAAACTTAAAAAATGTTACCGATGCCTGGTGTCGGTCACAAGGTGCACATTTAACTTTTCAGTTTCTCCAACTAGCTTTAGTAGTCGAACATGTAGGTTCAACAAATATAAAACAAACTACAAAGAACCAGGGGCATTATCTGTTAGAAAGACTTGGGATCAGATTGTAACCTCATCATTTCCCTTCTTTGAGGATACAGTAGAATCACAGCAGGCTACAACACATCAACATCTCATTACATTCCATAATTAGATTTAGGCTCATTTCCTTGTATAAGCAACTAGCCGTTTATTTTGTATAGTATAAATATAGGACTTGCAAATGTAAAGATAACTCATCTTTTATCAAAGCAATACAATTACAATTACAATTCTTATTCAAAACATTATCGAGGTTGTAAAAGTCGCCAGTCAGGAACTAGTCGGTATTTTGTAGGGAGTAATCGGCCAAGTTGGAGACTAGTCGCCGTAGAGACTAGTCAGGATATATATAATTTACAAAGGTGGCAATTTCTACCCCTATACAAATGAGTGACTGGATTTGGTTATGTTATCTCTAATGAGTCATACATGTTAAGCTAAAAGATTTAACTATAGAGGAAACGGGTCAAATGGGTTGACAGTACAATATATTGTACTCAAGTGCTAAAGAACTACTATATCACCAGATGATGGATACAATAATATAGCTTTTGAAATCTGTTAGGAATAAAGCACGTGAGCCCTAACAAGACTTGATAACCCTAGGTTATCAACCCACTTACAATACACGAAAATAATTGATGTATATGAAGAAACTAGCAAAAACGGTTAAGACAACAGAATTAACGAGGTTATATGTAATCACGAATGATTACTTTAATCCTCGGCCACCAAAGAGAGTTCTTTTATTGATAAATTTCATGGATACATGTATGGGTTACAATATGACGCTTAAATAGGTAAAACTCAACAAAAAAATAGCTTTGGGAACAAAAAAACACGTTTTTGGAAACTTCCCTGTCAGACTGAAGCAGCGCCGCGCCAGGGATAGCCGCGCCGCGCCTTTAAAGCACAATCCAAAACAGTAACTTTCTTCGTCTTGACCCCTATTCACACTCTAGGCCGCGTAGCGCCTAGGAGAGGCCGTGGCGCGCCTTGACTCTTGAACCGAATTCTTTTCGAATCCTTGTTTAACTCGCTTCGCACTCCAACAATCTCCCACTCGAAGAGACGTTAAACAACATCCATCTTAACCTAACATCATCAACATCATCATCATTCCACAATAACAACTTGACCCTCTAATTATACCTCCTTTTGATACCGCCGGATTTGCACCCGAATCACGCCGCACTTCTCCCGATAACCTTCGAGCAAGTGAAGTCTTTCGACACTAAAAATACCGCTGAGCTATAATTCGATCCTTTTGTTACTAGCTTGGTAAACAAGAACCTCTCTTTGACTATGGCACATACCTCCTTAGTTTTGGAGATACCGGGTCGTTTTAGTCTAACCCGACCCAATTAACCCCATCGCCCAAGTGATCCAGCCGTACACAATATCATCCATCTGATTCAACTTTTCAACAAAGTATAAACCTGCCGGTAGATCAAATATGTGGATAACACCATCAAGGAAGCCGTGTGAGAACCCAATCACACATTGATCTTCCATATAACCGCCTTCGCTTTCACCATTGGAACACCGACTTCATACGTGCGCACGTCTTTTGATAAACCCGTTTTTCCATCCCGAGCCAACTCCCATTGTGCGGATGTATCATCAATCATGACTCTTAAGAAAACCTCTTGTTCATCTTCCTCGGTCGACCACAACAAAGTTGACATTGGAGAAGATCTACCCGAAGTACCAAAAGCTCTAGTATACCCAATTCGACCCGAATTTTCACTTGCTTCAACTTCCTTTGAGCTCCCACTCAAACAAGATCCCTCAACGATTCCGGCAAGCATTAGCATGCTAGGACTTTTGACATCCACAAAATCACCTAGCCATTCCTCTTTAGGAACTTCAACCATATACATGGTTCCCCTTTTTAAACCTGCGAGCAACCACATAATCTCCCTTACACACTACCCACTTTTGATCTCCAAATAGGACATGACAATTATCGTCATCCAATTGACCAACCGAAATCAACCGACTCTTGAGCTTTGGAACGAACCGCACATTCCTCAAGATCCAAGCATAATTCAATTGTCTAACCACGAGATCACCAATGCCCGCAATATCAAGTGTACTCCCATACGCAACTCGAACCTTACCGGAGTATTCCTTGAAGTTCACCATCTCGTTCATGTATGGGTTAACATGATACGAGGCACCCGAATCTAAGATTCAAGATTCGTCAAGAACCTCTTTTTAGCATATCAAAGCATCTTTGATCACCACAGTCGATACGCTCCCACCCGACTTAAGACTCGGGCACTTTGACTTATAGTTACCAACTTGTTTGGAAATTCCAACACACCGCGTTCTTGCTCTTTGACGTACTTCTTGACCTAGCTCTTCCCCGACTAACACTTAGAACTGAACCCGAACTTCCATTCGAATCTTTCCTACGAATACCTTCGCTAAGAATAAAATCCCAGATTCCTTCAAAAGTTAACTTAGTAGTTCCGGATGAACCACTAACCGCTGTAACCGTACCGGCCCAACTCTCAGGCAATGAAGATAGCAAAAACAATGCCTCAAACTCATCATCGAATTTAATATTCA
Source organism: Rutidosis leptorrhynchoides (assembly GCF_046630445.1). Taxonomy (NCBI): domain Eukaryota; kingdom Viridiplantae; phylum Streptophyta; class Magnoliopsida; order Asterales; family Asteraceae; genus Rutidosis; species Rutidosis leptorrhynchoides. The sequence goes on along the minus strand of NC_092334.1, from coordinate 612,376,066 downwards.
CCGACTTCAAACGAATTAAAATCGAATTAAATTCGTTAACATGATTCGCCGCCGAGGAACCCTCCATCATCCTAGCATTGACCAATTGCCGAATCAAGAAAACTTTATTCAAAGCGGATGGCATTTCATACATGTTAGATAAAGCCGCAAGTAAACCCACCGTTGTGGTTTCACCCACGATGTTGTTGTTAGGATTTATGGGACCCAACAAGATCGGTGATTTAATCCAATCACCAAACCCACGAACGATGAACGATAAAATAAATCATGAAACGATAAATGTATACGACACGAGATTTAACGTGGTTATATCCCAACTCCAAAACACGGAGAAGGGTTTACTCCACGGGCGCAAACAAGAGATTTTTCACTATAATTTTCGTGCACACAGTTATAGGTTACATAGGGTCCTATTTATAGGCAAAAACAAACAAGGAAATAACTTAGGGAGCAAGCTACTAAATCTAGAACATTCTTGACTTGTCCAACAAGTTGTTTCTTTGTTTAACTTGGTTCACACTCCAACAATCTCCCACTCGAAGAGACGTTAAACAACACCCAATCTTCATCAACCCAACAACTATGTTAAACAAACCCACAATAACTCCAGATTAGCCGATTACCAACTCCCTTTCATACCGCCAGATGAGACACCCGAATCACGCCGCACTTCACTCGTTAACCCATGAGTAAGTGAAGTCTTTCGACACCAAAAAACACTGCTGATCAATAATCCAATCTCTTAGTTACTAGCTTGGGCCATCTCGGTTTCTTTCGCCATCATCTTCTTAAACTTGAAGATCATCTTCTTACACTAGAAGACCAATTGAAGTGAGCGAGACTTCAATCATAGGATTCTTCATGAGACAACACCGCCTCACACATCGATCTAGACACGTCCAATCCCGAACACACATGTAAACGACCACTCGACCAGATTATAACCGTCTATCTATGATTTTCTTCACCAACAAAAAGGAACCCCAACAGACGCCTTTGTAGACTATTCTTCAAGATACCCTGGTGAGGACGCAATCACCATCTTGAAGTCTACCACCTTTTCCAACTTTCTGCTTCCTCGTTGGTACACTAACCTCCTCATAGCTATGAATTTCACAAACCCCATCTTCTCATCCCAAGCACGCTCCCACTGTACGAGCAAGAATTAAACCGCGGCTACTCGAGAAGAAACTCGGTTCGTATCACCGGTTAGTCACAAATTACTTTGTCATCGGAGAGTAAAACAAGTACTCGAAGTCCTATTGTTAAACGAAATTAACACATTTATCTTGAGAACATTGGAGAAACAAGTCGCTCAACCATCTCCACAAATTTCACCAGTTGTCTAACTCCCACTAGCTCGATAACTTTCGTTGGTTACTAAACTCATACCGAGTTCCCGACACCCTCAACGATCCTAGAAAGCTCAATTTCCAGGACTTACAATATTATCCGCCCCTATCCATCACCTAAAGACTCCTAATTGATCACCTTCGAAGAAAAACGCACCCTTTGTTGAAACGTCAACCAAAAAACCCGAGCAACAGTCGAACATGTTCTATCCGACTCCCTTCGACAATCAATTTTCTTAGTGACAAGGAACTATAATCTTCCTGCATATTCCATTGGCTTGGAATATTCGACCATACACTTGGTTACCCAGTTTCATACCCACGCAAGCAACAAACTTCCCCGATAACTCCCACTATCGACTTTCAACTTGATGCACCCCGTTCATTACAATGCCGCCCATGTCTGAGTAAACCACCCTACTGAGCTTCCGTAACAAACCAATATCTTTGAAAACACAGGTCGTATTGCTTGAAGTTTCACGAGATAAAAAACCGTCTCGCACTCGCGTCATCAAACCTGAAAAAGTTCAACCCTAAAACTGCCTAAATTTGAAAAATCATATCTGAAAATCCAACTGTCCGATCAGCTTTGAACTTTTACCACAAGTAGAACTATGTGTTTAGAATCACCAGCCCAAAAATCATGTCGATCCAACGGTAGATGAACCCACAATTAATTTTCTCGCACAGCTATGCAAACAAACCCCAAAAGGATTTTTCCTGGCGGCTGCAAAATTCGAAAAATATGACTCCAAATTGAATGGTCCGATTGCTACGAATTTTGGATATGTTTTATACCTACATGTCTACCACCTACATAAAAAGTTTCATGATGACCGATGGTTAATGAACCCTTTATGAATTTTCAACCCTAGCCCTGCAATTAAACCCTAAACCGAGTTACTGTAACTTCGGAAAATTGTATCTCCAATCTAAATGTCTGATCACTTTCAAATTTGGTACACCACTAGATCTGTGAGTCAAAAACCTACGGTTAAAATATCACAGAGATCCAACGGTTAACGAAACCGTTACGAATTTCCTAACCACAGCTACGCTAGAATTCCGAATTTCGAAAAATCTCTCTTTCACAACAAAACCTATCGATCCGACCACCGACTCTGTTACCGCCGCGAACCACCACAATAATCTATTATAATCATAGAAAATTCTAATAGATTATATCACGAGTACATAGACCATACCCGCGAGTTCTTCGCGATCTTGTAACTAAATCCTTTGATCTCGATACATGTTGTACAAACCCTTCGTTCGTTCACCATGCTTTAAAATCGTCATCGGTCCCACTCAAAACCTTGAGCTCTTGATACCACTTGTTAGGATTTATGGGACCCAACAAGACCGGTGATTTAAACCAATCACCAAACCCACGAACGATGAACGATAAAATAAAGCATGAAACGATAAATGTAAATGACACGGTATTTAACGTGGTTATATTCCAACTCCAAAACACGGAGAAGGGTTTACTCCACGGGCGCAAACAAGAGATTTTTCACTATAATTTTCGTGCACACAGTTATGGGTTACATAGGGTCCTATTTATAGGCAAAAATAAATAAGGAAATAACTTAGGGAGCAAGCTAATAAATCTAGAACATTCTTGACTTATCCAACAAGTTGGTTCTTTGTTTAACTCGATTCGCACTCCAACAGTTGTAAGCAACATTCTTGACCAGAGAAAGTCGAACAACCCCTAGGGCTTGCCTATCCAACAACTCCAACTCGCCTTGAGTCATCTCTTCCGGTTTAACACCCTTCAACGATTGGTAAAGCTTCTTTTGATAGAGCTTCTAAAAGCTAAAATCATTCCCATCAAACTTATCAATCTTCACATCACTCTTTTCTAGCATTGTTCCTGTGAAACCGAACCGAAGCTCTTGATACCACTTGTTAGGAATAAAGCACGTGAGCCCTAACAAGACTTGATAACCCTAGGTTATTAAATCCACTTACAATAAACGAAAATAATTGATGTATATGAAGAAACTAGCAAAAACGATAAAGACAAGAGAATTTAACGAGGTTATATGTATAACGACCCGTCCAAATCCATATGGACGAATACATCAACATCTGGTCCCATTGCGAGGTACTGACCTCTATACGATACGTTTTACAAACATTGCATTCATTTTAAAAGACGAACTCATTTCAAAATATAACCTTTCTATACAAATGATATATGATTCCTATATTATGAATGACTAATCTATCATTGACTTAATAACAGTCTTTTTGAACTCAAACGACTTGAATGCAACGTCTTTTGAAATATGCCATGAACGACTCCAAGTAATATCTTTAAATTGAGCAAATGCACAGCTGATGATTTCTTTAATACATGAGAATAAACATGCTAAAAAGTGTCAACTAAAAAGTTGGTGAGTTCATAGGTTTATCATAAACAATAATTTTTAATACTTTTAATAGACCACAAGATTTCAAATATTTAACCGCACACATATCTCGTGCACAAAACAATACACATAACATGTGTATAAAATCGTTCTCTCGATAAGTTGCCTGGTAACTGACCTTAACAAGATGCATATAGAATATCCCCAAAAGTACATAACCTCGCGTCTGTATAATATAAACCTCGAAGTACTTAATCAGTTCAAATTCAATGACTGGGGCGTGTTAATGCCCATAGATCTATCTTTAGGATTTGCGTCAATTAGTGGTCGGTTCACTAATTCTTAGGTTACCAAGCTATAATAAGCAGGGGTGATATTCGGTATAACAATTCATTCGAGGAAGATTTTTAAGTACTTGTGCGTATTCCTTAAAACATTTATAAAAGCAGCGCATGTATTCTCAGCCCAAAATATATATTGCAAAAGCATTTAAAAAGGGAGCAAATGAAACTCACGATACGATATTTTGTAGTAAAAATATGCATACGACGGACCCGAGACCTCTATTATTTTTACAGTATTTATATATTTAGTGTTGCAGTTTATATAGAATTTGTACTAAATTTTAATATATATTATTTAAATATTATATCTTAAATTACATGTTATATATATTTATTTAAATATAATAAAAATGTTAATATGTTTAATATATATTTATAGGTAATATTAATATAATTATAGTATATGTAATAAGTATATTTTTATATACAAAATATTTATTTATGAATATAATATAATAATAATAATAATAATAATAATAATAATAATAATAATAATAATAATAATAATAATAATAATAATAATAATAATAATGATAATGTAGATAAAAATTATAGTTTTAAAAATAATGAAAATTTTAATAATAATGAAAATTTTAATAAAAATGATAATGATAATAAAAATGATAATAATAAAAACGATAATAATGATAAAAATAATAGCTATTTTATTTGTAGTAATAATAATACCATAATAATAATAATATTAATGATAATAATAAGTTGTATTATTTTTATAATAATAATAATAACAAAAGCTATAATAATTTTTAATAATTTTAGTAATAGTGATAATACTATTAATACTATTAATAATATTATTAGTAATAAAAATAATACTTCATTATGTTAATAATTAATATAATAATAATAATAATAATAATAATAATAATAATAATAATAATAATAATAATAATAATAATAATAACAATACTACCTTAATAGGAAAAGCTTCAAAACACAATAAACTGCCTCAGCCCAGGCTCGAACCCGAGACCTCTCGTTCCACTACCAAACACCCAACCATTCCTCTGTTTATTATTATCTGATTTAATTTCTAGATTAATTCTATTTAACCCATTTCTGATTGTCTTCTACTTCATTATCATCTAATGAATCATCATCACCACACATCATCGCCGTCATTTCTAATTCCTCACAGAATCACGATTATTAATATTTTCGTTTCTTAATCATCATCTTTATGATCATCGATCACCATTATCATTATCATCATCAACGTCATAATCACGTCATCACCTTTCACGTGTCATACCCCGTCCAAAATCTTCCGAACGAATACAATAACATATGGTACCATTACGATGAATGAACCTCTATATGCCATGAACGAATCCATGTAATATCTTTAAAATGAGCAAATGCACAGCGGAAGATTTCTTTCAGACCTGAGAATAAACATGTTTGAAAAGTGTCAACCAAAAGGTTGGTGAGTTCATAAGTTTATCTTAAAACAATAAAATTCATCATTTTGATAGACCATAAGATTTAAATCCTGCATGGTACAAATGGGCCCGAATCCTATACCCACCTATAATGTACATGCGATATCTTTTAAATACAGTACACCTTTCTCGTGTACGAAATCATCTTTCATAAATTTTAGTAACCGTACACATATCTTGTGCTCAAAAATAACATACACATAACCTGTGTATAAAATCATTCTCTAGATTCATAACATTCACTTTTCATTTCTTTCATAGCTTGGCTTGGTAACCGACCTTAACATATAATGCGCATAATAATATCCCCAAAACAGAACATCTCGTCTGTATAATAATCATATAAATCTCGAAGTACTAAACACCACGCCCACTAGCTCTTCCGTCTAGTGAACATTCTGGGTGGGGGTGTCAAACCCGGTAACTACCTTTAGGATTCGCGTGAATTAGGGCCATACCCGATTCTAATTCTTAGGTTACCAAGCATAGGGGAAAAATATTCATATCAATTGGTGGCAATCATCACGTCCACATAATTCAATCGTGGCAATTATCATGTCCACATAATTCATTCGAGGAATGTTTTACTTGTGTCATATCGCGTCAAACATTTATAAAAGCATTTCATGTATTCTCAGTTCAAAAGATATTTCAAAAGCATTTAATAAAGCAGTTATGAAAACAGCGCATGTATTCTCAGTCCCAAAAATGTAAAGAGTAAAAGGGAATCAAATGAACTCACAATACGATATTTTGTAGTAAAAATATGCATACGACGATACTGAACAATGCAGGGTTGGCCTCGGATTCACGAACCTATATCATTTATATATATATTAACACATGTAATTGTAATCGAATAACTTATATACTATTAATGATATACTTGTTATTTTAATAAATTATATGTTATATGTATTAAATATAGTTTTATTTTATGTAACTGATTGTTAATTGGTAAAATAATATTAGTAATAATAAATAAAAAGTTGTATTATTTTATGATAATAATAATAATGATAATACTTAAAATAGTTATAGTAATAAAGATAGTTTTAATGATCAAAAATGATAATTTAAATAATAATAATAATAATAATAATAATAATAAAAATATTATTTTTTTAAATAAATAAATAAAAAATAATATTCTTAATAAAAATGATAAAAATAATTATTAGTAATGATAATATTAAAAATGATAGTTTTAATAATAATAATAATAATAATAATAATAATAATAATAATAATAATAATAATAATAATAATAATAATAATAATAATAATAATAAAAACTACCTTTAACGCTTTCCTAAAAATAAAATGCCTCAAGCAGGGCTCGAACCGACGGCCTCCCACTCACTCGCAACCCTCCTTAACCATGGCTCCATCACTGTCTTTCTGATCTATAATATAAGCTTAATATACTTAACCCAAAACCGGCTAGTCCAATCTGATAACATTGATCTCGGCCCAACATAGAAGAGTTAAATGGGTTTGATTAAAATACAAACTTAGAGCCTAATAACCAGCTGAATCGTGGCCCAATAATCATAACCAAACATGGCCCAATGGAATAAGTGATAGCAATTCGGTCTAATAATGAGAACCGAATCCTATGGCTCTATGAACATGTGCTGTATCCAATCTAGATTACTTCATTCCTTATATATATTTAAGTCATTTATTTGCTGTAAAGGGTGTCGACCAAGAGTCTCAATCTTATCCCACTTGTTTATTATTTGGTGTTTTATATATCCCAATCTATATCCACGTTGAACAAAAAAGTAGAAGTGACCCACAGTATTATTTTGTTGGCTTAGGATTCGGAAGAGAAAAAAATATATAATAGGGACTTGTTTTTTTTTAAAAAAAAAAAAAAATTTGAAACCAACTCATATTTAAATTGAATTGAACAAGGTAAATTTTGGATGGTGGGCTCGAACAAAAACAAAAGTCCCACTATCGAAAAGCAATTAGGGAGTGGGTAATCCCACTTTGATAAATATCGGTATAAAGCAAAACAACAAGGAGAAAATGCCACAATGTTATCCTCCATTACTTCATATTGGATTTTTAAAAATTTAAAGGGAAAGCTAGTGGGGATCGGCCAGAAAAAAAATCGAAGTAGTTCACCTACTATATTATGGTTCAATTCCTCAAAAGTTGTTTTGGAGTAAACTGAGAGAAATAAAAAAATATATATATACGTGCGTATAATAGTAGTAGTTGTGGTATTGATGGCGGTTTTACATGGGTTTGAAGGTGCTGTTTGAGATAATAACAAGATCAATAGTGGTGTTGTTGGGTTTGTATCGAACAAGTGCTGCAGTCAAGAGTGGTGTTAGTTCGATGGTTTGAACGAGATAAAAGAAAAGAAAGCATACTGTTGTGATGGATGTTTGAGTTGACAGAATGAAATAGAAGTAGATGTAAAGGTGGTGGGTTTGTGATGATAGTTAGTGATGTGGTGGTAGCTTGTTGGTTCATGGTGGTTTTGGTTGTTGATGAATACAAAATAGAAACGGGAACGAGTAATGGTGGCGTAACCGATGATCTAGCTTGTCTAAAGAATGAAGAAGAGAGGAAAAATTATATGTAAGGTAGTGGTGGTGTTATTTGTTATCATTCCTCTATCAATCTCACTTCTCTCCGTAATGTACCATATATGTATATCATCTATAAGAAGAAAGATGTTGATGGTTGTCGACAAAAGTATTCGAGCCAGGAAGAAATTGAAAATAATTAAAAGCAGATTGTGATTGTCAACAGGTTCGTACGATTTACTATTGGTCTCTGACAACTTGATTTGATCATCTTGTTTGTTTTTAGAAGTTAATTTGAACGGGTAACAATACTCTGACAAGGTTATACAGTAACAAGATTTGAAGGACGATTGTGAAGTCGACGTGTAACAGAAGGTTCTTCAAACAAGAAGAAGAGAACAAGAATATATAAGTCAGATGTAACAAATTCTTACAATTTATTATTTTGATATCTGACACATTTTTGTTTCGTATCTCCGAATGGAGATTGATATGATTTAGATGTAGTACAATTCATGAGCAGAAGATGAAGAAATTTTGTAAAAGTAGATTGTGATTTCTAACAGAATGGTACGATCAATTTAATTGTTTAACTCTTTCAGAGGCATGATACAAAAATTGGATAAAGATGATAGGAACGTGAAACAGATTTGATTCTGTGTATTAATCTGTATTGAATAATTAAAATATTAATACAAAAATACTGATTTGTATAATATATCCGTATATATATATATATATATATATATATATATATATATATATATATATATATATATATATATATATATCTGTATTTATTTTTCATTACAATATATATAATTAGTATTAGTAAACAATTAAGTATATTAATAATAATAATACTAATAATAATATTATATAATTAATAATAATATTAACAATAATGATAATAATTATTAATAACAATATTAAAAATGTTATGCTATTAATTATAATTTTTATTATCCTTATATTATTATTTACAATATAAATAATGATTTTAATGATAATGGTAATGGTAATTATAAAATTATAATATTAATAATCTTAATAATATCTCAAATCATAATTCTACTACTAATTATAATAATAATGATATTAATAATGATAGTAATAATATTAGTAATAATAATATGACAAATTAAATGTATCGTATTTTTATATCTATATATTTTGTTAAAATGATAATATTCATAATAATGATATTAACATTAACATTAATATTTATTTATAACAATAATTTCATACAAACAATTAATAACATTTATTATATAAATATATATATATATATATAATATATATATATATATATATATATATATATATATATATATATATATATATATATATATATATATATATATATATATATCTATTTACAAATATTTTTTCATGAATCGTCGGGAACAGTCGAAGGTCCAATGAATGTATAGAAACAGTTCAAAAATTTTGAGACTCAGGATAACAGACTTAGCTTATCGTGTCAAAATATATTAAATCGTATCGAGAGTTCGGTTTAAAATTAGTCGAAATTTTCCGGGTCACTACATCACGTACCTTCATCGTTAACATCTTTTATCACTATCATCTTCATCTTCGGGATATTAATAGAAATGGAAACAGAATAGAAACGCAAAAACTTTTGCTGGGTCTGTGGTGGTTATGGCTTCGGTGATGGTGGTCGGCGGTGATGGGTTGCAGTGGTGGTGTTCGAATACCTTAACAGCGAAAAAAATATAAAAGTTTGATGGTGGTTTACAATTAAGAAGAGAGAGAGAGAGAGAGAGAGGAGAGAGATAGCGAGGGTGGGCTGTGGTGGTGATTATAGGTGGCAGCGATACGGTGGTTCAAGGTGGTGGTTTGATGGGTAGTGGCAAGGGTGTTGGACAATGGTGGTGGAAGCCGAGGGTGATGAGTGATGGTTGTCTTCGATGAGGTTTGCAGGAGTGTTTTAAGAGGTGGTGATGGTTTATATTCAAGCATATGTATATGTATACTATATATAGATATTAGATAGATAAGATAGGTGGTAGTCGGGTGTAAAAAGAAAAAGAAAACAGTAATACTTAATAATAATAATATAAAAATAAAATATCGTAACTCAATCATAGCACAATAAACTCATCGAATTAATCAATTAGGCACAGTAATTCAAATTATAATATAATTTAATATAATATATAAACGTATGAATTAGAATTAGCAGCCGTCATTTTGTTTTTAATCTACCTACAGTTTTATTAGGGATAGTATTTCGTGCTCCGTTGTTAAATGTGGCGGTTAAAAGTCTTCGAAATTTTTTTAAAATTTTACATTACATATATTTATTTATTTAAGTCATTAAATGTGAAAAATGTGGTCAAAAAAGGTTCGTTTGTTATTAGAGCTGAATCCTAACTAAAATGTACGGAGTATTAAAATTTATCAAATAGATTCTAAATATATTTTTAATAAGCTATAATTTATATAACTCATTTTCGAATCAACGTTTATTTTTAAATTCATATAAACTTGTATCTAAACCTGTTTAATAATGATCGAACCAATAAACGAGTATTACAATCGTTTAATTATTATATTTAAAATGAATTTATATATATATATATATATATATATATATATATATATATATAGATTCCTTTTAAATAACAACTTTATTATATCATTTATTATTTTACACTTTTAGTTCTAATGATTAAAACGTATATTATCATTTCAAGTTGTTATATATATACATATAATTATATATACACATTTATTTACAAACAATTGTTCGTGAATCGTCGGTAATAGTCGAGGTTTAATGAATATATAAAAACAGTTCAAAATTTTGAGACTCAGCTTATCATACTTTGCTTATCGTGTCAGAAAAATTAAATCATATTGCAAATTTGATTTAGAATAACTCGAAATTTTCCGGGTCGTTACAGTACCTACCCGTTAAGGAAATTTTGTTCTGAAATTTGATAGAGGTTGTCATGGCTGACAATAAGAATATTTTAATTAAGAATATGAGTTGAAAAATAGAGTTTTATCACCATTGAGTATTATTTTTGGGCAAATCTCGTAAATCAATTTATCTTAAAAATACTGTATAACGTTACTATTAATATAACAGAGCATCTGTAATCATATTCGAAACATCTACCTTTCAAATTAAAATAAAAAAATAAGGCTTAGGTCAACCTAGCCCTGCCGTTTCGACAAGTTTACCAACCTGGTCATTTGTGCAAATTCTTATTTATAGTAATTAATTAAGATAACCTGTTTTCAGGCATCGCGTTTGATAATATGAGTCAGCAGGGACACATGGACAAAACTCGAAAGTTACCAGTACTTAAGATAGCCAGTTGTCAGTTGTAGACAATCATATAGGGTATATAGGCTATATAAATTCTCTTTTCTTCCGATGTAGCCATGTAGGCTATATAGTTTCTTTTTTTCCAATATACACTATAAATATGATGACACGTAATCAACTTTTTTGGTTGAAGGCTAAAAAAGTATAATCGTTTATATTATTACACTTTTTGAAATTATATATAGCCGATAGTAAGACAAAAATGGGTATATAGCCTAAATCAGAACATTTGAAAAAGTATATAGCCTATTTTTTAACTTTATTCGATACAAGGAATAAGATGGGTAGGAAGTTGTGATTTTTTTATATATATGTGGGACCCAAATTAATTTGGTGGCCATATATGTATTCTCCGTTCCAAATCTATTGTTCGTTATTTCTTTTTTGGATGTTCTAAATTAATTTTTCACTTTATAAATGGAAAAAATAATGTGATAAAGTTCTTTTGTGCTCCTAATTTATATATGTAAGACAAAAAGATAGGTAAAAAGTAAGGGGTAAATTTAGCAATTGAACAAAAAGTACATGTAACAGGAATTTTTTCTTAAACTGTGTTTTTTTTGGAGACAATAAATTTGGGATGGAGGGAGTATACTGATTGATTACGGAGTATTTATTTTATTTTAATAATATTATTTATTTTGAATTTAATGTACTTTTAATAATAATAATAATAATATAAATAATATTTATATGTATATTAAGTTTAAATATAAAATAATAGAAAATGGGTCATGTGATAGAGAGTAAATATGTCATTGTTAAGAGTGGTGTGTTAAGAGTATGTAATGGAAAGAAAGTGAGGGGGAAATGAAGAGAAAGCTGATGTGAAACTGATGTAACAGTCTGTCCAGAAAAAGAAGGATGTTATGGTTAGAAATGGTCTCAGGAGGTTAAGAAACTATGTAAGGTCTACTTTTATACTACTCGTTCCATCCCAGATTAATTGTCTTTAAATAAAAACACGCAGTTTAAGAAATGTCATTATCACACTGTACTTTTTCTTCTGTACCTTTTTCTAACTTTACAGTTTTACCCTCAATTAATTAATTAGATATGCCTCTAACTTTTGTAATTTAATTAATTTATTAGGGACAATATTGTAAACTTCATCAAATTTACTTTCCAATTTTGAAGTGGACAATTAATTTAAAACAGTCTGAAAAAATATTGAACAATTAATCTAGAACGGAGGGTGTTACTCATATCATCTTTATATTTTTCATTCACCCTATGTGGGATTGAATTATGTGTTCCTCCTCCACTACTCCATTGTGATCGTGAATAGTCTCTCACATTGTTTAATGTTTACTACTCCGTAGAGTTTCTGTTTAGAAACTTTATTTTCTTATTCTCACTTTTATCATCTTTAGCTTTCGGACGTAATTTACATGAGTTGTATATAAGAGTAAAAAGTATATTTAGCATATGTTTATATCTAAGCCTTATAACCCAGTTGGGCCTAGTCCATTATTGTACTTGTAATTACCCTATCTTCTGTTACCACAACCAAGTTCTCCATTCCTATTGGCTGAAAAAAAATTGTTCATACTATTCATAACCCAATCCAAATGTGAGTCAACGAAAGTCAACAAGTCAATTAGTGAATTAGTCAAAAATTGTAGTCTTCACAGTACCGCATCTTTTGGGGGAAAACTATTCGCGGGTTTTTGGGGTAACCCACGTGTGTTTTTAATTCAAGGGAATGGGAATCGTGTACCTCTAACAGGAGGGTGTCGCCAGAAGTTGAAAAGTTGAGCACATAGGGATGGCCAACAACACCTCAGCATGTCTTCCCTGTCCTTCTTCTCCTGTTCTTGATTATCGACTTGGTTACTTACCTTCCCATTTGGTTTTTATTTTCCTCATTTACCAAATACCATTGGCTGGATATTTTCTACCTTCATCATCAGTTCATCTCAGGTTTGAATAACTATTCTTCATTTCTAATTTGTTTAGGTATTATTGGTTGTGAATCTGTTGATGTTTTACCGCTAATCGATTGCTTAATCCTTTGGTTATTGTTGTAGTGATTGTTGCTCTCTTTATTTTCAATTCAGGCTTCTTCCAGGTTAGTTTTTCTATTGTTTATGATTTTTTCAATTTATAACTTTGCTGTGCTTGGCTGTGCTTGGTCCTTTGATAGTGTGTGCTGCACTTTTAAAATTGGGTGCTGCATGTGTATAGTGCTGTATTTTTTTTTGTCTTCATAAATTGTTTTGGCTACTGCGGTAATGGGAAGAAGAAAAAGGAAAATAGGTAATGAGGGTGGTACTGTAGTTGATGGTTCTCTGTCTAGCTGTGGTGCTGATAATGGTGAGGTTATTTTGGATGGTTGTGTGGATAATCGTAGTGTTGAACCTCAGCCATGTTTTACTACTAAGAAACAAGCTGCTAGGAGAACCTCTATGCGTCGTGCGAATGTTAACACACCCTCCTCCTCTACTGAATTGATTTGTGTTCTTGGTAATACTGAAGGTGTGCTATATGTATCTATATTTGATGATTAGATATCTCTGCAACATGTTTCTATTTATTGATTGTTTTAGCTGATGTTGGTTTGTTGTTGTTGTTTGTTTAGGTTATGATTCTCCAACGTCTGTTACTACTCGGAGACAGGTTCACAGGAGAACCTCTATGCGTCAATTGAATGTTAGTTCATCCTCCTCGGTTACTTAGTTGAATACTGTCCTCCCAAATGCTAATGGTATGTTGTATGTATTTATATTTTATCATTGAGTATGTCTTGAATGGCTGTATTAATTAATTGTTTCACCTCAAATTGGTTCTACACTTTTTGTTTGTTTAGGTATGCCATGTACTAATCAGCAAAATGTAACCTGTGTTCCACCTATTGAACAACGAATTGGGCCAATATATACTATATCTGTAGCTTTCGACTCTTCAGGTTGTGCCTTTTCTAACATTTACATTATTTTTATGCCTGATGATGGTTGCATCGGAGCAGGAGTTGTATAGGGTTATATATGCTGCTTAGTTATGTGTTTGAAGAGTGTATTGTTTGCTGTATTCCTTCACTTTTATTTTAATATTGAACGTCCCCTGTTGCTTTCTATGTGCATTGACTACCAGTCACCATATTTGTTTGATTTGAGTGTATGAAACTAAAATCTCATTCAAAGACTTTAAAGGATGCGTTTAGTACTTATAAACAACATTGAATTACTTTTTTTGTTAATTGAGTATATAGAATTAAAGTGACGGTTACGGGTTTGGAAAAACCAATGGGTCACATAAACTGTATGTTTTATTCACACTGCATTATCTTTTTTACTAATTTGTATTTATTTCTTTGGTGAGTTCTACACGTTTATTTTACCAATCATGGTAATTCTTTTTTTTCACATTACTTCGCCTGAACAGCTAGCATTATTTTTTACATGTATTTGGTTCTTCTCTGCCTTTTTTAACCTTTTTTTGTACATCTCTTTCGCCTTTCTATCGTGATTTGGGCGATTGCGTTTGTGTATGTACACACTGTGATGTGTTGTTTTGGCGTGGGGAACGTATCAAGACACATTTCAAAGACAAGCAGCTTCACTTTCATCGTTGCTGTGAGAATGGCCGAGTTTCGTTACCACAATTTCAAGAGCCTCCTTTATTATTAAAACAACTTTTAGATTCTCGCTACTTCACCGATAACATCCGTGCTTACAATCAGATGTTCAGCATGACTTCTTATGGAGCAAAAACTGACGACACTATAGATGACGGCCGTTCGCCTTACGTTTTCAAAGTGTTCGGTCAGATTTATCACTGGATTGGTTCCATGTGTCCTCAGC
Source organism: Rutidosis leptorrhynchoides (assembly GCF_046630445.1). NCBI lineage: Eukaryota > Viridiplantae > Streptophyta > Magnoliopsida > Asterales > Asteraceae > Rutidosis > Rutidosis leptorrhynchoides. Next base: position 612,360,816 of record NC_092334.1, on the reverse strand, counting down.
AGGGGGTTCCACCGAGGTTTTTGCAGCTCTATATCTATGAAACTGATCATGAATTTGAAAATAGAATGTCTCATTTCGGTGGTCAGTATTTTAACCGTCTGTGTAGTTTAGTGGTATCTCAATTAATTGAGTTATTGGATACGCACAATGAATTGGTAAAATTGTTTCGTATAGCTAGGGACAAGTGCCGGGATTCTGAGGTTCCGACTTTTTGCGTGCGGTTGTTCAGTGTTAGTGGTTCTAGACAACACGCATTACCTACCTCAGATGCAATTGGCGCTATTGTTTTTGATAGTGGCCCTCGAGCTACCACTGATTACGATGTGATTGTTGAACCAAGGGGTGAAGTACCAAGGTGTATTAACAAGCTTCACCCCATGTACATGTCACCGCAGTTCCCTTTGATGTTCTTTTATGGTGAGCCAGGGTTCCATCTTGGTTTGATGTTGCGGGATGTTCCTGGTTCGCCAGCTGGCCGCGAAAGAAAAATGACTATGAACATGTACTACAACTATCAAATTCATGATAGGCTTGGTGTATACAGCTTGATGCTTAGGATGGGGCGACTTTTCCAACAGTATGTAGTTATGGTTTATTGTAGCATTGAATTAAATCGTATGGATTACATACGTCATAAGCAAAAAGATATACGAAATGAGTATCTATCTGGTTTGTATGATGCCATTGATAGGGGGGACCAAACCGGTGCAAATGTTGGTAGCAGGACGATACTCCCTGCTTCATTTACCGATGGGCCACGCTATATGTATAGTCATTACTTGGATGCTCTTGCTATTTGTAGAGTATATGAAAATCCTCAGTTTTTTATCACATTTACTTGTAATGTTAAATGGCCAGAGATCGCTCGGTTTTTGCAACCATACACGCTCCTTACTCCCTCGGATCGCGCAGATGTTGTTACTCGTGTATTCCACTTAAGAGTCGGAGAGTTTGTCGCATTCTTAAAAGAAGAACAGCCTTTGGTGTATTCAGAGGAGGTATTTTTCAATTCAAACTATTTCTACTTATACCATTTTGTTAACATTCACATATCTTTGCTGTGTTGTATTGCATGGATAACATAGCTCATGTTTTCCTTTTTGATGTTTCAGTCCTCTATGCGATCGAGTTTCAGAAGCGAGGTTTGCTGCATTGTCATATGTTATTGTGGGTTCATTTGCCTCCATTGTGTCCTATAAATCAGCGCATAGACGATTACATATCAGCCGAGTTACCTGATCCTAGAACTGATCTAGTTGGCTATGCAGTTATCTATGCAACTATGATGCACGGTCCTTGTGGCCTGGCAAAGTCAAGTGCACCATGCATGGAACTATCTGATTGCTCAAAGAAGTTCCCTAAATTATATAATAGCAAAACTTATTTTGACGCTGATGGACGCGCTCACTATCGGCGGCGTAACACTGGGATTTATGCCACCAGAAGCGGGGTGAAGCTCGATAATAGTTACATTGTCCACTACAATCTGCTTCTATGTCTAACTTTTTATGCTCATATAAATGTTGAGTTTTGTGGTTGGACAATGCTCATCAAGTATCTGTTTAAGTACATTTCAAAAGGAACCGATCGTGTTGCTGCTCGCATAACAAGGCCTGTGGGCAATACCGATGCTCAACAATCACAGGTTCCCAAGGCCATCGATGAGATTCAGAATTTCATTGACGCCCGCTTTATTTGCCCTCATGAAGCTTGCTGGCGTATATTTAATTTCCCGATTCATCATCGTGAGCCAGCAGTCTAGATTCTTGGCGTACTTTTAGAAAATATGCAACTGCTGACATTTCACGTGCATGACCCGCTTGAATCCATTATTCAAATGAACCCAACGAAGAAGACGACGCTCACTCAATGGCTGCATTATAATGCTTCTTTTAGTGCAGGCCATCATCTAACTTACCTAGATTTTCCTCTGGAGTTTGTTTGGTATGATGGAAACAAGTGTTGGAAACAAAGGAAAAACTTGAAGAAACCTTGTATTGGAAGTTTAACGTATATACATCCAGCATTTGGGGAGGCTTTTTTCTTGAGAATGCTCCTTTGCCATCAAAAGGGCGGCAAAAGCTTCGCAGACATAAGAACAGTCAATAATATTGTACATTCTACATATCGATCGGCATGCTAGGCTATTGGTTTACTCAGTGATGATAAAGATTGGTCAACTGCTCTTGAAGATGCTTCTGTATCTGCGTCTTCGTCTGAGCTCCGCTCGGTTTTCGCAAACATTTTAATGTACTGTTCGGTAACAAACCCATTGAATCTATGGGAAAAACACTGGAAACTTATGTCTGATGATATTTCCATCAGGGCTGCTACTTCATTGAACATGTCAAAATTGCATATAAATACTGAAGAACTCCATAATTTTGTTTTGTATGAGGTTGAGCTTCTTTTAAATCAATGTTCAAGGTCAATAGCTGAGTATGGGTTGCCTTCGTTGCCGTCAGACCTCCTGTTAGATCTTGCCAATCGGTTGATTATGGAGGAGAAAAATTATGATCGGGAATCACTTGAAATGGAACGCATACAACTTGAGAGCATAATGAATTCGAAACAAAAAATAGTGTACGATCTGATTACACGAGCCTTGTATGCTCAGTCAACTGAATTGATATTCGTTTATGGGCATGGCGGTACGGGTAAGACATTCTTATGGAAGGCGATTATTACAGCATTGAGAGCAAGGGGTAAAATTGTTCTTGCTGTAGCATCATCTGGTATTGCATCCCTTCTTTTGCCATCAGGGCGAACGGCACATTCTCGATTCAAACTTCCATTGGTTCTCACTGATGAATCGATGTGCAATGTCAAGAAAAATACTCAAATGGCTAATTATTACAAAAGACTGACCTAATTGTGTGGGATGAGGCACCGATGAACAATAGACGGTGTTTCGAGGCACTAGATCGAAGCCTTAGGGATATTTTAGACAACAATGATGTCGTTTTAGGAGGTATGTCTGTTGTTTTAGGTGGGAATTTCAAACAAACTTTGCCTATCAAAAAAAGGGGTCGAAGGAAGATATATTGGATGCCTCCATTACTAGCTCATATTTGTGGCAAGAATTCAAGCTCTTTACCCTCACAGAAAACATGTGGCTGCAACGACCTGGCCTAACATTGTTAGAAAAGAAAGAAATTTCTGATTTCTCTGACTGGTTGCTTAGCATTGGCAACGGTCAAGTAGGGTCAACTGATGTGCAAGATCCAGAGAACGCCAGGTGGGTACAAATTCCCGATGAATATTGCATCCCCGACAACGAAGACGGCCTTGCAAATCTAATCTCATTTATATATCCTCGTGAATCGCTACAAAATCCAACAGCTGTCGAGCTTCAACAAAAAGCAATTGTTTGCCCAAAGAATGATTCAGCTGATGCAATAAATAAAACCATTGTCGATATGGTTGACGGGCCGATTAAAACTTACCATAGTTTAGACACTGTGATGCCGCATGGAAATGATGGTGGTGAATCAGAACTCCTATACCCTGTTGAATACCTGAATACATTAAATTTTCCCTGTCTTCCACCGCACGCGCTAGAGCTAAAAATCGGTGTACCAGCTATTTTGCTTAGAAATGTTAATGTTGGTTGTGGGCTTTGTAATGGAACAAGGATGATAGTTACTCAACTATTATCTAAATCAGTTGAATGTGAAATAATTACAGGAACACGAGTTGGTCAGAAAGTTTTCCTCCCTATGATGGGCCTCGTATACAAAGATGCGGCACTTCCTTATATTTTAAAAATACAGCAACTTCCGATTAAAATATCATACGCAATGACTATAAACAAAAGCCAGGTTCAATCTCTTAGTAAGATAGGGGTCTACTTACCAAAACCTATTTTTAGTCATGGCCAGTTGTACATTGTGCTATCAAGAGCCACATCGCGGGATGGTCTTAGGTTACTTATAAAGGAGCATGAAAATCAAGGTCCAAACATGACGAAGAATATAGTCTACAACGATTTTCTGTTAACACTTAGCGATTTTGAGATCCACTTACCGTGCTAGCATTGCATGTCAAAGAAACCCATAACCATCGATCTATACTACTTACTTCCAATGTATTTTTTTACAGCCAGTATTAATATCATATTTATTTTAATAGTATGGAACAAATCACTCCACTTGCACAACTGGCAGCCGGTGACAGGAATAGGATAATTGAAGCTAAGGTTTATCGCAAATGGGTGACCCGTAACTACCACACTCAAGCTCCAACCGGTTACTGATGCATAATCCTTGGTGAAATAATAATGTTCGTTTTCTTAAAATTTGCTACATTTATGTTACATTATTTGTCATATAAAAAAAACTGCTGCTCCATACATTAAAACATTTGCAGAACTACCCTATGGTGGTGAACATGAGGTTCAATGACATGGAGTTCCTCGATGGACAGATGCAACTAAACGCATTGTACAGGATCCGCAACTTCTCATGTCATGCAACAAGTAGATGGAAAAAATATTGCTTGGTCCAACAACTTTGGCGTTCGACCGTAATACAACTTTTGAACATCTTCCTGATGCAATCTTCCATGACCATTATTTCTAGTTTGTCGCATACAATCAATTACGCTCGCATATTCCAAACACTACTTTGCTCGCTGGTAATTTTTTCTATTATGCCTGGTAAATTAAATGCCTAAATTAGTTTGAACACTTACGTTGTGTTTATTGAATAGATTATATTAGATGCATTGATCGACTTGAGGATCCTGTCGTGACTAGGGATGTTAACCGCAATCAACTTATAAGGAGGACAATTGATCTCACAAACCTCAAGTAACAAAAGTTTTATAATTTTCGTAAAACTAGCTGTACCATAACTTGACTGTATTTTTAAAATCATCATTCAATTTCCAATTACAAAAAAAAAAAAAAACTTGTCTGTATTTATTTGCAGTGGCGACGCCGTTCAGGTTACCCTTTAGAACGAACTGGCCACGAATTTCGATGCAGAAGCATACGACTCCATGGAAAAACCTGTTATCCTGGCAGTCACTTCTTGCCGACCAAAAATATTTCTAGGTGCATCACAACTCATGAAAATAACACTATAACTATTCGCATAACAAATTCTTCTAACAAATTATTAATGCCACTCTTGCTGTTACCATTATTATCATTATTATTATTATTATTGTTGTTCTTACTATTACTATTAGTACTATTATTAGTATTACTATTGTTATTATTAGTGTGATTCTTATTTATCACTTTAGCTGTTAGTGGTCTTAGATGATCGGATTTGGCCGCGCTTATATAACAATGATTCGATTTTTTTACAAAACGAATATTCGGCGATATTTGTTTAGTATTCTGCTCCTAATTTTTTTATGCAGCTTTATCATTACCTTTATTGAAATTTGGTTTTATTTGTCCTTCTTGAAGGTGAACTTCAGCTTAATGCAACCCAAGCAACACACTGCTACTTCAATCCGCTGATCATAGAGTATCTTGATTCAATCAACGAGTAAGCATACCTGTTAAACTAGCATCATTAAAGTTTGCAATTTGAGCAATAATAGATACCATAAATAGGCACACGTAAAGGTATTTAGCAAACCCACCACTGGAAATCAACCGACAAAGGTCACCCAACATGGAGCTAGAGAGCTATCGCAACAGATACCCAATATCTGTTCTGCTCACTCATAACTTGAACAATTACAGGGTACGTATAGTGGTTAACTACTTATTAACCTATTAAACCTTTGAAACCAGCTGGTCATTACATGTTTGTTTTACAGAATGTAGAATTCACTTGTGAAGCAACCATTGAGCAAGTGGCAGGAAACAGAGATTGGTTTTACAAATCCTGCAGAACCCATGGGACACAACCCTTAAAGCACCGCCCAAGTTCAGATGCAGAACCCATGGGACACAACCAACTTGCAGGCACGGTTAAGTAAAATTCAATGTAACGTTATATTCTCTTTTTCCATCAACAAATTACATTTATTTAACATGTATTACAGTTATTGCTTTAAGGCACTTGTGAACGACACGTCAAGCCCTGCATCCTTCACCTTTTTCTCCGATGCTGGTAATGCAATTGTTGGGCACACATGCAATGACCTTGTGACAATCCAGGGTTTCGATCAATCTCATGAACTCCCTCCAATCATATAAGCTATTCAAGGACAGAAGCACACTTTTTAGTTTAAATACAATCCGCAATCAAGAAAACGATACCCCGAATTTGTTGTGGTCAGGCTGCTTGATGAACCTGCTCCAGAAACACCAGACATTCAAACCTCTAATAACTCAACAGACATTGGAACACCACCGAAAGGTTACACTTTGTCTTCGATATGAACATTTTTAGATCATAGCACGCAATCTCATAATCACTTTTCTGTATCGCAGTCACGCCACTAGAGTCCACACCTCCACCGAAAGATGATCTGCAGGCTCCGAAACAACCAAAGGAGGGGCCATCTCGAAAATCAACTAGGCGGGTTCTATTTCCTACGACTCCATCACCGGTAGATGAATCAACAAAGAAGAAGCGTGTTTAGTTGCGCAGACTAGCAACTTCTAGGCGTTAGTATATTTTCCTCTTTTGTGTACTCAACGGCAAAACTTGGAATGTTTGTGCCTTCTTTTTGTAGTCAATCTCCCGCTTACTATGCCTGTAGTTTTTAAATAATTTTTCTGAATGATGTATGAAACGCTAGCAAGCATCGTAGTGTTGTAAAACCCAAAACAAATATGTATGTAAATTATGTGTGCTTTTACGTTTTCCTGTCGCTACCTCAGATTGCTTATTAACAACCACCTATATTATGAAAATCGAAAAAAACTTAATATCTTTGTAAATGTAATTGGTTGGAAAATACAAAGTTTAGCATGGACGTTAAGTATATACTTAAATATTTTACTTTTGATTTATGAGAAATTAAGTAACTAATATGTTCAAATATTGGGCCAACTCAAATAATCCTTTTTGATCCAAAATTACACATCCTCAAGCATAAACCCATACATTTTATTGTTATTATTATAAATTTTAATTATTATATTATGTATTATATTAATATTATAGTTAACCCCAAAATATCTACCAAAAAAATACTATATTATTTAGAAGATCAAGTGATCTTTCTTCACCTACTCCACACCTCCGCTACCTCTTTAAACTTACCTGCACACTCCACCATCACCTTACTTAGCAAAACACGTCGCCTACCAACACACATCAACAGCAATGGAGAAATCAGGTTAGTCTCTTATCTCTGAATGCATTTTGGTTACTTTACTGTGAATGTAGCGCCTGATATATATAATAGGGTTTATTGATTTCCAAACCTGATATTCTTTAGAGTTTATATGTAAAGAAATTCAGTCTTAGGGGTTAAAATTACACGCATAAACCTGCAATACCGACAACAATGATATGCTTAGTTCGTATAATGACAAGTTATATTATGAACTTTAAAGCTGAGAAACTAACTCATTTTATTTAGGGTTTCTAATAACACCGTATCTTACTCAAAACTTTTCAATAAACCAATTCTTATGCGGCTTAATTGCATTTTTTCTTTCTTCATATGCACAGAAATTAAGTGTGTACCTAAACTTACGTGCCTTTTTCAATCACATTATATATGTATTATTTTATAAGTGTTACCTTTGTTTCGATTTTTAGTAAGTGATTATTGAGATCTTCATAGCTTTACATCTTTTCTGATGCTTCGAGGTTTATTCGAAAGTTAGGATTCGATAAATTATAATTATAAATTGCATGATCTGCCACAACAGATTTACCTAGAAACCAACTTGCTAGAGCTGAAAGGTTCAATATCTGGAGCACCATCTTCAACACGTTTATGTTCTTCTCAATACCAGAGGGACCTATCCTGGTGAGTTACTTAACTGTACTTTGATCCTATTACCTCTAATGCTCGTATTTCTCTAAAAGACTAATTAGATATTCAGCAGTATTTTTTGTATTTTTGTAAGTACTTGCCTTTTTTTGCCATGAATTGTACTATCTTATATGATAATATACCTCATGATTCCGATCAACATCGATTTAGATTAAATCAATAACGTGACCGCCTCTAATACGACACAAAATTTATATTCATAATTTATAGTTATATTTATATCTACCATCAAACAAGAACAAATCGAAGTGTCGTAATAATTAATCCATTGTATATTTTATGTTTTTACAAGTTATATATTTGGAATGATGTAACAAATATAATGCAAATATTATTTAGGAATTGACTGAGGATCTTAATAAAATCCCGTAGCTGAAGGCAAACTGCAGCTACCCTTGTCTCGATCTCAACGGAAAAAGGCATTTGTGGGGTTTGGGGGAGGCAGCAGGTGTCGACAGTAAGCATTTGTTAGTTTCTACCGGATGGCTTGACTTTGTGGCGGAGAATGGGTATCATGTCGGTGATAGGTGTATGATTGGGTTTTCCCGGGAGCTCTTCACGTTCTTCATGGTCTTGGATAAGTATCACCCGTTGTAATCATCTGTTTAGGTTTCAAACTCTTTTGATGCTGCAAATAGTGTATCTTTTATGCAGATGCAATCGTCAATAGCTACAACAACTGACGACAATGGCTGGGTTTTTTTTTGGGTGCATAGTTAGAAGGCAACACCCAAAAAACAATTGCATATTTTTTGTAACACTGTAACTATTCCAGCTTACTGTTTTGCACTCCTTAACTTGTAATCGTAAACACGTTGCCAATGTAAATTATCGCAGCTTGCTTAGTATTGCGTTGATCTTTCTTTATAAGTTTGTGTGACGACCCGGAAATTTCCGACCAAATTTAAACTTAACCTTTATATGTTTCCGACACGATAAGCATAATTTGTAATGTTGAATCTCAAAAAGTTTGGAACTACATTCATGTAATCAATTACCCTTTGACCGTGTTCGACGATTCACGAACAATTATGAGTATATAGATATGTATATATAATATATAATATTAACTGAAAACATTAACAAAGTATTAGATATATGATACTTTACATGAACGTATTTGTTTCGATATATTTATCGACAGAATTAAGAGATAATATCAAATGATTGAATTATCAGATACATTATGATATGATTACAGGCCTATGTTATGAGGTCCACTGTGATTTAAGAAATCTATTCTTTTTGACAACATTCGAAAAATGGTAAAGTGATTTATAAGTAAGAACAAATGTGTCAATTAACGGAAACTAGACAAGAGTTAGTGGAAATTCCTGTTTAATTTACAAGGCATGTTTTATAATATTTTTCTCGTGACCTTGATAAGATAACTATGTTAACTTTCATTTTATTTAATATGAAAATAAGAACGTGGAGTGTAAATAACTTAGATGTTGGATATCGACAAGTTAAGTAACTCGACATTTTTCATTAAGATGATTTCATACGTTTATTTAACCTTTGGACTTTACCCCATGCTTCACCAACAGACTGTAATTTAAAAACTTGAAACCTATTATGAATATATATAATTCTACTTTTCTAAAATGTTTTATGATATAACGATTTCTATTATTTTATCCTTTTAACAAAATGATTCTTAAATATATTTAGTTTTGGAAAACAAAATTTTCATATTTATTTGATTTAGTTTCAAAAGTACAAAAAACGTTTTCAGTTTAAAAAGAACTTTATTATTAAAACGTATATATCTTTTATAAATATCTAGAACTACTTTTGACAACTCATTACTTAACCAGTATGATAAAGATAACGATATTTATATTTTATTTTATTAAATATATATAACGATTTAAATTAATATTATATATATTTATACGCGTATTATACGTACATAGTTTTATACTTTTACTATATACTTTAACTTTACATTTACTTACTTTTACTTTACATTAACTTTAATAATTCATACTTTAATAATTCACTTTAATAATTCATACTTTAATAATTCACTTTAATAATTAATACTTTAATAATTCACTTTAATAATTCATACTTTAATAATTTACTTTAATAATTCATACTTTAATAATTCACTTTAATAATTTATACGTTAATAATTCACTTTAATAATTCAAAAATCTATTATAAATAGAATTCAATAGTTTTCATTATTTCATAGAAACTTGAAAATATATTTCTCTAAACTTTCTTAATCGAATTACATATATATATATTTTCTTTGTATTATTTCAAGATATTATTAGTATACATAAAATACTACGACGGAGTTATATTCAGACGATTTCAAAATAAGTTTTCAAACGGGATAGAGCTAAGAAAATTATGGTTTATAGCTATGGAGGTTATGGGTATTGATCGAGGGTATTGCTCGTGAGGTCAACCTAACGTTTATCATTTTTGTTGCGTCTACGTACTTTCCTGCAATATTGAATCACAATATTGATACGTTCGTGAATCCGAGACAAACCCTGCATTTGTTCAGTGCCGTGATATACATAATTGCTACGAAATACAGTATTGTGAGTTTCATTTGCTCCCTTTTATATATATTTTTGGGACTGAGAATACATGCGCTGTTTTTATAAATGTTTTACGAAATAGGCACAAGTACTAAAACTAACTCTATGTGGGTTTAAACCAGAAATATACCCTTAGCTTGGTAACATTAAACTACTTGTCTATGTACGGTAGGCGCGAATCCTAAAGATAGATCTATTGGGCCTGACAAACCCCATCCTGACTATGGGATGCTTTAGTACTTCGAGGTTATTTTAAACACACATGATCTGGTGTACTTCAGAGGGTAAAACATGAACGTTAAGGCTTGTTACCGGGTGCCTACAACTTATAGAATACTTTTATACACTTGCGAGTGTACATATGTTTATAAATGGAAATCTTGTGGTCTATTAAAATATTGAAATGATTGTTATGATAAACCTATGAACTCACCAACCTTTTGGTTGACACTTTTAAGCATGTTTATTCTCAGGTATGAAAGAAATCTTCCGCTGTGCATTAGCTCATTTTAAGGATATTACCTGGAGTCATTCATGACATACTTTGAAAGACGTTGCATTCGAGTCGTTGAGTTCATCAAGATTAATATTAAGTCAATTATAGTTGGATGTAATATGAAATGGTATGCATGCCGTCAATTTTTGATGTAAAGAAAGTTTGTCTTTTAAGAACGAATGCAATGTTTGTAAAACGTATCATATAGAGGTCAAATACCTCGCGATGTAATCAACTATTGTAAATCGTTTATAATGTATATGAACGGGTCCTTTCAGTTGGTATCAAAGCGGTGGTCTTAGCGAACCAGGTCTTGCATTAGTGTGTCTAACTGATAGTTGTTAAGATGCAATAGTGAGTCTGGACTTCGACCGTGTCTGCATGTCAAATGTTTTTCTTATCGTTTTTAGTCGGAAATCATCTACTTACCATCCTTAGGAAATTATCTACTTATCATTCTTAAGTCTAGACGCGTTTTCCTATATTTATTGCATAATAGTGTATAGACGAATTCTTATCTTAGCATATCTGTTACTGTGAACTTTGACTGACATCTTTCAAAGATTCCTCCGTAATTTATGGGATTTTGGTATTATATATACATATGTAAATTATGTATTGAAGAATACCAAATCTAAATTCTACAATCTATTTCATACAAAAAAATTCTTTCCCTGGTCATACAAGATGGATCCCTCAACCAGTTCGAGTTCCTCGGATTCCGACAGCTATGTCAATATGGATTTCCACATGAGCTCCGAAAGCAGCGTGACCGGAATGAATCAACCAATTAGCCATCATCTATTCTGGATGAATTGGGGATGGGTTCGTAATCTACTTAACCATTGGAGACAAGAAGAAGGCGATCCCTTTCATCCACCACATTGCCCTCTTGGCAATGAACCTGAAGCACTTACCGGCGAACCTGCCCGAAACACCATTTTCTCTCTCATTTCCAGAGTATCTCGTCATGATTGTATACTACACCAAATTCTAGATCTTATTTATCTGCTCGTCCGAACCGACAATCACCCCGGTGTAATAGAAGAAGTCAACGAGCTTCGCGCTCGGGTAGTGGCTTTGGAGAATATGGTGCAAAGGTTACAAACACCAGCAGCAGCACCAGCAGCATAACCAGTACCACCATCAACAATATCAACAGTACCATTACCACCACCAACAACAACCGCATCGCAAACCTCAACTTCACAATCTGTCCCACGAGCATCGACGTCATACGCCATGTAGATACCAAGGAATACCACAACGATGAAGTATTGATTCATAACTTCATTGGGGAAACATTCTACGGCGATTATGTAATTTCTAAAGTTTAGAAATTATCTATCCTCGCCTTAACCATAAATCAAATGAGTTTAATTTAATATTAACTCATTAAATCAATATTACATCTGAAGAAATATACACATATATATTTCCATAAAGACTGTAATAAAATTCTTTTGTACAAAATATTAATTGTGAATTTTTTTTTAACGGGTAGGTAATACCCGAGAGATATATAAATTCACAATTGATATGTTACATTCTTCGAATCTGATTTAGCAAATCATCCATTATACTCCCTACTTTCACAACAATATACATTCTTTTATAAAAATCAAAACAACCATACTCATTCAAAATCTAATTACATATTCTGATTTTGAAATCTCAGAATTCGATTCAAAATATATAACCGAAATCGTCACTCTTAGATTCCTACATCTTTTAAAACTATACTTTGACTTCAAAACTGTCCTAGAACCTCATTTCTATTCATGGAACTCACAAAAATATTTGTATCATTCAAAATCTTAGAACATCATATGTATATTAACAATTACAATATGTGTTTAAACACTTCGAAATTCCTAAAGACATGCGAGATGATGATCCAACCACACATTACCCAATGTCGTGCACCTGAAAAGCTCTCGAAACCAAAGTTATAGTTTAACACGTATCCGTGTCAGATCCTTTGATATTTATTACCAAATATAATTTTTCAATCTCTTTCCAAAATAGACAGTTTTGTCACAGCTCCAGCAAATCACCTTCATTTGTTTATACGAATAAACCGTTCATCATGGTTACCGGGGAACCTTTCATATCTCGCCACATTAGCAGTAAACTTATCAACAACTTCATTAACCTTTGACTTAAGCCTCTCCGAAATGCCACTATACTTATTCATTAAAACCCCATCATGTACTCACCTACATCCTGTAACAATAACTGTCACACCAATTAATGGGAATTAGCAATCAGTATTTTGAATTTCGCGACAATTTTACGTCAAAAGTTATATGTATACATATAACGTCTATCTCCTAGACTTACATACTTCGAATGTGAATTTTCTGAAAAACATCCCAAACCATGAACTAGTTCTCCGAAATTGGAAAAATGCTGATGAAGCAGCAAAAACTGTAAACAACTTTAACAGTCAAAAGTTTGATGATAAAGAATAGTATGGTGGTAAAGCTGAGGAAAAAGAGAAGGTTTGAAACTGGAAAACGGATTGAGCAGACCATGAAGGAGGCTGTGGACAAATCACAAAGACTAAACCTGCCTTCAAAGGATCCAAATGATTCAGTGTCTACTGAAATCGTTAGCAAACAACTTACTTCTTATTCTAAACCTTCACAGATAAATCTTCTTCATCATCCATATTATCGTATCTTTTATTATAATATCTTCGATATTCCTGAAGATATTTTCACAACTATTCTTATCTGAAATCTTTTATCTCTTCGCAATATCTGCGTTACAACATAAAAAGAAACTGTGTTAGTTTCTAAATTCTAAAAAAAAAATTTGAATTTAAAATAGGAATGTTTTTAAAGTAGTGTTGGGAACTGAAGCATGAGTTAGTATAATATAATGACACATGATCAACGTGATTATATTACAGTAAGTCATGGTGAGTTTCTAATGGAACGTGATGATTCACAGAACATACCGTCATCATGTACTATTTACACGACTCTTACATTCTACCCAATTTCCAAACATATTAAGAACTTATCATCTTGATAGCTCTATATTTTCGGATATTCTGGTAATTTGCCAAATCAAGATCGTGCCATTATGATTTTCTTCTTGGAACATTAACTATGTTCATCCAAAAATTCATATCTACGAATTCTGGACCATTATCCGCTTGACTTAAGGTCGGAAAGAGAAAACGAAAGCATGAAGCTCCGAAATATAATGGAGAATATAAAGCCCGATAACAACCCCGAAATTACAAACCGTGTATATCAATGCGTATAGCAATATAAAGACATGGGAGAATGAAAAACACAATAACCCCAAGGTAATGGTAGAAGAAAATAACTTCCTCCGGTGGTAGATGAAAAAGAAGAATGACATATATGAAAGTTAAGAGTATATCAAGAATCAATACTGGATGAAGCATATTAACGAAAGCTTTAAAGTATGAATTGGGGAGAAAGACTAGAAGGTGTGAGATGTGGAAATAAAGAAACAAAGGGGGTGGAATTATAGTAAAATATCAGACAGAGAAATCGAGACAGATTATCGCATTTAATTAAAGAAGATCCTGATTTCCTTAATCGCCGAAGAACCAAATCTTATTGCAAAGATTTTCTTTAAATCCCATGAATTCCGAAAATCAATCATAACTACGTCATCGGTTAAAACGAATATACGTTTACTCATTTCACTCTCTTGCGATAGCTTCACTTATACTCTTCGCGTAATCAAATTATTTTATCTATATTACTCAATGATGATAAAACTCTATTTATCAACTCATATTCATCATGAAAACATTTTTATAGTTAGCCATGACGACCTCGATCAAATTTCGGGACGATATTTCTTTAACGGGTAGGTACTGTGACGACCCGGAAATTTCCGACAAAATTTAAACTTAACCTTTATATGTTTCCGACACGATAAGCAGAATTTGTAATGTTGAATCTCAAAAAGTTTGGAACTACATTCATGTAATCAATTACCCTTTGACCGTGTTCGACGATTCACGAACAATTTTGAATATATAGATATGTATATATAATATATAATATTAACTGAAAACATTAACAAAGTATTAGATATATGATACTTTACATGAACGTATTTGTTTCGATATATTTATCGACAGAATTAAGAGATAATATCAAATGATTGAATTATCAGATACATTATGATATGATTACGGGCCTATGTTATGAGGTCCACTGTGATTTAAGAAATCTATTCTTTTTGACAACATTCGAAAAATGGTAAAGTGATTTATAAGTAAGAACAAATGTGTCAATTAACAGAAACTAGACAAGAGTTAGTGGAAATTCCTGTTTAATTTACAAGGCATGTTTTATAATATTTTTCTCGTGACCTTGATAAGATAACTATGTTAACTTTCATTTTATTTAATATGAAAATAAGAACGTGGAGTGTAAATAACTTAGATGTTGGATATCGACAAGTTAAGTAACTCGACATTTTTCATTAAGATGATTTCATACGTTTATTTAACCTTTGGACTTTACCCCATGCTTCACCAACAGACTGTAATTTAAAAACTTGAAACCTATTATGAATATATATAATTCTACTTTTCTAAAATGTTTTATGATATAACGATTTCTATTATTTTAACCTTTTAACAAAATGATTCTTAAATATATTTATTTTTGGAAAACAAAATTATCATATTTATTTGATTTAGTTTCAAAAGTACAAAAAACGTTTTCAGTTTAAAAAGAACTTTATTATTAAAACGTATATATCTTTTATAAATATCTAGAACTACTTTTGACAACTCATTACTTAACCAGTATGATAAAGATAACGATATTTATATTTTATTTTATTAAATATATATAACGATTTAAATTAATATTATATATATTTATATGCGTATTATACGTACATAGTTTTATACTTTTACTATATACTTTAACTTTACATTTACTTACTTTTACTTTACATTAACTTTAATAATTCATACTTTAATAATTCATTTTAATAATTCATACTTTAATAATTCACTTTAATAATTCATACTTTAATAATTCACTTTAATAATTCATACTTTAATAATTTACTTTAATAATTCATACTTTAATAATTCACTTTAATAATTTATACGTTAATAATTCACTTTAATAATTCAAAAATCTATTATAAATAGAATTCAATAGTTTTCATTATTTCATAGAAACTTGAAAATATATTTCTCTAAACTCTCTTAATCGAATTACATATATATATATTTTCTTTGTATTATTTCAAGATATTATTAGTATACATAAAATACTACGACGGAGTTATATTCAGACGATTTCAAAATAAGTTTTCAAACGGGATAGAGCTAAGGAAATTATGGTTTATAGCTATGGAGGTTATGGGTATTGATCGAGGGTATTGCTCGTGAGGTCAACCTAACGTTTATCATTTTCGTTGCGTCTACGTACTTTCCTGCAATATTGAATCACAATATTGATACGTTCGTGAATCCGAGACAAACCCTGCATTTGTTCAGTGCCGTGATATACATAATTGCTACGAAATACAGTATTGTGAGTTTCATTTGCTCCCTTTTATATATATTTTTGGGACTGAGAATACATGCGCTGTTTTTATAAATGTTTTACGAAATAGGCACAAGTACTAAAACTAACTCTATGTGGGTTTAAACCAGAAATATACCCTTAGCTTGGTAACATTAAACTACTTGTCTATGTACGGTAGGCGCGAATCCTAAAGATAGATCTATTGGGCCTGACAAACCCCATCCTGACTATGGGATGCTTTAGTACTTCGAGGTTATTTTAAACACACCTGATCTGGTGTACTTCAGAGGGTAAAACATGAACGTTAAGGCTTGTTACCGGGTGCCTACAACTTATAGAATACTTTTATACACTTGCGAGTGTACATATGTTTATAAATGGAAATCTTGTGGTCTATTAAAATATTGAAATGATTGTTATGATAAACCTATGAACTCACCAACCTTTTGGTTGACACTTTTAAGCATGTTTATTCTCAGGTATGAAAGAAATCTTCCACTGTGGATTAGCTCATTTTAAGGATATTACCTGGAGTCATTCATGACATACTTTGAAAGACGTTGCATTCGAGTCGTTGAGTTCATCAAGATTAATATTAAGTCAATTATAGTTGGATGAAATATGAAATGGTATGCATGCCGTCAATTTTTGATGTAAAGAAAGTTTGTCTTTTAAGAACGAATGCAATGTTTGTAAAACGTATCATATAGAGGTCAAATACCTCGCGATGTAATCAACTATTGTGAATCGTTTATAATGTATATGAACGGGTCCTTTCAGTTTGCTTTACGCATTCTTCTTTAGCTTCTACATTTTTGATTTACATTACGATAACCTTTTAACATTTTATATTTTTGCAACCAAAAAAAACTTTGTAATGAATATCGCATACAATTTTAAGCAGCGAAGCGCGCATGCCTATGCTCTTGTTACAAACAATTTCTAATAAAAGTTTTTTTCTTGCTTTTCAGAAGAAAAAAAAACACATGAATATGAGATTTGTTTAAGATGGACAATTCAATTAATCACGTGTAGGGTATGTTTGGCAAAACTAGCTGGTAACTGGTAGCTGTTAGCTACAAGCTGATAGCTGTTAGCTGAAGCTTTTTAGTTATATTTAGGTGTTTGGCAAAATAGCTGGAGCTGTTAAAAAAATATAAAATAACAAAGATGGACATGATGAAAAAAACATTTAATGATAAATCAACATATCTATGTGAAATTTGATTTCCATTATTTTTCTAGTTAACTTTCAATAATTCATTATAGTCAATTGTGTTGGTATATAACAATCAACTGATAACGTAAAGTCATCAATATAAAATCACAAGATCATACAATATTATATTACTAGTTTTATGAGCTCGTGCGTTGCACAACACTTGTATAAATTAGTATACGATTACGTTAGTATTGATACTCACCAAATGTATAATACAATTATAAACAAAACCGTTTATCACCGATAACATTTATATCAAAAGTATTAATATTAAAAGCATTGTATACGATAACGTTAGTATTACATAAACTTTATATAATGTATGATACCATGAGTATGGTGTTTTGAAAACATTAGTATCGTAAACGTTAGTATTGAATAAAATTACAATACAACACTTAGTTGTTTTCATTAAATGTCGCAAACTTTCTTGAACATAGAGTGAGACGTTTATGAGCCCATCCATTAAAATACGTATAACAAATGTCAAAAAGTTGTAATACTTTAAATTTATTTAAATATCATATTTTGTATTTAGTATATATATTTGATTGTTTATTTAAATTGAGTTATATACCTAATTTTATTTAAAGTTTATTCATTTATTTTTCGTACATTTCACACTGCATTTGTGTTGTTGAGTATAATTTATGCTCAAATATAATCTTCTATATTAGGTTGCACATCTTGTTTACTACATTTTATGTGTATACCTGCTAATAGTTGATTTAATATTTAAGTAATTGTATTGTACTTAGAATATGATTAAACAATATTAACTTTTATATTTCTATTATTTTATTTCTTTATTTAATTTAAATTATTATTTAATTTTATATTTTTGTTAACGTTAAATGTGAAGTTGTTACTGCCATTTTTATATTTATGTTATTTTATATATTTTATTTAATTTAATATTTAAAGTAATTGTATTTTATTTAGAATATAAATACTTTCCTTATTTAAGAAAATCAATTAAATAGATGGGGAGAACAACTGAATGACACGTGGCAAGAATAAAGGAGGAGTTGACACGTTAGCATAATGACACGTGCTTTATATAATGTGTATATATATATATATATATATATATATATATATATATATATATATATATATATATATATATATATATATATATATATATATATATATATCATACTAGTTTTATGAGCCCTTGCGTTGCACGGAAACTTAAAAACTAAAGAAAATATCAATTAAGAAGCAATCATTTTATGAGCTCATGATTTGAGGATATGTTATATATTCTTGGATTGGTCTAAAGTTGTAAAAATATTATTTATAGTTGTTGAATACATTACAAAAGTAGAAGTACATATTATAATGAAGTTCGATATAGATAAATGAATTTTATTTTATGAGCCCGTCCATTGGATGGAAGTTATAAAAAACATGATTTCGTAACTGTTGAATATATAATAAAAACATGATTTCGTTGCAGATGGATACACATAATTTCCTTTATGAGATTGTCCGTTGGACGAAAGTTGTAAGAATATGATTATGCAACCATTGAATATTATAACCAAAGCAGAAGTTTATATTATGGTGAAGTTTGTTACAGATAAATTAAACAAAAATTCTTTTATGAGCCCGCCCAATTGGATGGAAGTTTTAAAACCATATTTTTAACTCTAAACAATAAATTAGTAAAAAAATAGAGTAAATCTAATATGATAGATAAATTTAATATGGTATTAGTGACATTTATTTTCTTGTCACATTGACGACATACATGATTTAAGCTATTTAACATGATTTAAGCTATTTATATAAAATAGATAACGTTTGTATTACATTATTAATTAAAATTAAATCTAGGGACAAAGAATTTACTTGTGAAATATGAATTTACTTGTATGGATAAAATATTTATTATATATTATAAAATATTTATAGAAACAGATAACAATTGTATTATCTATGTTCAGTAAATCATTGTTTTCTATGTTGATTATAAAAATATTCATTACTATCTATTTTAATTAGAATTAAATTTGGAATATATGTGTGTAAAGGGAGTATAATTTAAGGTATTTATAAATATTATTAAGCTTATGTGGTACTACGTATATAAATATATATTATTTTAATATATAGCTATTCCTATACAGTTAAAAAATAAACTTAGTTACATCTTAAATTAAATATAAATATTACTAAAAATTATTTTAAAGAACATGTACTTATTTAAATATCATGCAAGTATTTGAAAGAATTTAGAATCTTCTTATGATTATAAGAAAATGTAATTCCTTTTTACATCTTGATAATAATCATGATAAGGAATGGATAATGAAGAAATAAACGGGTTTGATAATTAATCAAACCAAAATCGTTACGTGTGATTAGATTTCGGGTTTGAGTGCTTAATTTGGGAAAGAGAGTAAGTCGAATGTTTTAACTCCAATAATTTTGCAAACCCCGATTTGGAATCTGGATTCCAAGGGCGTAAAACAATCGATTGAATTAGCCTTATTCGATCGGAATTGAATAAGCTAATATCTAAGAGTGAGGATTAATTTCGACGATGATCAGATCACCGGCCGAAATTGGTTTAACGACTGGAGTGATGTTACCGCAATTGATTTGGGTAGAGTAACGTTAATGCATCCAGTGTTGTGTGAATGAAAGATCTTGTTTACGTATTTATAGATGTTTAGGAGGGAATGGTGACGTGGCACATGTCCCTTTAATGGTTGTAACGAACTTTGTCAATTCCGAGGGGTGACGTGGCACCTGTCCTTTTCGTGGGGAATAACTGATCCTAAAGAACTTCCCTAGATCTGCGGGCTGACGTGGCATACAACTTGCTTGCATGCTCGTTCCGTTATCAGGTGCTCATTCCGGGACAGAGCATCTTTTCCGGGATAGTGCACTTTCTCCGGGACAACGTGCCTGTCCCGGGAGAATATCTTCGTGCCGGGTTGGAATGCTGTGATGGTACTGACGGCAGGTTGATTCCGGCTGAGGCATCACGGTGCTCTCAGTCTAGCCGGGTGGGTCTCGCCGAACACTTATTCCAAGTGTTTCTTCACGGTTATGATTATGATGACTGGCTTCGCAACGCTTGATTATGATTGTCATGATCGACTGTATGGTGCCGGTTGTGTGTATGTCATCTGGGTTCTCGGTCTTTCCATTTGCCCGACGTGGTAAAATTACCGGGATGACGTCAGACGGATGTCGAGAAAAGAAGTACGCAATCCGGGACGCGTAGTACCAGGTAGGATTTTTGTCGAGACGCTTGCCTGTTTTTGAGACGAATCATTATGCGTATCATTAAGTCCCCCCAGTTAAGTGAGGTCAGCTGGGACAGTTGCGTTGCCAAACTTAAATTATTATGACCCACTCACGTGATTTGACGTGCAATAAATGCGCATTGCATGCTGTCTTAATCATAGTACTTCTCGTGTTCCAACGCACCTTTTGAATTTTATGGGTCCCATGCAGGACTTTTTTCTATATAAAGGAGAATTTTTCTTCATTTGATTCTTCCTACCTTCGATAATATTTGCTTTACAGAGAAACGATTTTCTTATTTTCTTTGATTTGTATCTTATTACTTTCATCTTTTTGCAGTATGGCCCCCAGACCTAATATTCTTCATGATGTGTTACGTGCGCCCAGCAGCGTTGATGAGGCATATCTTGATAGGGTTTGTTACATATACCCTCAGTTGCGAGGTTTGGGGTTAATCATTCCAAGGTCACAGCAGCGCGCCTGTGGGCCCCCTAATCACTGTGCCATCTATTTGAGACCTTTTGAGGTTTCAAATCTGAGATACCCATTCACCCGCTTTTTCATGAAGGTATTAAATTTCTATAGCCTTAGCGTTGCTCTCTTACATCCGAGTGGGGTTGGTACGATCGTATTATTCGAGATGTATTTCAATGGTTTAGGCATGGGCCTAAGCTTGAATATTTTCAGGAGCATTTTTCGGCTGTCGTCCTATCGCAAAGGGTGGTACACATTTACTGATGAAATTGATTTCTTGGGGAAGCACCAATGATTACAGATAACTGGGTGCAATCGTTTGTTTTTGCCAAGTGTTCTGACTTTCCGTTGAGGGACGCGCAATCCTATTTGTTTAGGTCGGTGACTGTTCAGCTGTCGAGGCAGCTTTCTGAGCTAGGTGAATCGATGGTTGACCAATTGAGGGGCCTGAGGATTCCTCAATGGTCTTATGAGGAGCAGGTGTTGGTAATGGCTAATGTTAGCAACAACTGGACTCATTCTGATAGGATCCCTGTTGCCCGGAGAGGCGGGAGAGGTATTTGACCGTTTGACGTTTTCCATCCCCTTTTTTATGTGACCATGATTTATAAGATGACAATTTATAATTTGCGTAGAGTTGACCATGTCAGAAGTTCTGAGGGCAGTGAGCCTAGATGGCATGGTTTTTACCGATAAATTGGTTGAGGGGACAACACCGGCGTCCTCCAGCCACCGCAGGGCGTCACCTCCTGAAGATTTGGAATCTTCTAATGGCGGCTCTTCGGAGGGTGGGCTGATCCATCGTACCAGGCACCGGATTGAGCTGACAGCTGAAGGTATGTGGTAGTCCTTCATTTGCCTTGACTTAACAGTATCTTGTGCTGATTATATTGTCTTGTTTCGTGCTTTGCGTAGGTAACGTTGTTGTGACCCTTGCGGGAGCGCAGGCGTCTGTTCGCTCGGTTCCATTGTTGGAGGGGGCTGCTCCCCGGGAGGGACTTGAACCGATTTCTAGGGAGAATCGAGTGACTGAAGGGTCGGCCATTGAGAGAGAGTCGGCTCAAGGGCATCGTCCCGGTAAAGAACCCGCCGTGGATTCCTCGGATGCTCGCCCCCGGTTGACGACAAGTGTTGGGCATAACGTTTACGTTCTGCCTGACTGTAATATTGGGTCATTCCGTGATCTTCTCCGCTGTGACCCTTCAGACTACCCGGTTTATAGGGAATATCTTGATTTCATTACTTTTCTGGCTCTGAAAGAGACGATGGCTGCTCTTTCCGCCACCCAGGCACAGCACTTGCGTTCTCAATTTGTCGTGTTTGCTCAGCACCTTGCGGAAGATGAATTAAACTGTAGCGAGACTGATGCGCGTCGCATTCACGAGCGTTGTGTGCTCTTTGAGAATGATAACCGCCGGGTGGCGAAATTGTCGGGCACGATTGCTTGCCTTGAAAGGGAGTTGGTGTCGACCAAGGAGGCGTTGGTGCCTACTCAGAATGAGCTGCGTGTTTCCCGAGAAACACAGGAGTCGTTGAAGGCTGCTCTTGCCCAGGAACAAGAGAAGGTCGCCTTACTCTCTGATGACAATAAAAAGTTATCGAAGAAGGTGTTGACCACGTTAGGCGAACTCACCCGTCTTCAGCATGGTATTCCTGTGTTTTTTGCCCGCCTCCTGAAGTCATCTATTATTCATCAGCCGTTCAATGCCTTTATTGAGGCTATTAAGAAGTTGACTACGTTAGAGGTATTGAAGGTGGTGCAGTGTTTTCTGCCGCCTGTAGCGTGGCCCAGAAGAAGAAGGCTGTTTTGAGCGCTACCTATGTGCAGGACTGCCATCGGGCACATGAAGCTCTCGGTCGGATTAGTTTATATATATATATATATATATATATATATATATATATATATATATATATATATATATATATATATATATATATATATATATATATATATATATATATATATATATATATATATATATATATATATATATATATATATATATATAGGGACGAGAACTCATCCGTTGAGGATATTGTAAATTACCAACCGTAGAGATATGCATTCGGTTGGGTTTTTGTATAATTAATGTAATTTCTTTATATCGTGTTGTATGCTGTGTATAAACTAGTTTACTTTTTCTTTGGGTTACATATATTTTTCATGACAAAAACGTAGATCTCTAGACTACGCGTGAGTGTGGTCGAGTTGTTTATACGGTAGAACTGGGCCACCAATGATATGGTCGGACACCCTTGTTATCCGTTAAGGTTCTTCAAGGGGTGTCCTCCTACCAACGAAATCTAGAAAGCATTTCTTCTGGCGGTAGGTCTGAAATATGCCGAAAGACTTTTGATTTTACTTGTGTCATATTCAGAGTCATTACAGTGCATAAGTACATAAAATGAAGCTTTATTGATGACTTATACATATAAATTATTTGAGTACACAAGTGTTTATGCCGTCCGAGTGGGTGATCAGTTCTCCCGGTTGCAGATAAGTTACACGTGATATTTCTTTAAATGGAAGGCTTGCCAAGGGCGTTGTATCGGGACTCCATCTGGTGTCTCCAGGTGGTATGCACCATACTCAGTTATCCCGACAACCTTGTAGGGTCCCTCCTATCCGGGGCCTAGTTTACCGACGTCTTGTTGCCGGCTGGCCTCGTTGCTACGCAACACCAAATCGTTTAACTGAAAGTCCAGTGGTTTGACTTTTTTGTCATAGTGGTTTGCGATTTGTTGCTTCTTTTCAGCTTGCCGGATGTGGGCTATTGTTCGTCGCTCTTCCAGAGCATCCAAGTTTTCTCGTAATGCGTCATCGTTTTATTGTTCATCAAATTCTGTTATTCGATCAGTTGGAACAAGCACTTCAGCCGGTATAACCGCTTCGGTTCCGTACACCAGACTGAAAGATGTTTCGTTAGTCGTCGTCCGATGTGCCCACAGTACATGTTGGAGTTCATCCACCCATCCTTATCGGTGTTTGCCTAATCTTGCTTTTATGCCGGCAACGATGTCTCTGTTTGTGACCTCGACTTACCCATTGGCCTACGGGTAGGCCACGGAGGTAAATGACTGTTGAATGTCCATGTCGGCGCACCAGTCTTTGAATGGATTATGTGCGAACTGCATGCCATTGTCGCTGACTATCTCTCGTGGTAAGCTGAAACGACAAACAATGTCCTCCCATACAAATGTTAAGATCTTCCTTCCTGTAATTGTGCTTAACGGTTTCTCCTCAACCCACTTGGTAAAATAGTTGATTGCGACTACTAAGAATTTAACGTTGCCGACACCCCGTGGGAATGGGCCGACGATATCGATCCCCCATTTGCAGAATGGCTAGGCGGCGTGTATTGGAATCATGTTTCGACGAGGAGATCTGTTGATGGGAGCGTGTATTTAACATGCTTAACAGTTAATGATTAGGTCATACGTATCCCGGTACATGTGTGGCCAGAAATAACCCATTCTCTTGATCCTGCTATCTATCGTTCGGTAGTCGGAATTTGTTGAGCACGCTCCTTCGTGCATTTCCCGTATTATCTCTTTAGCCTGTGTCGGGCCAACGCATCGTAAGTAAGGCACCGTGAACGATTACCTATACAGGATGCTGTTTTTGAAATAATACATTGGTGCCCGCATTCGTATCCTGCGGGCTTGTAATTTGTCTTTCGGGAGAGTACCGTCAGTGAGGTATCTTATGAAGGGTGTCGTCCAACATTCTTCTTCCGTTGTGACTGTCGCCATGAGGGTATCCTCTTCGGTTGACTTTCTTTCCAGAACTTCAACCATAACTTTCTTGGTAAAGTGATCATATAGCAAAGAGGCAAGCTTGCTCAGGGCATCCGCTTTCTTGTTACGATTTTGGGGGATTTGTTTTATTTCAAATGCCGCGAAGGTGTTGGTTAGTGCTCTCGTAAGTGCTAGGTATTTTTGCATCGATGTATCTCTTGCTTCGAAGCTGCCGTTTGGCTGGCTTGCGACCAGCTGGGAGTCGACATAAGCTGTGAGTTGTCGCACATCAATACTTTTGGCCAAGCGTATTCCGGCTGTTAGCGATTCGTACTCGGCCTCGTTGTTTGAGGCGGCGAATTTCAACCGGATAGCGTAAGTAATTTCTTCTCCAGTTGGGGAAACGAGGAGAATGCCTATGCCAGCTCCCTCCTCACTTGATGCCCCATCCGTATACAGTTCCCAGAATTCATCCGTCTCCCTTCTTGTAATGGCGGTTTCGCCTTGTTTGATTATGTCAGAAGGGAGCTCTACCAGGAAGTCTGCTATGACTTGGCCCTTGACCAAATCCCTCGGGAGAAAGGTGATTTCATGCTCTCCGAGTTCTATTGCCCATTTTGCCATTCTACCGGAGATTTTCGGCCTGGTTAGAACGTGTTTGATTGGTTGGTCTGTAAAAACTTGTATCAGGTGTGCTTGAAAATATCGCCGCAGCCGTCTGGCTGTGTGTACTAAAGCGTAAATCAGTTTTTCCATGGATGGGTAGTTTACTTCCCCGTTTTGCAATACTTTGCTTACAAAGTACACTGGCATCTGAGTCTTGCCTCTGTCGGCAATTAGGACTGAGCTGATTGCCTCGGAGGAGGTGGCGAGGTATACCGTGAGGGTTTCTCCCGGTATAGGTGCCGTCAATGCTGGCAGCTCTTTTAAGAATGCCTTTATATCCTGGAAGGCTCTCTCGTCCTCATCCATCCATATGAAATCTTTTTTGCTCAAGCACCCTTTTAACGTTTGGAAAAAGGGGAGAGCCCTGTTGGCGGCTCGTGACAGGAACCTTGTGAGTGTCGCTAGTTTCCCGTTTAGGCTCTGCACGTCCTTTTTACTCTTGGGTGACTGCATATTTTCGATTGCTTGAATCTTCTTCAGGTTTGCCTTAATCCCTCTCGGAGTGATCATGAAACTCAAGAAACGGCCTTCGTCCATTTCGAAAGAGCACTTTGACGGATTTAGCTTCATATTGATTTTGCGTAGCGAATCGAACGTTTTGATGATGTCTAGGATCATTTGTTCTTCTGTTTTGCTCTTGATGACGATGTCGTCCACGTACGCTTCGATATTTCGTCCGATTTGGTCCTGGAATGCTTTGTCGATTAGCTGTTGGTATGTTGCTCCGGCATTCTTCAGCCCGAATGGCATTTTGGTATAGCAAAAGATGCCTTTGTTCGCGAAGAATACGATTTTCTCTTCATCGATTTCTGCCATTGGGATTTGTTGGTAGCCCCTGTATGCATCCAGGAAGCTTAGGAACTGGTAACCCGAGAGAGACTTGATCTTCCAGTCAATTTCCGGCAGAGGGTAATTGTCTTTTGGGCATGCTTTGTTGATGTCTTTGTAGTCGACACACATGCGCCAAGATCCGTCCGCCTTCTTTACCATTACGGGGTTCGCTACCCATGTTTGATATTTTACTTTCTTCATTATGCCAGCGTCAACTAGTCATTGTACTTCGTTATCCAGGAATTCACTTCGTTCTAACGCCATTGCCCTTTTCTTCTGGACGACTGGTGTGATATTCGGGTTTACATTTAGCCGATGTTGGGCTATTTCCCTCGGGACACCCGTCATGTCAGATGGTTCCCAGGAGAAGACGTCAATACTTGCTGTTAAGAGTTTGCAGAGCGTATCCTTTGCGTTGGTGCTCAAAGTGGTACCAATCTGGATCCATTGGTCCAGGTGGCTGGGATTTGGGGATACGTAACTGTCGTCATAGACTATGATATCTTTCGCTCCGTTGAATATTTGCATGCATTCGATTGGTTCCATTTCTTGCGTCCGGATTGTGGCAATTCCGGATGGGGTCTGGAATTTCAGTATGCCATGGACTGTAGAAGCGACTGCGCCAAATTTCTGCATGGCATTACGTCCCAAAATGACGTTATACCGTGAGTCAGTTTTGACTATAGAGAATTCTATGTCTGCTGCACTTTGAAAGGGTAATGTTCCCAAAACGACCTCCAGGGTGATGGAGCCCACCGGCCAGGTTGCATCACTATTGAATCCTGCCAGTGGCGAAGTTGCGGCTTTCTTCTGCCATCTGATGTTTTCTGGTAGCTGCAGAAAACAATGCTCAAACATGACCTCTGCCACTGCACCGGTGTCGGTGTATATTCGCCCGATTTGGCAATTGGAGATATGTGCTCGTATGATAACAGGATCTAAAGACGGGTTAATGTAAAATAACGAGGGGAAGATGATGGGTTCGTGCTTCTGATGTACGAGCGAAGGGGTACGAAATATACTTATTTTTAATATGAAATACGACGAAATATGATACAAGTTTTATTTATTTATATAGATGGATATACTTAAATCTTGCTACAACACTTATAGGCAGTGTACCTAATCGTAGAGTAGTGTAGTTTTTAGTAAGTCCGGTTCGTTCCACAGGGAGCAAGTGAATACGTACTATATTTTTAACAACTATATTTATATAAAATGTATATAATTATATATAGTAATAATAATATATAAAAGGGGGGTTTACCGTTTAATGAATGGTTTGTCGATTTTATATTTTAAGCGTAAAGATAAATCACAATAATTAAAGTGTGTAAAATAAATAACAATATTAAAATGACAATAAATAAAATGACAGTAAATAAAAATACGATGAGATATAAAATAGAACAATTATGCTTATTTAAACTTCCGTAACCATGATGTTTGACGTTTTGATTTTAATTTATTACTCTGGGTTAATTGTCCTTTTGTCTTGGATTATTTGAAACCTATCTAGTTTTTGTCCATAATAGTCCATCGGTCATAAATATAAAGTGCGAGTGTCCTCGTCAAATTACCCTTATACCCGATGTCAAATATTCCAACTAATTAAAGATTTAAACTGTGATGCAGTTATCACTTCTGTCAACAATTACACCAGTTATCACTGTATGTAATCCACCCCTGTTTTGATTAGATATGAATATTAATTTACCCACTTGATCAGTTTGAATAATTAATTACCCAACCCGAATAATTAATTAAATGATTATAATAGATTCCGTATGAATGTCAATAAATAGGACAACTATAATCATTATTAATTATTAAGTTAATTAATTTGAAGATAGGTTCGACAGACTCCAATGAGTTGTCACTCAATTAGACAATACCTCCCATCTATTAATAGTCCATAGTCAAATGCCCACAAGTGTCGGTCTTTTGTTCAAACATTAATTATGGTACAGAATCCAATAACCCCGTCTTTAATATTTAGTCTAACATCACGATTACTTCGGCTCAAATAAGCATAATAATAAATTAGTTACGATACATTAATTTAAAAAGGAAGAACATAGCTTACAATGATTATTTATCGCGTAGCGTTACACGAACAGAGTTCTGACTTTAAAACCCGTAAAACATTTCTTACAATAACCCAAATTATTATTAATATTAAATTAAACTTTAATATTATAAATATAAATATATATATATATATCGTATATAGATAGAGAGATTGAGTGAAAAAGGGATGCAGAATGCGTGAGCTTTTATAGGCCCACTTTGAACTGTACAGCTCCGCGAGTGCGGAGCTTCGGATTCCAGCTCACCAAATTGAGTTAAACGTGGGCTGATGAATATTATAATATATAATATAATAATATATAATTTCATATAATTATATATATATTATATATTATATTATATTATATTCTTGTGCATAGTTGACTTGTAATTTTAGCTCCGCTGAGTTGTACGTTGATGCTCGGTTTATGTCTCAGTTCCAAAATTTCGAACGCCTTTTCGTACGCTTAGATATCTTGTACTTTGCGTTTCGCGGCTTGTACTCTTGTCATTTTTAGGCGTTTCTCATCAACAAATTGAACCACTTGGATTGTACTTTGTACTTTTTAGCTTTTTGGTCATTTGCGTCTTCAAATCGTCGATTCTGTCTTTTGTCTTTGCACTTATTTATTTAAACGATTATTACATAAAAATAGAACAATTGCAACTAAAAGCTGTACATATTGGAAGGATATGGCGCCTAAATATATGTTCATTTGGAGCACTATCAAATATCCCCACACTTAAACGTTGCTTGTCCTCAAGCAATACATAACTTGAAATTAAATCACACTTTACTTGAATCACACTTTTTTTTATTCTCACACTTTATACATCAGTGATTTTGATACGGCGGTATAAAAAATGATAGTAACAATGTGGTTTACAGTCCCATATGACTATAAAAATTTAGATCCTTTAAAGAAATTGGATCTTTATGAAAACATTTGATCTTTTGAAAATTCAAGCTAGATTTTACCCTAGACAAGTTTTCCGGAATAACCCTTCACCGGTGTTTGCAAAATATTTTTGTGGGTTTTGTGGGTTTCAGATTTTTAAAATTTTAGCTCAAAACTAGTGGTTTTGTGTCACCCAATTGCTAACCTTGTATTAGGAAAGCAACACGTCCAGTATACTTGATCCGTATATTACCTTTCGGTAAACTACCATCTGATTGTAAAGGAAAGCGATGAACAAGCAACTGTTAAGGCAATGTCCCATGACATGCAGATAATTATGGTCAAAAACATGTCGGATGCAATTACTATCCTTTATAGGAGAAATAGTAAAGATCACCCTATAATTTTTTGATTTGGCATAAGGTCCTGTCTTTGACCATGCTATGCAACCACCATTCTTACGGTTGATACCCGATTTGGTTCAGGTGACCTAATGAATTCCGATGAATTCTCAGGATTTTACGTTCAATGGTAATGAACGCATTGAAAATAGGTTTTCATAAAACAAATCGGTTTTAATTTGATCAAACTATTTTTTTCGTTCAAGCTCGAGTTTAGATACTCCCTCCGTCCCACTACAAGTGTCCACCTTTCTATTTTGGAATGTCCCATTTCAAGTGTCCACTTTGTGTTTCAACCAATGAGAAGAGGTTATTCTGGAAAGAGGAGATTTCTGATTGGTTGAGAATGAAGTTAGTGGGATTTCTTAAAATTGTGTGCAAAAAGTAAGTGGACACTTGTAGTGGGACGGAGGTAGTATCATTGAATTCCATGAGTATGAATTCTCAATTTTTAAGGTCAATCTCAAGGATTGAGTAATATCAGTCTTAAAAGCTGATTTTTAATCTTTAAGGAGATTATCCTTTCTGGGGGTCTGATTCATTAGTCTTATCAAGCTAATTTGCACGGCGCCCTCCCCATTTTACGAGACAGATCCTCTCATGGTTAGGATAAGTCTGACCACGTGGCGACCCTGTTTGATGCTGAGGTCCGTGGATTTCCTGCTGATTTTAGAGATGACTTTTCTAGATTTTTCGTCAACCTACAGCTGGTCTGGACGACAACTTCCTGACCTAAATCAAGAAGCGCGTGTCTTTTTTGGAAGACTTTACTTCCTTTTAATGATGAAATTGATTCATCGTGTAAATCCATCTTTCTTTCAAATATATTACAGTAAATCGGGTAAAACTGATTAGTTTAGTCCAAAGCAAAAGTACCTGCAATAATCTTCTACAAAAATATGTGATATATGTTTTAAAGAACTTGGTAAATTCTTCTCACACTTAGCTTTTATTTATTCTTTTCTTTGCCTTTTTATTCTCCTTAATTCCATTTTAAATGAATTCTAGCGTTTTAGGTTGTTTATCAATTTATGTCCTTTCCGAGGTAATAATAATTTTGGTATTATCACCTAGTTTTATCGTTCATAAATATGTATAATCATGATTTTGAATTCATTTAGTTGAAATTTTTTTCAAATTTTCACAAAATTTGGCAATTAAACTAAGTGTAAACCCGAGAGAATTTATAACCCTTTCCCACACTTGAGATCATGCAATGCCCTCATTTGCATGAAATCAGACTATAATTATAAATTCATGAGGGTGATTAGTGTAGAAAAGTGATTAAAAATACCGAGTTTGCAAACATATTGCTTTATATCACATTTGATATTTTACGTCTTGTCTACAAAATTAATAGCTTTTGCTGAACTTAATGTTGTACATAAGATAAACTACAAACATATATATATATATATATATATATATATATATATATATAAAACCTTTATTTATTAAAACAATTTAACTGAATATTTTTTTTAAATTTTGTTTCCTTTTACTTTAGGTAGTTTCGGTATGTTTACCTAGTCCGTCCCTCGACAAAATTTAAAATTTGTCGTTTTTAAAGCGATTGTTTTAAAAGCAAAGATTTTTGGGTTTTTTTATTTTTTTTGGTATACTTTAGATCAATAATATTAAAAATAATGATAACAAAATTTTTTGCCCCGCCATCGGGTAAAGCAATTTCGTTCCATGAACTAGTCTTTAACTTACGACGAATTTTAGAAATCATTTTTTAAACTTAATGAAATAAAGTAAATTTTGTTTTTAAATTCACACAAAACTTAAATTTAAAAATGCATATAAATTTCATATAAAACCTATAAAACAAAAAATTTAGAATGGAGGGAGAAAACTAGTTCTTTAGTGTCTGCTAGTGGAAAAGACCAATCGGATTCCATTCTCGGAACTACACGAGAACAGAACATCTAACTCTAGACATCATTTTTTTAAACATTTGAATCTCCCCACACTTAGGTAGTTGTGGTGTCGAATTTGTGATTAACTTCATTGTCAATTTCTTTTGGACCATAATCAATTTGCATATCTGTGACTTTTGCTTTAAGCCACTGGTCAGATTCCTGTGTAATTTCCACAAATTCAACTAGTTTCGCCTTTTCTTTAGGCGATAGATTGGATACTAACCGGTTACATAACTTAAAGTTCCCCGTGGTTCTAGCATCGTGAATCCGTTTAATAAGTTTCTTCATTGAACTGTTAATAATGGAGTCATTTAATTTCGTATCAACAACGGGGTTCTTTGTTATCAGGTCATCATTAGGTGTTACTTCATCTTCCCCACACTTAGGCATTTTATTATTGTTAAGCACTACCGTTGGAGTTGGTAAAATAATATGGTTCTTACCAATCGTTTTTATTGGTTCAACGGTTTTGGTTGGTGGAGATTTAGACTTTCGACTTACAAAGGTGGTCGATTTTTCATCATTACTAAGTGTCATTCTACCCTCTCTTACATCAAATAACGCCCCAGTGGACGCTAAGAATGGTCGACCTAAAATTAGAGGAATGTTTGAGTCCTCTTCTATGTCAATGATAATAAATTCGACTAAAAAGGTTAAATTACCCACTTGAACGGGTAGGTTGTCAGCAATTCCAACTGGGTGTTTAATAGTTTGATCAAAGAGTCGAACACTCATTTCCGTTGGACTTAACTCACCTACTCCTAATCTCTTATATAATGAAAGAGGCATAACACTTATACTCGCACCTAAATCTGCTAGTGCATCATACATGACACACAATCACTAAGTAGACAAGGAACAATAAATTCACCCGGATCACCTAACCTGAGTGGAGGTTTTGGTGGAACTGTCTTCTCCGGGTTTATTTTTACGGTTTTTGTTTCTTGCACTTTCTTATTCTTCTTCTTCTTTCCAGAGGTATCACAAACTTTATTACCTATCACTTGCTCATACTCAACTCCTTTTCTTGGAAACGGGATGGGTGGTCTGTAGGGTGCCACCACTGGCTTTACATACTCGGGTGGTGGTGGTGTTGTAACTTTTTCATTGTTACTCACATAGAAAGCCTTCCCATCTTCTGATGATGGTTTTTTAGAATTCGTTGATACCATATTAATATTCTCATTCCAAGGATTTACTTCAGTATCACTCGGTAGCTTTCCTTGTTCCCTCTCACTCATCATGCTAGCAAGAGTACCTACGTGTTTTTCTAGATTCAAAATGAAAGCTTGTTGAGTTCTTAATGACTGATCAAACCTCTCATTTTTTTGGGTTTGAGATGTAGTAAATTGAGTTTGAGATTCAATTAGCTTTGCCATCATTTCTTCCAGATTTGGCTTTTTCCCTTCGGTTTGTTGTGGTGGTTTATACAAGCTAGGTCTTTGTTGATTGAAAGTGTTGTTTTGAGTTGGTTGGTTATTCGGACCTTGTTGGTTATACGAGTTATTGTTGGGTCCATTTGGATTGTAAAGAATGTTTTGATTTTGATTGGAGTTTGGCCTTGGCGGTTGATAATTATTTTGATAATTATTTCCCGGTCTTTGGTTCATGTAGGAAACATTCTCTCGTTGTTCCATCGTTTGTTCAATACTGAGACAATCTTTTGTTAAGTGTGGTCCACCGCATTGCTCACAACTGATTCGTATTGCGTGAATATCTTTAGTCATCTTTTCCATTCGTCTCTCGAAAGCATCTATTTTTGCGGAAACGGAATCAAAGTCATGGCTAGAATCGGCTCTAGCCGCTTTAGATGAATGAAAAATATCTTTTTCCTGGTGCCATTCATGTGAGTGGGAGGCTGTGTTCTAAATAATTTTGTGAGCTTCGGTCGCTGTTTTCTTTATAATGGAACCACCAGCTGCTATGTCGATGTCTTTTCATGTAGTAATGTCGCATCCTTGGTAGAATATTTGCACTATTTGATAAGTGTCTAAACCATGTTGAGGACATCCTCTCAACAACTTTCCGAATCTTGTCTACGCCTCATATAGAGTTTCATTTGGCTTCTGCGCGAACGTAACAATTTCTCCTTGAAGTCTCACGGCTTTAGATGCCAGAAAGAATCTTTTAAGAAATTTCTCAACTAAGACATTCCATGTATCAATCGCCCCTTCAGTTAACGATTCTAACAAATCTTTGGCTTTTCCCTTTAAAGTCCAGGGAAATAACATGAGATAGCTCTGTTCATTCTTAACTTCTCTGATTTTGAATAGAGTACAGATCCTATTAAAGGTTCGAAGATATTCGTTTGGATCTTCTTTTGGCGTACAACTATATTGGCATTGATTAGTTATCATGTGTAGAATTTGTCCTTTGATTTCATAATCTGGCGCATTAACATCTGGCTTAATAATGGCGTGACCTTGGCCCGTGCGTGTGGCTCTCATTCGGTCTTCCATACTTAGAGGTTCCTGATTTTTCATGATTGAATTTGTTGAATTTGAATCACAAGAGGATTATGATTTAATGCTTTCTTCCTCTACAATCTCTGGTTGAATGATTTGTGGTTCAGGAGGAATAATTAGTGGTTCAGGATCTCTGAATTGTCCTTGAATATCCTCCGGGTTCTCAATTGTGAAGTCGAGTTCAAAAAATGGATTATCGGAAATTTAAATTGGAGTACTTGTTCGAGTAGATGATGATTCTAAAGAAAAATCACCGTCGACAATATTGGCTAGATGTCTTGATCGAGTTACAGGTGGTGAACGTATGAAAGGTTGTGAACGTTTTGCTCGGGGTATTCACTGAATATCCTATTAGAAATTATATAAGTTATCAAATTAATAGACTTTTCTACTTTTGCCCACGTTTCGAATAGCCAAAAGATGCAGCAGGGAGCCAGGATCCTTTAAATCGAAAAATCCACAACTCAGCTACTAACAAATCCAACTATTACTACGAAGCAGAAAATTTTGGATGACTATCAATTTAACCGCTTAAAATAATTTTTCATCGAAATTTAAAGAAAACTTTGAAAATTCTATGTCCTAAAAACTAGAGCGTAGAAATGAAAAAGATAAAGCACATCGAAAAACGTCAAAAAATAAAAAGTCGAAAAAAATAAAAAGAAAGTAAAGCGTCGAAACTTAAAAGTCTAAAAACTTAAGACTAAAAAGTTGCGCCTAAAGATATTAAAGCTTAAAGGAATTCTATATCCAAAACGGCAATAACTTAATTAGGCACTAAAATTTTAAAACTGTAGTGACCCGAACTTTTCCATGTTTATATATATATTAAATGAAATTGTTATTTACATGATTAAGTGTTTCCAACATGTTAAGCAATCAAACTTGTTAAGACTTGATTAATTGAAATAGGTTTCATATAGACAATTGACCACCCAAGTTGACCGGTGATTCACGAACGTTAAAACTTGTAAAAACTATATGATGACATATATATGGATATATATATAGTTAACATGATATTATGATAAGTAAACATATCATTAAGTATATTAACAA
Source organism: Rutidosis leptorrhynchoides (assembly GCF_046630445.1). Taxonomy (NCBI): domain Eukaryota; kingdom Viridiplantae; phylum Streptophyta; class Magnoliopsida; order Asterales; family Asteraceae; genus Rutidosis; species Rutidosis leptorrhynchoides. Next base: position 612,325,270 of record NC_092334.1, on the reverse strand, counting down.
TGAACTACATATGTAAAAGCAAGACTACTAACTTAATGATTTTGAAACGAGACATATATGTAACGATTATCGTTGTAACGACATTTAATGTATATATATCATATTAAGAGATATTCATACATCATATTATTATGATAATATAATAATTTAAAATCTCATTTGATATTATAAACATTGGGTTAACAACATTTAACAAGATCGTTAACCTAAAGGTTTCAAAACAACACTTACATGTAACGACTAACGATGACTTAACGACTCAGTTAAAATGTATATACATGTAGTGTTTTAATATGTATTCATACACTTTTGAAAGACTTCAAGACACTTATCAAAATACTTCTACTTAACAAAAATGCTTACAATTACATCCTCGTTCAGTTTCATCAACAATTCTACTCGTATGCACCCGTATTCGTACTCGTACAATACACAGCTTTTAGATGTATGTACTATTGGTATATACACTCCAATGATCAGCTCTTAGCAGCCCATTTGAGTCACCTAACACATGTGGGAACCATCATTTGGCAACTAGCATGAAATATCTCATTAAATTACAAAAATATGAGTAATCATTCATGACTTATTTACATGAAAACAAAATTACATATCCTTTATATCTAATCCATACACCAACGACTAAAAACACCTACAAACACTTTCATTCTTCAATTTTCTTCATCTAATTGATCTCTCTCAAGTTCTATCTTCAAGTTCTAAGTGTTCTTCATAAATTCTACAAGTTCTAGTTTCATAAAATCAAGAATACTTCCAAGTTTGCTAGCTTACTTCCAATCTTGTAGAGTGATCATCCAATCTTAAGAAATCTTTCTTATTTACAGTAATATATCTTTCTAATACAAGGTAATACTCATATTCAAACTTTGATTCAATTTCTATAACTATAACAATCTTATTTCGAGTGGAAATCTTACTTGAACTTGTTTTTTTGTGTCATGATTCTGCTTCAAGAACTTTCAAGCCATCCAAGGATCCTTTGAAGCTAGATCCATTTTTATCATTTCCAGTAGCTTTATCCAGAAAACTTGAGGTAGTAATGATGTTCATAACATCATTCGATTCATACATATAAAGCTATCTTATTCGAAGGTTTAAACTTGTAATCACTAGAACATAGTTTAGTTAATTCTAAACTTGTTCGCAAACAAAAGTTAATCCTTCTAACTTGACTTTTAAAATCAACTAAACACATGTTCTATATCTATATGATATGCTAACTTAATGATTTAAAACCTGAAAACACGAAGAACACTGTAAAACCGGACATACGCCGTCGTAGTAACACCGCGGGCTGTTTTGGGTTAGTTAATTAAAAACTATGATAAACTTTGATTTAAAAGTTGTTCTTCTGGGAAAATGCTTTTTCTTATGAACATGAAACTATATCCAAAAATCATGGTTAAACTCAAAGTGGATCATCTTATTTTTATTTATTATCATTTTTATGATATTATTTAGTTATTTTATTAGAATTATTATTAATATTATTAGGGTACTTACTATTAATATTTATTAAAAATAAAAATAAGGAATCTCATTATGTTAGAAGTAACTATCAATTTTTTTTCTTTTTCTTTACATGAAAATAATTTACGTACTTCATGTCTCCAGTTTGTTACAAGTCTACTTCACAAATCAATTGGAAATCAATTTAACTGTTAAATCATGTACCTAATCACTCTATATAAGTTACAAACTGCAATTTGAGTTGAAAACAAAGAAAACCCAGAAAATAAGCTCGACACTCGGTACATTCATCTTTTTCACCATATTTTAATTTAGAACAAATTTTCAAAATGTAATAATGCAGTCATGTTAGGAATCGTCTATCTAAACTATCTGTAAGTTTTCAATCCTCAATTCTTTCTATTAATTTCTAATTTGAGAGTCAAAGTTTTGGTTTTCAAAGTCAACTAAGTGTTCTTGAATCAAATTCGAGTTTGTTTTGATATCTCCAGTTAATTTGATGATCTATAAAGATTATAGGAATGATTTGCAACACAATTCATGTTGTAATCATAACCTATAACACTCTTAATCTAAAAATCAATTTTTGAGTTCTTGAGTTCTTCACAGTGATATACACTAACGTGAATTCGAAACAAATTTCAAAAACTAAAAATGTAGAGTTGTTAGGAATCATTTACTTAAACTTCCTGCAAAATCTCAAGTTCCAATTCTTGATAACGAATTCGAATTTGCGAGTCAAAGTTAAATTGTCAAAAGTCAACTGTTTTGTTCTTGGAGAAATTAGAGCTTGTTTTGATGTTTTAAGTTCAATTGACGATTTCAATAGTTTTTAGGAATGATTTGAAACATGTTTCATGTTGTAAAGATTGTCCAAAACGAACTCAAAATTGAAAACAACATTTTTTTTTCTTGGCTACTAGCAAGCAGTAGGATTTTTTTGTTTTTTTTTCTCATTTTTTTTATATCATGAACACATTTTTATTTTTTGTTTCATGTTTGTTTAGAAGTCCTAAAACCATTTTGATGATTGACTATTAAGAATGAAGTTGTTTGATTGTTTAGATTTTGGTGAAGAAGATGAAGTGGGTTGAAACATGTAATAGATAAGTATTTGGGTTTGTATTATAAATCAGAAAAACTGAAATGGAGGAATGGTTAAGGGTGTTGATGAGTGAACGAGAGGTCTCGGGTTCGAGCCCGGCTTGGTGCAATTTTTTTAAAACTGACTCCTAAGGTAGTTTTATACTTTTAAAAATTATTATTATTATTAATATTATTATTATTATCCTTAGGTATTTCTACAATTATTAATTTTACAAAACAAAAGATATATATGTAAATATATTATTACATAAAATATACTAATATTACATAAAATTATGTTTCAACTAATATTATTGATATAACATTAATTAAATATCAAATAAGTATCATAATATATTATAAGAATAATTAATACATAACAAATATATAAACTTAATTGATTTATACTATAATGTGTTAATACTTGATATAGGTTCGTGAATCCGAGGCCAACCCTGCATTGTTCAATGTCGTCATATGTATTTTTACTACAAAATACAGTATTGTGAGTTTCATTTGCTCCCTTTTACTCTTTACGTTTTTGGGCTGAGAATACATGCAAATGCTTTATTAACTGTTTTACAATATTTATATGCTTGAGTTTCATTTGCCCCTTTTTACTCTTTACATTTTTGGGCTGAGAATACATGCAAATGCTTTGTTAACTGTTTTACAATATTTATATGCGTGAGTTTCATTATTCCCTTTTTAAATACTTTTGCAATATATATTTTTGGGACTGAGAATACATGCGCTGCTTTTATAAATGCTTTACGAAATAGACACAAGTGATCGAAACTACATTCTATGGTTGGATTATCAAATCGAATATCACCCTATATAGTCTGGTAATCTAAGAATTAGGGAACAGAAACCCTAATTGACGCGAACTCTAAAGATAGATCTATCGGGCCCAACAAGCCCCATCCAAAGTACCGAATGCTTTAGTACTTCGAAATTTATATCATGTCCGAAGGAGGATCCCGGAATGATGGGGATATTCTTATATGCATATTGTGAATGTCGGTTACCAGGTGTTCAATCCATATGAATGATATTTTTGTCTCTATGCATGGGACGTATAATTATGAGAAATGGAAGTATGAAATCTTGTGGTCTATTAAAATTATGAAATGATTCTTTATGATAAATTAATGAACTCACCAACCTTTTGGTTGACACTTTAAATCATGTTTATTCTCAGGTACGAAAGAAATCTTCCGCTGTGCATTTGCTCATATTAGAGATATTACTTGGAGTCATTCATGACATATTTCAAAAGATGTTGCATTCGAGTCGTTGAGTTCATCAAGATTATTATTAAGTCAATTATATTTGGATATATTATGAAATGCTTTACATGCCTGTCAACTGTCGATGTAACGAAAGTTTGTCTTTTAAAAACGAATGCAATGTTTGTAAAATTTATCATATAGAGGTTAATTACCTCGCGATGTAATCAACTGTTGTGAATCGTTTGTAATCGATATGGACTTCGTCCGGATGGATTAGGACGGGTCTCTACAGATCTAGCCTAAGACGTGTATACACTGGGTCGTGGATTGATTCAAGATAATATATATCAATTTTTTTTTCTGTACATCTAACGTTGGACAACTAGTTGTAGGTTACTAACGAGGACAGCTGACTTAATAAACTTAAAACATCAAAATGTATTAAAAGTGTTGTAAATATATTTAGAATATACTTTGATATATATGTACATATTTGTTATAGGTTCGTGAATCGACCAGTGGCCAAGTCTTACTTCTCGACGAAGTAAAAATCTGTGAAAGTGAGTTATAATCCCAATTTTACAATCTAATATTTTTAGGATGAGAATACATGCAGGTTTTATAAATGATTTACAAAATAGACACAAGTACGTGAAACTACATTCTATGGTTGAATTATCGAAATCGAATATGCCCCTTTTTATTAAGTCTGGTAATCTAAGAATTAGGGAACAGACACCCTAATTGACGCGAATCCTAAAGATAGATCTATTGGGCCTAACAAAACCCATCCAAAGTACCAGATGCTTTAGTACTTTGAAATTTATATCATATCCGAAGGGTGTCCCGGAATGATGGGGATATTCTTATATATGCATCTTGTTAATGTCGGTTACCAGATGTTCACCATATGAATGATTTTTATCTCTATGTATGGGATGCGTATTGAAATATGAAATCTTGTGGTCTATTGTTACGATTTGATATATATATAGGTTAAACCTATAACTCACCAACATTTTTGTTGATGTTTAAAGCATGTTTATTCTCAGGTGAATACTAAGAGCTTCCGCTGTTGCATACTAAAATAAGGACAATATTTGGAGTCCATGTTTGTATGATATTGTGTAAAAACTGCATTCAAGAAACATATGTCGATGTAATATATTTCTATTGTAAACCATTATGTAATGGTCGTGTGCAAACAGTATATTTTAGATTATCATTATTTGATAATCTACGTAATGCTTTTGAAACCTTTATTGATAAAATAAAGGTTATGGTTATTTTAAAAATGAATGCAGTCTTTGAAAAACGTCTCATATAGAGGTCAAAACCTCGCAACGAAATCAATTAATATGGAACGTTTATAATCAATATGAACGGGACATTTCAAAAATGGCGTCGCAAAATTCTAAGGCACCTAAATCTTAATCTAAAGAAAAAGCACTTAAAGAGTTTTACGGCAAAGCCTAAAAATTTAGAAATATAAAATAACTACGGCAAAATACTATAACTTAAAACTAGTTACGAACGATAAATATACAAATTACAAATTAAACGAATAAAAAGACACAAAATATAAAAATAAAACTTAAAGTTATAAAAATACAATTTTTATAGAAATAATATTTTTATATTATTTATTAAAAAGGTACTAATTTATAAATTAAGAGAACTAATTAAAATTTAAAATACAAAATTAACTAAAACTAAAACTAATTATTAATTTAATTAAATCCTAATTAATAATAATAATAATAATTAAATAACCCTAATTTCATAATAAATGCAGTCTGAGGTTTGACCTGTCAGACAGCTCCGCGACTGCGGTATCCAGGCCCAGAAGTGCTCAACGACTGCAGAGGTATACAGTCTCAGATGATTGCAGGTTCAAACTGATTCGGGCAGTTTCAGATTTTTTTTATATTTTGATTTTTTATTTTCTTTTTATGATTTTAATTTTTATCGAAGAATCAAGACAGATCAAGACAGATCATTGCATTTAATCAAAGAGGATCCTAATTTCCTTAATTATCGAAGAATCAAATCTTATCACGAAGATTTTCTCCAAATCCCTTGAACTCTGAAAATAACCATATCTACGTCAAAGGTTATGACGAAATATTATTTTCTCATTTCACTCTTTTTGTGATAGCTTCGCTTATACTCCTCACGTAGTCAAATTGTTTTATCCATATTACTCAATGATTATAAAACTCTAATTTTTAGCTCGTATGCGTCATGGAAACATATTTATTGTCAGCCATGACAACCTCGATCAAATTTCGGGACGAAATTTTTTTAACGGGTAGGTACTGTGACGACCCGAAAATTTCCAACCTAATTTAAACTTTAATCTTAATATGATTTCGACACGATAAGCAAAGTCTGTAAAGTTGAGTCTCAAAATTTTGGAACAGTTTACATAAATGCATTTACCCTTTTGACTACTCCCGACGATTCACGAACAATTATTTTTCACTTGATGTGCATATATAATTATATGTATGTAGATGTTAATTAAAAACTTGTTAAATATTAAATATATGTTATTATATATATACATTATATAATTAATAAATATTACATAATAAATAATATGCGATATTAATATGTTAAATTTAATTACAAATTAAGACTAGTTATTGTTGTAATATTATTATTTCTTTCATTAGTAATATTAATAATATTATTATTATTTGTAAAATTATGATTATCAAAATAAAGATTGTATATATAAATATTATTATAAGAATAATTAAGAGTATAATTTAGTTATAATTTAAATGTCATTAGTTATTATTATTACTAAAAATTTCATTGTTTATATTGTTATTAATAATTGTCATTATCCTTGTTATTAATATTACCTATTATTCATACGTAACATTATAAAAACTATCATTTATATTGTTATTACTAATATTATAACATTATTAATTATCATTACTTGTCACTTTATCAAATATATTATTATTACTAATATTATTATTGTGTTACTAATAAAAATTAATAGATTTATACTTGTTAATTATTATAACCTAAGATTAATTATATTATATAGATAATATATAAACAGATATATATCTAAGTACTGATATATATATATATATATATATATATATATATATATATATATATATATATATATATATATATATATACAAATACGTATTCGTAATCATTAGTATACATTTATATACAATTACATATTATATACATAAATATATAGGAATCAAATTCATAAAATATATCATTTTCAAACTGTAAATAATTTGTTCCTGCGTCTTAATTCGTACAAATCACAGGAACAAATCCAAAATCTGTTGCAAATCAACGTACGATTATACTGTGTCTAATTTTGTTCCTTGCCACTAAAATTGTACAAATCAACATAAGAATCAAACAAATTCTGTTGAACGTCAATTTCACTTTTCTTGATTTCCTTCTGACGGAATAAAAATTTGTCGAGCCAATCAAGCTTTATAACTTTACTTCTTCCTGGATTGATTCTATCTGTCGACATCTTCTTGAATATAAAACTATCGATCGTACCTCGAGTTCTATTTTAATCAATCAATTGCACAATAATATTCGCTACCGCAATTGTAAAAAATAAAAAAATAAAAACAAGAATATTAAGATACACACATATATATATTACTTACACACATGCAATTGCAGAGAGATTTTTAGGATTCATTATCGAAACACCTAAACCACCTTGAACTATCACCCAAACCCGATAGTTAAAACACATTCTCCATCAACCGCCACCTTAGAACCCCATGAAAACCCACTTTTAATTTTCCTATGTTCTTATTGAAACCACAAAATAATCAACTCCTAGCTAGCCACCTTTACCTAACTACAACCCCCACCTGTCGACTGCTACTTATAGTGGTAAACCACCACCAAACCACCACCATCCGAAACCTTTTCATTGCTCGAAATTACTAAGGCTTGCATTGCAAAACCGACGACAAAAACTGCTAATGCTGCCATATGTTTTTCTGTTTTTGGTTCAGTTATGTATCTTCACTAAAAATACCACCACTCCACCTTCATCACCATCATCAAAATCTTCGACCCATATAAAAACCACTTGCTATCGTTTGGGTTCAACACTCATCACCATTCAACTAATTCCGGTTACTGTTGTAATCCGACACCCAACAATAGCGAACACCACTTTCATCGAACACCATTAATCGAGGAAGACTGCTACTGCTTCGTTATTTACCTGCTATTTTTTTTACATTACCACCCTTCAGTTTTCGTTCATGACTATTAACATAATGATAAAATTATTACTCGATTTATTTATACTACTACTTAATCATTTGATTGCTGTTGCAAAAAGGTGAAATGGACGTTCAGATGATAGTGCTGCTACTTTTTATTTTTAACCGAAAGTGCCAAACCAGCTCCCACTTGTTGATTAAGATAAAGATTAGGATAAAGAATGATAATGATATTGTTGTCTTTTCTGTTCATGATAGTGAACGAACCCCACTAGTTTCCAGTTGTTTATTCACGGGACATATAATAAGTTTGAAGCAAAGCTGGACGATTAATTTAGTTTATGGGCCGCGGGGTTTTAAATGGTGATGGGCCGTTATACTCTATTGCACGTGGATTGATTGTGATAAGTTGAGTAACTATCATCGTTTTCGTATTTCGTTTGATTATGTTGTGAAGATAATGATGATGATGATAGCAAGAGGATGAAGATAAAGGATTAGAATGATGATGATGTATTAGGAAGATGAGGATGATGCTAGGGTTATGATAATGATTATGATAATAGAAATTGAATGAGGAAAAACGGTTTTGTATATGTTAACTAAATAATCATGCGAGTTAATACAAGAAAAGCTGAGAGGGACGAATGGTATGGGTATGTTCGGGTGTTCGAGAGGTTGCGGGTTCGAATCTAGGCAGAGACATTATATTTTTTAGTCTATTCTTTAAGGTAGTTTTTATTATTATTATTATTATTATTATTATTATTATTATTATTATTATTATTATTATTATTATTATTATTATTATTATTGTTATTATTATTATTATTATTATTATTATTATTATTATTATTATTATTATTATTATTATTATCATAAGTATTAGTGTTATTATTAGTAGTATTATTATCATTTTTATCAAAATCTATATTATTATTAGAATTATCATATAGATTATTATTAGTATCAATATTATTATTATTATTATCATTATTAATTTCATATTAACAATATTATTATAACAAATAAATATTTTCTATATAAGAGTATATTATGTACAACTACCTCAATACATCTAATTATATATATTAAGATTATTTATATAAATATTTACATATAACAAATTGTTGATTTTTGATATAATATTAATCATATGTATATATAAAACTATATAAACATTAACTATATTAAATATATACAAATTAAATATATAAGAATATAATCTAGGATATAATATATAAATTTATTCGATTTCGATTATATGTATTAATATACATATGAATGATATAGGTTCGTGAATCCAAGGCCAACCCTACACTTGTACAATTGTCGTCATATGTATTTTTACTACAAAATACATTATGGTGAGTTCATTTGATTCTCTTTTGCTCTTTATATTTTTGGGACTGAGAATACATGCGCTGTTTTTACAACTGCTTTTAAATATATTTTTGAACTGCGAATACATGAAATGCTTTTATAAATGTTTGACGAGATAGACACAAGCAAAACATTCCTCGAATGAATTATTATGCAGACAGAAGTTCTGTGGATTATTATTAAATTATGTGGACATGATAATTTCCACCAATTGATGTGAATATTTTCCCCTGATTATTATTGCTTGGTAACCTAAGAATTAGAATCGGGTATGGCCCTAATTCACGCGAATCCTAAAGGTAGCTACCGGGTTTAACACCCCCACCCAGAATGTTCACTAAACGGAAGGGCTAGTGGGCGTGGTGTTTAGTACTTCAAAGTTTATATGATTATTATACAGACGAGATGTTCTGTTTTGGGGATATTATTATGCGCATTATATGTTAAGGTCGGTTACCAAGCCAAGCTATGAAAGCAATGAAAAGTGAATGTTATGTATCGAGAGAATGATTTTATACACAGGTTATGTGTATGTTATTTTTGTGCACAAGATATGTGTACGGTTACTAAGATTTATGAAAGATGATTTCGTACACGAGAAAGGTGTACTGTATTTAAAAGATATCGCATGTACATTACAGGTGGGTATAGGATTCGGGCCCATTTGTACCATGCAGGATTTAAATCTTGTGGTCTATCAAAATGATGAATTTTATTGTTTTATGATAAACCTATGAACTCACCAACCTTTTGGTTCTCAGGTATGAAAGAAATCTTCTGCTGTACATTTGCTCATATTAGAGATATTACTTGGAGTCATTCATGACATATTTCAAAAGACGTTGCATTCGAATCGTCGAGTTCATCAAGATTATTATTAAGTCAATTATAGTTGGAGGTATTATGAAATAGTATGCTTGCCGTCAACTTTCGATGTAAAGAAAGTTTGTCTTTTAAAAACGAATGCAATGTTTGTAAAATGTATCATATAGAGGTCAATTACCTTGCGATGTAATCGACTATTGTGAATCGTTTATATTGTATATGAACGGGGAATTTCAGCATTGCTCACAACTGATTCGTATTGCGTGAATATCTTTAGTCATCATTTTCATTCGTCTCTCGAAAGCATCTATTTTTGCAAAAACGAAATCAAAGTCATGGCTAGAATCGGCTCTAGCCGCTTTAGATGAACGAAAAATATCTTTTTCCTGGTGCCACTCATGTGAGTGGGAGGCTGTGTTATCAATAATTTTGTGAGCTTCGGTTGCTTTTTTCTTCATAATGGAACCACCAGCTGCTATGTCGATGTCTTTTCGTGTAGTAATGTCACATCCTTGGTAGAATATTTGCACTATTTGATAAGTGTCTAAACCATGTTGAGGACATCCTCTCAACAACTTTTCGAATCTTGTCCACGCCTCATATAGAGTTTCATTTGGCTTCTGCGCGAACGTAACAATTTCTCCTTGAAGTCTCACGGCTTTACATGCCGGAAAGAATCTTTTAAGAAATTTCTCAACTAAGACATCCCATGTATCAATCGCCCCTTCAGGTAACGATTCTAACCAATCTTTGGCTTCTCCCTTTAAAGTCCAGGGAAATAACATGAGATAGATCTGTTCATCCTCAACTTCTCTGATTTTGAATAGAGTACAGATCCTATTAAAGGTTCAAAGATGTTCGTTTGGATCTTCTTTTGGCGTACCACTATATTAGCATTGATTAGTTACCATGTGTAGAATTTGTCCTTTGATTTCATAATCTGGTGCATTAACATCTGGCTTAATAATGGCGTGACCTTGGCCCGTGCGTGTGGCTCTCATTCGGTCTTCCATACTTAGAGGTTCCTGATTTTCCATGATTGAATTTGAATCACTAGAGGATTCTAATTTAATGGTTTCTTCCTCTACAATCTTCGGTTGAATGATTTGTGGTTCAGGAGGAATAATTAGTGGTTCAGGATCTTTGAATTATCCTTGAATATCCTCCGTGTTCTCAATTGTGAAGTCGGGTTCAAAAAATGGATTATCGGAAATTTGAATTGGAGTACTTGTTCGACTAGATGATGATTCTAAAGAAAAATCAACGTCGACAATATTGGCTAGATGTCTTGATCGAGTTACAGGTGGTGAACGTATGAAAGGTTGTGAACGTTTTGCTCGGTGCATTCACTGAATATCCTATTAGAAATTATATAAGTTATCAAATTAATAGACTTTTCTGCTTTTGCTCATGTTTTGAATAGTCAAAAGATGCAGCAGGGAGCCAGGATCCTTTAAATCGGAAAATTCACAACTCAGCTACTAACAAATCCAACTATTACTACGAAACAGAAAATTTTGGATGTCTATCAATTTAACCGCTTAAAATAATTTTTCGTCGAAATTTAAAGAAAACTTTGAAAATTCTATGTCCTAAAAACTAGAGCATAGAAATGAAAAAGATAAAGCGCGTCGAAAAAAGTCGAAAAATAAAAAGTCGAAAAATAATAAAAAGAAAGTAAAGCGTTGAAACTTAAAAGTCTAAAAACTTAAGACTAAAAAGTTGTGCCTAAAGTATTAAAGCTTAAAGGAATTCTATATCCAAAATGGCAATAACTTAATTAGGCACTAAAATCTTAAAACGGCGTCGCAAAATTCTAAGGTACCTAAATCTTAATCTAAAGAAAAAGCACTTAAAGGGTTTTACGTCAAAGCCTAAAAATTTAGAAATATAAAATAACTACGGCAAAATACTATAACTTAAAACTAGTTACGAACGATAAATATACAAATTACGAACTAAACGAATAAAAAGATACAAAATATAAAAATAAAACTTAAAGTTATAAAAATACAATTTTTATAAAAATAATATTTTTATATTGTTTATTAAAAAGGTACTAATTTATAAATTAAGAGAACTAATTAAAACTTAAAATATAAAATTAATTAAAACTAAAACTAATTATTAATTTAATTAAATCCTAATTAATAATAATAATAATAATAATTAAATAACTCTAATTTCGTAATAAATGCAGTCTGAGGTTTGACCTGTCAGACAGCTCCGCGACTACGGTATCTAGGCCCAGAAGTGCTCCGCGACTGTGGAGGTATGCAGTCTCAGATGATTGCAGGTTCAAACTGGTTCGAGCAGTTTCAGATTTTTTTTTATATTTTGATTTTTTATTTTATTTTTATGATTTTAATTTTTCTAAAATATAATTTAAGTATAACTTATATTTTAACAAAAAATTACTTATTAGTTTTTGTAACAAAAAAAAAATAAAAACTTTTTAATTTAACACTAAAAAATATAGATATATATTTTTATTTTTTATGTTTTTATATTTTTTTAAAACTTATATATTTTTACAAAAATAGCTTAAAAACTAATTTTTTTTTTAGAATATAGCATTTCGCTTTCGCTTCCCCGGCAGCGGTGCCAAAAACTTGATGTGAGAGCGAAAGGGTACTAAATATACTTATTTTTAATATGAAATAGGCGAAATATGATACAAGTTTTATTTATTTATATAGATGGATATACGTAAACCTTGCTACAACACTTATAGGTAGTGTACCTAATCGTAGAGTAGTGTAGTTTTTAGTAAGTCCAGTTCGTTCCACAGGGAGATAGTGAATACGTACTATATTTTTAACAACTATATTTATATAAAATGTATATAATTATATATAGTAATAATAATATATAAAAGGGGGGTTTACAGTTTAATGACCGGTTTGTCGATTTTATATTTTAAGCGTAAAGATAAATGACAATAATTAAAGTGTGTAAAATAAATAACAATATTAAAATGACAATAAATAAATTGACAGTAAATAAAAATACGATGAGATATAAAATAGAACAATTATGCTTATTTAAACTTCCGTAACCATGATGTTTGACATTTTGATTTTAATTTATTACTCTGGGTTGATTGTCCTTTTGCCCTAGATTATTTGAAACCTATCTGGTTTTTGTCCATAATAGTCCATCGGTCATAAATATAAAGTGCGAGTGTCCTCGTCAAATTACCTTTATACCCGAAGTCAAATATTCCAACTAATTAAAGATTTAAACTGTGACGCAGTTATCACTTCTGTCAATAATTACACCAGTTATCACTGTATGTAATCCACCCCTGTTTTGATTAGATATGAATATTAATTTATCCACTTGATCAGTTTGAATAATCAATTATCCAACCCGAATAATTAATTAAATGATTATAATAGATTCCGTATGAATGTCACTAAATAGGACAACCATAATCATTATTAATTATTAAGTTAATTAATTTGAAGATAGGTTCGATAGACTCCAATGGGTTATCACTCAATTAGACAATACCTCCCATCTATTAATAGTCCATAGTCAAATGCCCACAAGTGTCAGTCTTTTATTCAAACATTAATTATGGTACAAAATCCAATAACCCCGTCTTTAATATTTAGTCTAACATCACGATTACTTTGGCTCAAATAAGTATAATAATATCTTAGTTACGATACATTAATTTAAAAAGGAAGAACATAGCTTACAGTGATTATTTATCGCGTAGCGTTACACGGACAGAGTTCCGACTTTAAAACCCATAAAACATTTCTTACAATAACCCAAATTATTATTAATATTAAATTAAACTTTAATATTATAAATATAAATATATATATCGTATATAGATAGAGAGATTGAGTGAAAAAGGGATGCAGAATTCGAGCAGAATGTGTGAGCTTTTATAGGCCCACTTTGAACTGTACAGCTCCGTGAGTGCGGTACTTTTGTGCCTTACAGCTCCGCGAGTGCGGAGCTTCGGATTCCAGCTCACCAAATTGAGTTAAACGTGGGCTGCTGAATATTATAATATATAATATAATAATATACAATTTCATATAATTATATATATATATATATATATATATATATATATATATATATATATATATATATATATATATATATATATATATATATATATATATATATATATATATATTATTATATTATATTCTTGTGCATAGTTGATTTTTAATTTTAGCTCCGTTGAGTTGTACATTGATGCTCGGTTTATGTCTCAGTTCCGAATTTTCGAACGCCTTTTCGTACGCTTAGATATCTTGTACTTTGCGTTTTACGGCTTGTACTCTTGTCATTTTTAGGCGTTTCTCATCAATAAATTGAACCACTTGGATTATACTTTGTACTTTTTAGCTTTTTGGTCATTTGCGTCTTCAAATCGTTGATTCTGTCTTTTGTCTTCGCACTTATTTATTTAAACGATTATTACATAAAAATAGAACAATTGCAACTAAAAGCTTTACATATTGGAAGGATATTGCGCCTAAATATATGTTCATTTGGAGCACTATCAAATATCTCCACACTTAAACGTTGCTTGTCCTCAAGCAATACATAACTTGAAATTAAATCACACTTCACTCGAATCACACTTTTTTTTATTCTCACACTTTATACATCGGTGATTTTGATACGGCGGTATAAATAATGATAGTAACAATGTGGTTTACAGTCTCACATGACTATAAAAATTTAGATCCTTTAAGAAAATTGGATCTTTATGAAAACATTTGATCTTTTGAAAATTCAAGCTAGATTTTACCCTAGACAAGTTTTCTGGAATAACCCTTCATCGGTGTTTGCAAAATATTTTTGTGGGATTTGTGGGTTTCGGATTTTTAAAATTTTAGCTCAAAACTTGTGGTTTTGTGTCACCCACTTGCTAACCTTGTATTAGGAAAGCAACACGTCCAGTATACTTGCTCCGTATATTACCTTTCGGTAAACTACCGTCCGGTTGTAAAGGAAAGCGATGAACAAGCAACTGTTAAGGCAATGTCCAATGACATGCACATAATTATGGTCAAAAACGTGTCGGATGCAATTACTATCCTTTGTAGGAGAAATAGTAAAGATCACCCTATAATTTTTCGGTCTGGTACAAGGTCCTGTCTTTGACCATGCTATACAACCACCGTTCTTACGGTTGACACCCGATTTGGTTTAGGTGACCTAATGAATTCCGATGAATTCTTAGGATTTTACGTTCAATGGTAATGAACGCATTGAAAATAGATTTTCAGAAAACAAATCGGTTTTAATTTGATCAAAATATTTTCTCGTTCAAGCTCGAGTTTAGATATCATTGAATTCCATGAGTATGAATTCTCAATTTTTAAGGTCAATCTCAAGGATTGAGTAATATCAGTCTTAAAAGCTGATTTTTAATCTTTAAGGAGATTATCCTTTCTGGAGGTCTGATTCATTAGTCTTATCAACCTAATTTGCACGGCGCCCTCCCCATTTTACGAGACAAATCCTCTCATGGTTAGAATAAGTCTGACCACATGGTGACCCTGTTTGATGCTGAGGTCCGTAGATTTTCTGCTGATTTTAGAGATGACTTTTCTAGATTTTTCGTCAACCTACAGCTGGTCTGGACGATAACTTCCTGACCTAAATCAAGAAGCGCGTGTCTTTTTCGGAAGACTTTACTTCCTTTTAATGATGGAATTGATTCATCGTGTAGATTCATCTTTCTTTCAAATATATTACAGTAAATCGGGTAAAACTGATTAGTTTAGTCCAAAGCAAAAGTACCTGCAATAATCTTGTACATAAATATGTGATATATGTTTTAAAGAACTTGGTAAATTCTTCTCACACTTAGCTTTTATTTATTCTTTTCTTTGCTTTTTTATTCTCCTTTACTCCATTTTAAATGAATTCTAGCGTTTTAGGTTGTTTCTCAATTTATGTCCTTTCCGAGATAATAATAATTTTGGCATTATCACCTAGTTTTATCGTTCATAAATATGTATAATCATGATTTTGAATTCATTTAGTTGAAATTTTTTTCAAATTTTCACAAAATTTGGCAATTAAACTAAGTGTAAACCCGAGAGAATTTATAACCCTTCCCCACACTTGAGATCATGCAATGCCCTCATTTGCATAAAATCAGACTATAATTATAAATTCATGAGGGTGATTAGTGTAGAAAAGTGATTAAAAATACCGAGTTTGCAAACATATTGTTTTATATCACATTTGATATTTTACGTCTTGTCGTCAAAATTAATAGTTTTTGCTGAACTTAATGTTGTACATAAGATAAACTACAAACATATATATATATATACATATATATATATATATATATATATATATATATATATATATATATATATATATATATATATATATATATATATATATATAAACCTTTATTTATTAAAACAATTTAAATGAATAATTTTTTAAAATTTTGTTTCCTTTTACTTTAGGTAGTTTCGGTACGTTTACCTAGTCCGTCCCTCGACAAAATTTAAAATTTGTCGTTTTTAAAGCGATTATTTTAAAAGCAAAGATTTTTGGGTTTTTTAATTTTTTTTGGTATACTTTAGATCAATAATATTAAAAATAATGATAACAAAATTTTTCGCCTCGCCATCGGGTAAAGCAATTTCGGTTCCATGACCTAGTCTTTAACTTACGACGAATTTTAGAAATTATTTTTCAAACTTAATGAAATAAAGTAAATTTTTTTTTTTAAATTCACACAAAACTTAAATTTAAAAATGCATATAAATTTCATATAAAACCTATAAAACACAAAATTTAGAATAGAGGGAGAAAACTAGTTCTTTAGTGTCTGCTAGTGGAAAAGACCAATCGGATTCCATTCTCAGAACTACACGAGAACAGAACGTATAACTCTAGACATCATTTTTTTAAACATTTGAATCTCCCCACACTTAGGTAGCCGTGGTGTCGAATTTGTGTTTAACTTCATTGTCAATTTCTTTTGGACCATAATCAATTTGCATATCTGTGACTTTTGCTTTAAGCCATTGGTCGGATTCCTGTGTAATTTCCACAAATTCAACTAGTTTTGCCTTTTCTTTAGGCGATAGATTGGATACTAACCAGTTACATAACTTAAAGTTCCCCGTGGTTCAAGCATCGCGAATCCATTTAATAAGTTTCTTCATTGAACTGTTAATAATGGAGTCATTTAATTTCGAATCAACGACGGGGTTCTTTGTTATCAGGTCATCATTAGGTGTTACTTCATCTTCCCCACACTTAGGCGTTTTATTATTGTTAAGCACTACCGTTGGAGTTGGTAAAACAATATGGTTCTTACCAATCATTTTTATTGGTTCAACGGTTTTGGTTGGTGGAGATTTAGACTTTCGACTTACAAAGGTGATCGATTTTTCATCATTACTAAGTGTCATTCTACCCTCTCTTACATCAAATAACGCCCCGGTGGACGCTAAGAATGGTCGACCTAAAATTAGAGGAATGTTTGAGTCCTTTTCTATGTCAATGATAATAAATTCGACTAAAAAGGTTAAATTACCCACTTGAAAGGGTAGGTTGTCAGCAATTCCAACTGGGTGTTTAATAGTTTGATCAAAGAGTCGAACACTCATTTCCGTTGGACTTAGCTCACATACTCCTAATCTCTTATATAATGAAAGAGGCATAACACTTATACTCGCACCTAAATCTGCTAGTGCATCATACATGACACAATCACTAAGTAGACAAGGAACAATAAATTCACCCGGATCACCTAACCTGGGTGGAGGTTTTGGTGGAACTGTCTTCTCCGGGTTTATTTTTACGGTTTTTGTTTCTTGCACTTTCTTATTCTTCTTCTTCTTTCCAGATGTATCACAAACTATATTACCTATCACTTGCTCATACTCAACTCCTTTTCTTGGAAACGTGATGGGTGGTCTGTAGGGTGCCACCACTGGCTTTACATACTCGGGTGGTGGTGGTGTTGTAACTTCTTCATTGTTATTCACATCGAAAACCTTCCCATCTTCTGATGATGGTTTTTCAGAATTCGTTGATACCATATTAACATTCTCATTCTGAGGATTTACTTCAGCATTACTCGGTAGCTTTCCTTGTTCCCTCTCACTCATCATGCTAGCAAGAGTACCTACGTGTTTTTTTAGATTCAAAATGGAAGCTTGTTGAGTTCTTAATGACTGATCAAACCTCTCATTTGTTTGGGTTTGAGATGTAATAAATTGTGTTTGAGATTCCATTAGCTTTGCCATCATTTCTTCTAGATTTGGCTTTTTCTCTTCGGTTTGTTGTGGTGGTTTATACAAGCTAGGTCTTTGTTGATTGAAAGTGTTGTTTTGAGTTGGTTGGTTATTCAGACCTTGTTAGTTATACGAGTTATTCTTGGGTCCATTTGGATTGTAAAGAATGTTTTGATTTCGATTGTAGTTTGGCCTTGGCGGTTGATAATTATTTTAATAATTATTTCCCGGCCTTTGGTTCATGTAGGAAACATTCTCTCGTTGTTCTATCATTTGTTCAATACTGAGACAATCTTTTGTTAAGTGTGGTCCACCGCATTGCTCACAACTGATTCGTATTGCGTGAATATCTTTAGTCATCTTTTCCATTCGTCTCTCGAAAGCATCTATTTTTGCGGAAACGGAATCAAGGTCATGGCTAGAATCGGCTCTAGCCGCTTTAGATGAACGAAAAATATCTTTTTTCTGGTGCCACTCATGTGAGTGGGAGGCTGTGTTATCAATAATTTTGTGAGCTTCGGTTGCTGTTTTCTTCATAATGGAACCACCAGCTGCTATGTCGATGTCTTTTCGTGTAGTAATGTCGCATCCTTGGTAGAATATTTGCACTATTTGATAAGTGTCTAAACCATGTTGAGTACATCCTCTCAACAACTTTTCGAATCTTGTCCACGCCTCATATAGAGTTTCATTTGGCTTCTGCGCGAACGTAACAATTTCTCCTTGAAGTCTCACGGCTTTAGATGCCGGAAAGAATCTTTTAAGAAATTTCTCAACTAAGACATCCCATGTATCAATCGCCCCTTCAGGTAACGATTCTAACCAATCTTTGGCTTCTCCCTTTAAAGTCCAGGAAAATAACATGAGATAGATCTGTATATCGATTGAATTAGCCTTATTCGATCGGAATTGAATAAGCTAATATCTAAGAGTGAGGATTAATACCGACGATGATCGGAGCACCGGTCAGAATTGGTTTAATGACTGGAGTGATGTTACCGGAATTGATTTGGGTAGAGTAACATTAATGCATCCAGTGTTGTGTGAATGAAAGATCTTGTTTACGTATTTATAGATGTTTAGGAGGGAATGGTGACGTGGCACATGCCCCTTTCATGGTTGTAACGAACTTTGTCAATCCCGAGGGGTGACGTGGCACCTGTCCTTTTCGTGAAGAATAATAGATCCTAACGAACTTCCCTAGATTTGCTGGCTGACGTGGCATGCAACTTGCTTGCATGCTCATTCCGTTATCAGGTGATCATTCCGGGACAGAGCGTCTTTTTCGGGATAGTGCACTTTCTCCGGGATAGTGCACTTTCTCCGGGACAACGTGCCAGTCCCGGGAGAATATCTTCGTGCCGGTTTGGAATGCCGTGATGGTACTGACGGCAGGTTGATTCCGGCTGAGGCATCACGGTGCTCTCAGTCTAGCCGTGTGACGACCCGAAAATTTTGACCAAATTTAAACTTAATCTTTATATGATTTCGATAAGATAAGCAAAGTCTGTAATATTGATTCTCAAAATTTTTAAACTAATGTTATATATTCAGTAAACTTTGTAACATCCCGCCTTTTTCCGTTTACTTTCCGTTTAACTATTTTAAAGTCCGTTGTATAATTATAACATCTTCCGTTAATACGCGTTTTAAAATATCTCGTTTAGGTAATTCACGCACCCGCTTCAAACTTAAGGGACCAAATTTGCCAAGAGACCAAAGGTGTGACTAGGTCAAATGGTCAACACCTTTCTCATCCATTCATTCATCTCCTAACTCTTTCAATACTTTCACTTTTTACTCTCAAATCTTCAAACAAAGATTCATCATCCATTTTCAAGTTAGCAATCAAACATCAAAACAAATTACATATTTGGAATCCTTACATCTTCCTCTTCAATTCCATGCCGATTTTATCAAGTTTGGGTAACTTTCTAAAATTACTAGATTCTTTGTTCTTGATGTTTTTAACTTATAAAAGTGTTGATTAGTGTCTATGGCTCAAGTCTAGCATGAATATATGATTTATATGCTTGTCCTTGTCATTTTGATGTAACTAGCTTAAACTTGAAATGGGTGTGTTTGATCTTGAGATTTGGATGTTTAAATGTTGTTAGATGTTAAAATTGCATGTATTAAATGTGTTACTAGTATCACTAGCTTCAATTTGATGTGTAGGTTGATTAAGAAAACTTCACTAACATGATTATTGATTTTGTGATTTTTGAGTTAGGGTTTGATAAGAGTAGAGTGAACTTTTGATGCTTTAAATGCTTTTCAATGTTGTTTGTGAGTGTTTAGTTGTATTGTATGAGTAATTATCTACAAAACGGCGTTTCACATGTATGCATTAAGTTCCCGAATCATCCAAGTGCAATTATGAACTTGAAAGCATTTATGGTGAGTATTTAATGAGCTTTCATTTTGGTTTTAATTATTGTAAGTGATGATTTTTGTTGATTAAATGTGTTTAGTTGTATTCCTCGTTAAATTACCTTTTCAACGATATAAGATACAAGTTTTAGATGTTTACGGATCATAAATTGCGTTAAATTGAAGTTTGGTTCGAGACTTGTTATGTTTTTAAGGCAGTTTCACTGAATCAGATACAGATGCGGCGCATCTGCCTTGGATGCGGCGCATCTGCTGCAGAAGCGGCGCATCTGCTGTAGATGCGGCTAATCTCTTGCAGATGCGGCACATCTGGGGCAGACTGATCAAGTGGTCGTTTTTCGAAAAATGTTTGCTATGCTATGGACCTCCGATTCACATGTAACTTGTTCCAACATGCTTATATATGATTAAAAACCTCAAAAAAATTGTTCGGGACCCGACCCGAACGTGTTGACTTTTTCGTTGACTTTGACCAAGTTTGACTTTTAGTCAAACTTAAGCAAATGTTTGTACAAACGTTCTAGCATGCTTTCATACTCGTGTCTTGCATGAAACTTGCCAATTTGATTCACATGCTATATAATCGTGTCGTAACGAGCCATAGGACTAATTGAACAACTTTGACCAATCGTGTTACCGTTATTGATACAACCTACTTGTTTAGGTCAAGACTAGCAATTGTCCTTGCACACGTTTACTTGTGAAGTACTTTATTTCTCGTGCACTCAAGGTGAGATCATAGTCCCACTTTTACTCTTTTAAACTTACATTTGGGATGAGAAAACATAAACGTTTCATTTTGCAAAGCGAACACAAGTACGAAAACAAACATTCTACATACGAGTTAGAAAAAAATCCTCAATTCGATTATCATTAGTTACAATTGTCCGGTGTAAGCGAGAACTTATGTTGTATGGCCATATGGGTTTGACAAACCCTTACTCGGACGGTTCGCTACAGTTATTCGGATGAAATATATTTTCGAGAAATAGTATATGTTCTAACACTATTGTGATGAGGTTCTTGGTACGTTAAGCCTTGATAATTGGGTGCTCGTGGCAACTTTTAGAATGGTTTACAATTATTTCAAGTTATAAATCTTGTGGTTCATTTGTACTTACTTACTTACTTAAACCTATGATTTCACCATCGTTTTCGTTGACAGATTTCTATGTTATTCTCAGGTCCTTGAACGTTTTGTGATACATGCTTCCGCTCATTATTTTGATACTTGCATTGGATGTCATGTATATATGCATACATGGAGCGTCTTTTGGCTAATTTTAAATTGTGTCGCATGGGTTTCATTTGTACTTATAACATTGTAATGTAACTAGTGGTTGAACTATTCTTCTAAACTTTGAAACAATCTTTACATTTGAAATGAATGCGACATACTTTTGGTCAAATGTTATTTTAAAGACTTATGACCATGTAACGGGACCTAAGTAGACGGCGCCGTCAATGACGATTTTGTCGAGTCGCTACAGATGGTATCAGAGCATTGGTTGTAGGGATTTAGAGTTGATTGGTGTCAACCCCGAGTAATAGTGTACATTAGTGAGTCTAGACTACGACCGGCATATAGACTTGAAGTAGGAATTATTTGACTACTTGTGCATTATACTCGAACTCTTAATCTCACGTTGTTTAATTTGATTGACACGCCACCTTGAATTTATGAAATAATGTCGAATGCACATATGAATTAGGGTAATATAATTGCCGGGATTATATTACGGTGACTCATATGAACGTTCCGACATTATGACATAAAGAATTTAAGGCGAGTCAAGGATAATTTTCTCTCTATCCTTATTCCATATCACGGTTATTATTAAGAATACTAATCAACGATATTCTTGTGTTTTGAAGGGACAATGCCTCCTCGCCATGTACCACACCATGAAACACCCGAACAAGCTCTTCAACTGATGATAGCCACCGCTGTGGATGCGGCCATGGCCGGTCACTCCTCCAACAACAATAATAACAACAACCACAACAACAACAACCAAGGGGCCGGTAACTCAAGCGAAGGGTGCTCCTACAAAAACTTCATGGGGTGCAAAACTCACACTTTTGATGGGACCGGGGGACTGGTTGTGCTCACCCGATGGTTTGAGCAAATGGAAGCCGTCTTTAGCATAAGCGGTTGTTGTGACCAATACAAGGTCAAATACTCCACTCACACTTTCGCCGGTGTCGCTCTCACTTGGTGGAATACTTATGTGCAATCGGTGGGTACCGATGAAGCTCACGCCCTCTCTTGGGCCGATTTAAGGGAAAAGATGATCATCGAATATTTTCCTCGTGAAGAAACCCGAAGGCTCGAACAAGAGCTAAGAACTTTTAAAGCGGTCGGAAATGATCTCAAGGCCTACAATCAACGATTTTCCGAACTAGCCTTGATGTGCCCAAACCTTGTGAACCCCGAAGCTCTAAGGGTTGAACTTTACATGGATGATCTTCCAAAGAGCATCAAACACGAGGTAATGTCATCCAAACCCACTAATCACCAAAAAGCTTTGAAGATGGCCCGCCAATTGATAGAAACGGTGTACGAAATTGTAGTACTGATACCTAAAGCCGAGGATAAGTCAGGTGGCCACAAAAGAAAATGGGAAGCCCCCCAATCAAGCAACAACTTCGCCAAGAAGCCATTTATAACAACCCTCAAATTTTCATACTTGAAATGACTATTTGACCCCTAGAGTTTCTGCATGCTTATTAATATTGAAATTAATAAGTAATTACTCTACTTTAATTCAACGTTGACCAAATATTAATTTTTAGTCGACAAATTTTGTTAATTAAAGTTTATATTATTTTTATAATATATTTTAGTTAATATTACAAGTATTAAAAATTAATGAGTGACTACGTGTTAGTACATTTCTACGTAAAACGATTATATTTCAATTAATCGTCTCGGTTTCCAATCCAACGATTATATATATTCGTGATTTCCAAATCCGAATTCTTCTGTGTGACACTCCTATGTCATTTGTAATAATAAAATATTTCTATATTTTATTTCTTGAATTATTATTCATCTCGCGTATTATAAATCGCGTAACGTTTTATTTATCGGGTCACGTTCGTTAATCATTCGGGTCAAATTGTAAATTCAAATTTCGATGTTTGGGCCATTACTTGCCTATATTCGGCTGACCCATTTTAGGTGGGTCATGGGTTATCCATTTTGCCTTTTAATTAAATTAAACTCATATTTTCAAAATAAATAGATAGTATCATAATTTAGATAAGGAAAAAAAAACTAATATCACATCTAATCTCGGCTCCCTTCTTCCCCCTTTTACCAAACTAATGTAATATTATTATTAATATTATTTTAACCACCTTATCTTGTATTTTGTATTTAATATGAATTATAACAACAAAAATAACAAAACTCTAAACTCTCCTAATTAAAATGGTTCGGCCGACTCATGGGGTTTTATCCCCAAATTTTTGGTAATTTTTGATGTTCCATTTAATTAATAATATATTAATATCCCTAAGTCTCTTAATTCTATCACAAACCTAAACAAAAAAAAACACATATTACGGCTTCTCCTCTGCTTACGAACGAATAGAAGTTTTTTTTCCCAAACCCTAAAAGTAATCGACTAAACATCATCCTTATAAATCTTCATCATATCTCAAGACAAATTACATATTTGGAATCCTCGCGACGCGCTCTATGTTTTCTATACTCCTTGTTCTTGATTTGAGGTAGTCATGAAACCCCATCTTTTTTTCAATTCTACCCAATTTTTATGTTATTATGCGTGTATGATTAGTATAGTGCTTTAATTGTTATTGTGGTGAATGTTGGAATAATTAAAATATGTTAAAATATTGATTTTTTATAATTATATAATCTGGACAGATCTGTATTTATAAATTTCGAGAACCGTGCCAATATTTTATGATGAAACTAAGTTGCTCAACGTGATCCTCATGAAGAGTAGTGAAATTTACACATAAGATTTGCGTTAAACAGACGTATAGAACTCAAGTTATGAATTATTGAAGTTTATATAAATTTTATATATAAAATAATTATTTACAGCAGATATGACCTCGGTTTTCATGCCATTTCTGGAAAATATAAACTGTTCCATCATGTCGGGATCATTGTTTCGACGAATTTATATTTTTGGATCAATAAAATCTGACTTATAGATCAAAAGTTATGAATTAAACAAATTTGAAAAATTAAAAATATACTAAAAGATAAACTGCAGGTTTAATCTGGTTGTCTCGGGGTGCGTGCGACCCGATATCAAATTTCTGAGTTCATGAGTGCGCGCTTGTCGAAAAATTAATAAGTTTGGACTCTTGATTCATGTCGTTTGCAATTTTTATGAATTAGTTATGATTTTTCAAAGTTTATAAAAAAAATAAATCTTCTTATTAGAATATTGATGCAGAAAATGATTTTTGTCGAAATTGTGTCGATCACCATGGTCATTTAAATGCTGTAGAAATTGTAAAACAAATGAGGTAGTATCTTGATAACAAGGGGAAGCTTTTGGCTCTGTTAGTTTATCAAACCGAGTCCCGAGCGTCGTTTTAAAAATTGTCAAAGTCGGTCACCTGAGCGCACTTATACATTTTTTTGAAATGCTGAAAATCTTAAACTTAAAATATCATAATATTTTCGATCGTCGAGGTCATTTGAATGCGAATTATGTGATGAAATAAATCATGTTATAACTTTGTCGTAAGGAGATGCATTTGGTTTTGCGCGTTTGTCAAGCCAATGTCCGTGAATTTTTATAAAAATAGTCAAAGTAGGTCACTTGGTCATATTTATACTTTTTCTGAAAAGCTGAAACAAAATCATTGAAATGTCAAAACGGCATCGGTTGCCACAAGTTGGTCAAATCGAGTTGGCTCCTGAAAATTTTTGTGTAGTCTCTTTGTGGTAAAAAGAAGTACTTGGCGTTTACCGTTTGTCAAATCAGGTCCCACTAATTTTTATAAAAATTTCCAAAATGGACACTTTAGCCATTTTTACAATATATTAAAGTTTGTAATTCTTCAAAGTCATTCAACTACCAAAGTTAATATTATGACAATATTATTATGAAATAAGTACGAATAAGTTTTAAAAATTGTTTTGAGTCTTTCAACGCTGATCGTTGACTTTTGGGTTGACTTTTCAGTTGACTTTCTCATTTGACTTTTGTTTGACTTAAGTGAACTTTTTAAATAAAAAAAAACTTTTAAAGATAGAAACTTATTATAAAAAGAAACTTACCTAAAATAGAATATTTCTAAAAGTGGAAACTTACTAAAATAGAAAGTACACGTAATACTTATTCAAATCTTTTGTCACATAATTCCAATACCACTTCAAGCACTAGGACTATCATACAATGACATGACATAAGTTAGATATATTCTGACCTATCATAATATTTAGGTTGGAGTCTAGATCAATCTTGATCTTCATTATTCGTGTACTTGTTATATCTTCTCCTGCTATTTTAAGGTGAACTTCATAGCCCCACTTTTTACTATTTCATAACTGTTTTACAACTTTTGGGGTGAGACACATGCTTACTTTTATAACTGTTTTATGAAATGGATACAAGTACTAAAATAAATTCTACGTGGGTTTGAATCAAAAATCCCCTAGCTTGGTAACTTTAACTATTGGTTTATGAACTGGTAGGCACGAATCCTAAAGGTAGATCTATCGGGTTTAACATCCCCACCCAGGATGCTGCACTAGACATTAGAGCTAGTGGGCGGGTGTTTAGTACTTCGAGGTTATTATCACACTTGATTCGGTGTACATATTATTATAACACAGGGGTAATCACTATTATTTGTTAAGGCTAGTTACCGGGTGCCCGCAACTTATAGAATGCTTTTGTACACTGCGGTGTATGGTTATTTATGAAATTAAATCTTGTGATCTAAAACTTTGGTTATTATTTATAAACCTATGAACTTCACTCAACCTTTTGGTTGACACTTTTAAGCATGTTTTGTCTCAGGTACTTAGATATTTTGCTTCCGCTGTAGAACTTTGCTGATACTTAGAAGTCAAGCCATGCACTGGGACCAGAGTTAACATTTACGTCAATGTCGATTTTGACGGGGTGTTACAGTTGGTATCATAGCGGTGGTTGTAGGGAACTAGGCAGTCTTAATGTGGTCAACCCTGAATAATAGGGTGCATTAGAGTTTAGTCTACAACCGACCTATAGCTTTAGAATATTATTACTTACATCAAACGATCATATCCACATCTCTCTCTTATATTCAGACTCCGGGAGGAACTCCCATTTGTGATTCAAAGTATTCTTTGACTCATGCAAGTTATTTTTATAAGACCACCTTAGTTAGTGAAACCATGGGATGTCACTCCTAACTTATGTCATCTATCACAATCATGTACATAACATTCTTGTTATAATACGTACCTTTGTGCATTGATTTGCTCACCATAAAAACGTCATTATCGACTTATACAAATTCTCGATAATTCAAAGACATTCTTATGTCATCATTCATATATATCACTTTTAGAAATTTTGTCTCCTCGAGCTATCCTTAGCACACTGTATTAGAATCATCATTGATCACATATCCTGACCTTATGGGGTAATATTGAAATGAAAGTATAAATTAGTGCAATACAATGGCGTCTGGCCAACGGGATTATATTACAGTAATTCATATGGAAATTTCAATGTTGTGACATGAGGAATAGATAGTGAATCAAAGAAAATGCTCACGCTATTCGATCCAAAATCCTAATGTTATTACATGAAGGATAATCACCATCTTTGAAGATATACGAAGAGCTTATTTTAACCAAACTATCGTGCTCATACCCATTAACAATCTCCCATATACCATAAAGGTTGTGAACAGGGGAAACCTAAAATTTTACATTCATTTTTCTTAAACGGAATATCTCCTTATCCTTTATAATTAATCATCACTTGTTGTATCCAGATTCACTCTGTCATTACACTTTTGGTGTAGATTTCCATATGATTTTTCGTGAACCCATTTCATTTGAACTCCCAAACGTCGATTTTATAAACACCACGTTCACTATTACATTCTCTATGCTGAGATGGTAAATATCTCATAGGCATAATCTTTTGAAGAATAGAACCTCCCTACAAGTACCGTTTTGATTACCATAGTCAAGAAACTTTCGCGCTCGTGCATTTATTTATAGTAGATCACTTGGCACCATGCAAGTAATGATGTTATACTCAAATAATAATCAATCACTGTCAATTCGAAAATCAAAGGTGAGGTACACCATCTAAAGTTCCTCCATTTCCCGCAGGCTGCAACTTGAGCTAAATTTATCCTCAAACTACTATAGCAATTAAAGAACTCCATCACTCTCTAACATATCCTTCTCTTGGGCCACTAAAGGCTAAATTCAATGAACATACATGGTCAAAAGTCACTGCTTCAGGATGCCTTCAAACTTGCCCATGCCACGTCATACCGAGTTCTTGAACATTCACCGTCACTTCAGCGATTCAAATTCTATGTTACAGACTACCCAAGAATCTTATTTGATACTCTTTCTTATGCAACTCTAATTCCTAACTCATTCAGAGAGATCACGCATTTGATGATAATCACACCATCATCCTTCTTACTTCAATATTAATCATACCCTTTCGAAATTTTAAAAAATCAATGGGTGATTTATTCACATCCCCATACTCAACTATTCATATCTCACTTGTCAGCAACAGCTTCACACATGAATATTTTAGGTCCCAGAACTCATGTCCTGATAACAGTCAACAACCACATTTAAATTCATTAGTTTTCATTATCTCGTAACATTTGTTGCTCAACTGTCACCCGATAATCCAAGGTTCTCCACTCGATTTTTCTCAAACACATAACCTTTGAAATACAAATATCCTATTTTCCAAAATTTCTTACACATCATTTTGCTTTCAAATTATCTCAAAACTTATTGAAATTACTTTCACTTATACGATTTATAAAATCATATATATTATATAAGTAAATTTACCTTTACTTATTTTGACTAGTACATATCAAATTATACTTTCACTTTTACGAATCAATTCTTTTACATTTTAACTAATTCAAAAGTTATTTTACTTAAAATAATACACGATGTAGATAACTCTAATTTTACTAAGCACTTCGTTCCTTTTTACATTGTCGCCTTAAACGACTCGAACTTCTATAAAATTTGCATTGCTTGTTTATATAAATTTTTTTCGTATTATACTACACCACATATTAATTACAATTCCTCTCGCCCTCCGAAACTTATCAATAAGTTCATCAATCAAAACTCTCTGTTCTCATCAACTTTTCCCTATTAAAGTTGACCGTTGAGAAGTATTTCACGGCTAAACCGCAACACCCTCGTAATCATCAATTCTATGATTCAATATTTTGTGGCATGAGAAATCATTTTCGAAGATTTCCTCACCTAGCGTAAACTATTCATTATAGCCGATAATTCACATTTTCTTCTCATCCGCACTTAAAATTATGAGTGATGATAAACCCTAGATCTACTCGCCGTCTGTGCGAGGGCTTCCCTCTCGTTAAGAGATCACACCTTTCGTACGGTTCCCTTTCGGAAACGTAATATAAATTATTTAATCTATGATTCTCACTATCCTCTCTGAAGGGGATAACTTAAACATTTATGACATTGATGTGTCTACTATTACTTCATTGACTGCAACTAGGTGTCATCATAGTTGTATTTCAACCTCTGTAACTGAAATCATAATCATATAGCTATCTTCTGCAAATGTGCTTTCAAAAAAATTCCTTCCAAGGATCAGTTAACATTTATTATAGTATGATGAACGATATCTTTTCGCTTAGACCATTCTAAGGGCATTTCAATTATGGCATGCTTTGCAGATAAGCCTGATTAGTGGTTCTTCAGCTGGCATATTGTCTCATTTATTCACATTAGACATCATGTCTATGGTTACCTTCCATAATTAAAAATTTGTACAAACACATGCCATGCATCAAACTATATGGCTGTGACCTCCATGTACTTCTCTCTGTTTATATGCCTTGGTATTAAGGCATAAACGATCAAGGTTTTAAAAGAGCTTGGTAATATTCATAACACATTTCATGAATCCAATTTACTGAAATGCTTGTATAACATCATCATCCCTTTTGAGGAAACCTAGTCATATGACACTCTTGTTTTTCCTTTAAATGACCTCCTCATTGATAATAAAATGCACTTCATAGAGGAACCTATAGAAGTTATGGATCGTAAGATTCAAACTCTTGAAACAGAACAATATTCTTATATTAAAAATCCTTTGGAATTCACGACATGGCCCCGAGTATACCTGGGAACGTGAAGACCAAATAAAATGGAAAATCTCTCTTCTCAATTGATAGAAACGGTGTACGAAATTGTAGTACTGATACCTAAAGCCGAGGATAAGTCAGGTGGCCACAAAAGAAAATGGGAAGCCCCCCAATCAAGCAACAACTTCGCCAAGAAGCCTTTTATAACAACCCTCAAATTTTCATACTTGAAATGACTATTTGACCCCTAGAGTTTCTGCATGCTTATTAATATTGAAATTAATAAGTAATTACTCTACTTTAATACAACGTTGACCAAATATTAATTTTTAGTCGACAAATTTTGTTAATTAAAGTTTATATTATTTTTATAATATATTTTAGTTAATATTACAAGTATTAAAAATTAATGAGTGACTACGTGTTAGTACATTTCTACGTAAAATGATTATATTTCAATTAATCGTCTCGGTTTCCAATCCAACGATTATATATATTCGTGATTTCCAAATCCGAATTCTTCTGTGTGACACTCCTATGTCATTTGTAATAATAAAATATTCCTATATTTTATTTCTTGAATTATTATTCATCTCGCGTATTATAAATCGCGTAACGTTTTATTTATCGGGTCACGTTCGTTAATCATTCGGGTCAAATTGTAAATTCAAATTTCGATGTTTGGGCCATTTCTAGCCTATATTCGGCTGACCCATTTTAGGTGGGTCATGGGTTATCCATTTTGCCTTTTAATTAAATTAAACCCATATTTTCAAAATAAATAGATAGTATCATAATTTAGATAAGGAAAAAAAAACTAATATCACACCTAATCTCGGCTCCCTTCTTCCCCCTTTTACCAAACTAATGTAATATTATTATTAATATTATTTTAACCACCTTATCTTGTATTTTGTATTTAATATGAATTACAACAACAACAACAAAACTCTAAACTCTCCTAATTAAAATGGTTCGGCCGACTCATGGGGTTTTATCCCCAAATTTTTGGTAATTTTTGATGTTCCATTTAATTAATAATATATTAATATCCCTAAGTCTCTTAATTCTATCACAAACCTAAACAAAAAAAAACACATATTACGGCTTCTCCTCTGCTTACGAACGAATAGAAGTTTTTTTTCCCAAACCCTAAAAGTAATCGACTAAACATCATCCTTATAAATCTTCATCATATCTCAAGACAAATTACATATTTGGAATCCTCGCGACGCGCTCTATGTTTCTATACTCCTTGTTCTTGATTTGAGGTAGTCATGAAACCCCATCTTTTTTTCAATTCTACCTAATTTTTATGTTATTATGCGTGTATGATTAGTATAGTGCTTTAATTGTTATTGTGGTGAATGTTGGAATAATTAAAATATGTTAAAATATTGATTTTTAATAATTATATAATCTGGACAGATCTGTATTTATAAATTTTGGGAACCGTGCCAATATTTTATGATAAAACAAAGTTTCTCAATGTGATCCTCATGAAGAGTAGTGCAATTTACATATAAGATTTGCGTTAAACAGACTTATAGAACTCAAGTTATGAATTATTGAAGTTTATATAAATTTTATATATAAAATAATTATTTACAGCAGATATGGCCTCAGTTTTTGTGCCGTTTCTGGAAAATATAAACTGTTCCATCATGTCGGGATCATTTTTTCGACGAATTTATATTTTTGGATCAATAAAATCCGACTTATAGATCAAAAGTTATGAATTAAACAAATTTGAAAAATTAAAATATACTAAAAGATAAACTGCAGGTTTAATCTGGTCGTCTCGGGGTGCGTGCGACCCGATATCAAATTTCTGAGTTCACGAGTGCGCGCGTGTCAAAAAATTAATAAGTTTGGACTCTTGATTCATGTCGTTTGCAATTTTTATGAATTAGTTATGATTTTTCAAAGTTTATAAAAAATAAATCTTCTTATTAGAATATTGATGCAGAAAATGATTTTTGTCGAAATTGTGTCGATCACCATGGTCATTTAAATGCTGTAGAAATTGTAAAACAAATGAGATAGTATCTTGATAACAAGGGGAAGCTTTTGGCTCTGTTAGTTTATCAAACCGAGTCCCGAGCGTCGTTTTAAAAATTGTCAAAGTCGGTCACCTGAGCGCACTTATACATTTTTTTGAAATGCTGAAAATCTTAAACTTAAAATATCATAATATTTTCGATCGTCGAGGTCATTTGAATGCGAATTATGTGATGAAATAAATCATGTTATAACTTTGTTGTAAGGAGATGTGTTTGGTTTTGCGCGTTTGTCAAGCCAAGGTCCGTGAATTTTTATAAAAATAGTCAAAGTAGGTCACTTGGTCATATTTATAGTTTTTCTGAAAAGCTGAAACAAAATCATTGAAATGTCAAAACGGCATCGGTTGCCACGAGTTGCTCAAATCGAGTTGGCTCCTGAAAATTTTTGTGTAGTCTCTTTGTGGTAAAAAGAAGTACTTGGCTTTTACCGTTTGTCAAATGAGGTCCCACTAATTTTTATAAAAATTTCCAAAATGGACACTTTAGCCATTTTTACAATATATTAAAGTTTGTAATTCTTCAAAGTCATTCAACTACCAAAGTTAATATTATGACAATATTATTATGAAATAAGTACGAATAAGTTTTAAAAATTATTTTGAGTCTTTCAACGCTAATCGTTGACTTTTGAGTTGACTTTTCAGTTGACTTTCTCATTTGACTTTTGTTTGACTTAAGTGAACTTTCTAAATTAAAAAAAAAATTTAAAGATAGAAACTTATTATAAAAAGAAACTTACCTAAAATAGAATATTTCTAAAAGTGGAAACTTACTAAAATAGAAAGTACACGTAATACTGGACTCCGATATTTTGCCGGAAGGATTTGGGTGCCTAGTTATGGGGAGTTACGAAGCCTTATTCTAGACGAAGCCCATAAGTCAAGATACTCGATTCATCCCGGTGCAAATAAGATGTACCATGACCTTAAAGAACAATATTGGTGGCCGAACATTAAAAGGGACGTTGCTACTTATGTTGCCAAGTGTTTGACTTGCTCCAAGGTCAAAGCCAAACACCAAAGATCGTCCGGATTACTTCAACAACCCGAGATCCCGCAATGGAGGTGGGAAAGAATAACGATGGACTTCATCACCAAGCTACCAAAAACGACGAGCGGTTATGATACCATTTGGGTTATTGTTGACCGTCTCACTAAATCTGCCCACTTCCTAGCCATGAAGGAAACCGACAAAATGGAAAAACTTGCACAACTTTACATTAAAGAGATCGTAGCCCGTCACGGTGTACCTTTATCGATCATTTCCGACCGAGATGACCGCTTTGTTTCTAGATTTTGGCATACCTTACAAGAAGCGTTGGGAATGCGTTTAGACATGAGCACCGCATATCATCCATAAACCGATGGACAAAGCGAACGCACGATTCAAACTTTGGAAGACATGGTACGAGCTTGCGTTGTCGATTTTGGAAAAGCTTGGGACAAGCATTTGCCACTAGCCGAGTTCTCTTACAACAATAGTTATCACGCGAGTATAAAAGCCGCACCTTTTGAAGTGTTATATGGCCGAAAATGTCGTTCTCCTCTTTGTTGGGCCGAGGTAGGCGACACACAAATCACCGGACCCGAACTCATTCACGAAACCACCAAGAAGATCGTTCAAATCCAAGATAGGCTCCGGACGGCTCGTAGTCGTCAAAAGAGCTATACCGAAAAAAGACGCAACGACCTCGAATTTCAAGCCGGTGACCGCGTAATGTTAAAAGTCGCACCTTGAAAAGGTTTAATCCATTTCAGGAAACATGGGAAGCTAAATCCGCGGTATATTGGTCCTTTCGAAATCTTGGAGCGTGTTGGAACCGTTGCTTATCGTTTAGATCTTCCGCCTCAATTGAGCTCTGTTCACCCTACCTTTCATGTATCAAACTTGAAGAAGTACCTTGCCAAATCCGATGTCATCATTCCTTTCGAAGAGCTTACTATTGATGACAAACTTCATTTTGTGGAAAAACCGGTTGAAATTGTGGACACCTCCATCAAGACACTAAAACAAAGTAGAATCCCAATCGTTAAGGTTCGTTGGAATGCCAAAAGGGGACCCGAGTTTACTTAAGAAAGGCAAGATCAAATGCAAGAGAAATACCCTCATTTATTCGTGGATTCGGAAACGCAAGATCTCGATGAAGAAACAACGACTACTACGCCTACTTAAATTTCGGGACGAAATTTCTTTTAAGGAGTAGGTAATGTAACATCCCGCCTTTTTCCGTTTACTTTCCATTTAACTATTTTAAAGTCCATTGTATAATTATAACATCTTCCGTTAATACGCGTTTTAAAATATCTCTTTTAGGTAATTCACGCACCCGCTTCAAACTTAAGGGACCAAATTTGCCAAGAGGCCAAAGGTGTGAATAGGTCAAATGGTCAACACCTTTCTCATCCATTGATTCATCTCCTAACTCTTTCAATACTTTCACTTTTTACTCTCAAATCTTCAAACAAAGATTCATCATCCATTTTCAAGTTAGCAATCAAGCATCAAAACAAATTACATATTTGGAATCCTTGCATCTTTCTCTTCAATTCCATACCGATTTCATCAAGTTTTGGTAACTTTATAAAATCACTAGATTCTTTGTTCTTGATGTTTTTAACTTATAAAAGTGTTGATTGGTGTCTATGGCTCAAGTCTAACATGAATATATGATTTATATGCTTGTCCTTGTCATTTTGATGTAACTAGCTTAAACTTGAAATGGGTGTGTTTGATCTTGAGATTTGGATGTTTAAATATTGTTAGATGTTAAAATTGCATGTATTAAATGTGTTACTAGTATCACTAGCTTCAATTTGATGTGTAGGTTGATTAAGAAAACTTCACTAACATGATTATTGATTTTGTGATTTTTGAGTTAGGGTTTGATAAGAGTAGAGTGAACTTTTGATGCTTTAAATGCTTTGCAATATTGTTTGTAAGTGTTTAGTTGTATTGTATGAGTAATTATCTACAAAACGTATCACATGTATGCATTAAATTCTCGAATCATCTAAGTGCAATTATGAACTTGAAAGCATTTATAGTGAGTATTTAATGAGCTTTCATTCTGGTTTTGATTATTGTAAGTGATGATTTTAGTTGATGAAATGTGTTTAGTTGTATTCCTCATTAAATTACCTTTCCAACGATATAAGATACATGTTTTAGATGTTTACGGATCATAAATTGCGTTAAATTGAAGTTTGGTTCGAGACTTGTTATGTTTTTAAGGCAGTTTCACTGAATCAGATACAGATGCGGCGCATCTGCCTTGGATGCGACGCATCTGCTGCAGATGCGGCACATCTCTTGCAGATGCGGCGCATCTGGGGCAAACTGATCAAGTGGTCGTTTTTCGAAAAATGTTTGCTATGCTATGGACCTCCGATTCACATGTAACTTGTTCCAACATGCTTATATATGATTAAAAACCTCAGAAAAATTGTTCGGGACCCGACCCGAACGTGTTGACTTTTTCATTGACTTTGACTTTAACCAATTTTGACTTTTAGTCAAACTTAACCAAATGTTTGTACAAACGTTCTAGCATGATTTCATACTCGTATCTTGCATGAAACTTGCCAATTTGATTCACATGCTATATAATCGAGTCGTAACGAGCCATAGCACTAATTGAACAACTTTGACCAATCGTGTTACCGTTATTGATACAACCTACTTGTTTAGGTCAAGACTAGCAATTGTCCTTGCACACGTTTACTTGTGAAGTACTTTATTTCTCGTACACTCAAGGTGAGATCATAGTGTAGTGACCCGAACTTTTCCATGTTTATATATATTAATTGAGATTGATATTTACATGATTAAATGTTTCCAACATGTTAAGCAATCAAACTTGTTAAGACTTGATTAATTGAAATATGTTTCATATAGACAATTGACCACCCAAGTTGACCGGTGATTCACGAACGTTAAAACTTGTAAAAACTATATGATGACATATATATGGATATATATATATAGTTAACATGATACTATGATAAGTAAACATATCATTAAGTATATTAACAATGAACTACATATGTAAAAACAAGACTACTAACTTAATGATTTTTAAACGAGACATATATGTAACGATTATCGTTGTAAAGACATTTAATGTATATATATCATATTAAGAGATATTCATACATGATAATATCATGATAATATAATAATTTAAAATCTCATTTGATATTATAAACATTGGGTTAACAACATTTAACAAGATCGTTAACCTAAAGGTTTCAAAACAACACTTACATGTAACGACTAACGATGACTTAACGACTCAGTTAAAATGTATATACAGGTAGTGTTTTAATATGTATTTATACACTTTTGAAAGACTTCAATACACTTATCAAAATACTTCTACTTAACAAAAATGCTTACAATTACATCCTCGTTCAGTTTCATCAACAATTCTACTCGTATGCACCCGTATTCGTACTCGTACAATATACAGCTTTTAGATGTATGTACTATTGGTATATACACTCCAATGATCAGCTCTTAGCAGCCCATGTGAGTCACCTAACACATGTGGGAACCATCATTTGGCAACTAGCATGAAATATCTCATAAAATTACAAAAATATGAGTAATCATTCATGACTTATTTACATGAAAACAAAATTACATATCCTTTATATCTAATCCATACACCAACGACCAAAAACACCTACAAACACTTTCATTCTACAATTTTCTTCATCTAATTGATCTCTCTCAAGTTCTATCTTCAAGTTCTAAGTGTTCTTCATAAATTCCAAAAGTTCTAGTTTCATAAAATCAAGAATACTTTCAAGTTTGCTAGCTCACTTCCAATCTTGTAAGGTGATCATCCAACCTCAAGAAATCTTTGTTTCTTACAGTAGGTTATCATTCTAATACAAGGTAATAATCATATTCAAACTTTGGTTCAATTTCTATAACTATAACAATCTTATTTCAAGTGATGATCTTACTTGAACTTGTTTTCGTGTCATGATTCTGCTTCAAGAACTTCGAGCCATCCAAGGATCCATTGAAGCTAGATCCATTTTTCTCTTTTCCAGTAGGTTTATCCAAGGAACTTAAGGTAGTAATGATGTTCATAACATCATTCGATTCATACATATAAAGCTATCTTATTCGAAGGTTTAAACTTGTAATCACTAGAACATAGTTTAATTAATTCTAAACTTGTTCGCAAACAAAAGTTAATCCTTCTAACTTGACTTTTAAAATCAACTAAACACATGTTCTATATCTGTATGATATGCTAACTTAATGATTTAAAACCTGGAAACACGAAAAACACCGTAAAACCGGATTTACGCCGTCGTAGTAACACCGCGGGCTGTTTTGGGTTAGTTAATTAAAAACTATGATAAACTTTGATTTAAAAGTTGTTATTCTGAGAAAATGATTTTTATTATGAACATGAAACTATATCAAAAAATTATGGTTAAACTCAAAGTGGAAGTATGTTTTCTAAAATTGTCATCTAGACATCGTTCTTTCGACTGAAATGACTACCTTTACAAAAACGACTTGTAACTTATTTTTCCGACTATAAACCTATACTTTTTCTGTTTATATTCATAAAATAGAGTTCAATATGAAACCATAGCAATTTGATTCACTCAAAACGGATTTAAAATGAAGAAGTTATGGGTAAAACAAGATTGGATAATTTTTCTCATTTTAGCTACGTGAAAATTGGTAACAAATCTATTCCAACCATAACTTAATCAACTTGTATTGTATATTATGTAATCTTGAGATACCATATACACGTATACAATGTTTCGACCTATCATGTCGACACATCTATATATATTTCGGAACAACCATAGACACTCTATATGTGAATGTTGGAGTTAGCTATACAGGGTTGAGGTTGATTCCAAAATATATATAGTTTGAGTTGTGATCAATACTGAGATACGTATACACTGGGTCGTGGATTGATTCAAGATAATATTTATCGATTTATTTCTGTACATCTAACTGTGGACAACTAGTTGTAGGTTACTAACGAGGACAGCTGACTTAATAAACTTAAAACATCAAAATATATTAAAAGTGTTGTAAATATATTTTGAACATACTTTGATATATATGTATATATTGTTATAGGTTCGTGAATCAACCAGTGGCCAAGTCTTACTTCCCGACGAAGTAAAAATCTGTGAAAGTGAGTTATAGTCCCACTTTTAAAATCTAATATTTTTGGGATGAGAATACATGCAGGTTTTATAAATGATTTACAAAATAGACACAAGTACGTGAAACTACATTCTATGGTTGAATTATCGAAATCGAATATGCCCCTTTTTGTTAAGTCTGGTAATCTAAGAATTAGGGAACAGACACCCTAATTGACGCGAATCCTAAAGATAGATCTATTGGGCCTAACAAACCCCATCCAAAGTACCGGATGCTTTAGTACTTCGAAATTTATATCATATCCGAAGGGTGTCCCGGAATGATGGGGATATTCTTATATATGCATCTTGTTAATGTTGGTTACCAGGTGTTCACCATATGAATGATTTTTATCTCTATGTATGGGATGTGTATTGAAATATGAAATCTTGTGGTCTATTGTTACGATTTGATATATATAAGTTAAACCTATAACTCACCAACATTTTTGTTGACGTTTAAAGCATGTTTATTCTCAGGTGAATATTAAGAGCTTCCGCTGTTGCATACTAAAATAAGGACAAGATTTGGAGTCCATGTTGTATGATATTGTGTAAAAACTGCATTCAAGAAACTGATTTCGATGTAACATATTTGTATTATAAACCATTATGTAATGGTCGTGTGTAAACAGGATATTTTAGATTATCATTATTTGATAATCTACGTAAAGTTTTTTAAACCTTTATTTATGAAATAAAGGTTATGGTTTGTTTTAAAAATGAATGCAGTCTTTGAAAAACGTCTCATATAGAGGTCAAAACCTCGCAACGAAATCAATTAATATGGAACGTTTTTAATCAATAAGAACGGGACATTTCAGTTGGTATCAGAGCGTTGGTCTTAGAGAACCAGAATTTTTCATTAGTGTGTCTTATCGAGTTTGTTAGGATGCATTAGTGAGTCTGGACTTCGACCGTGTTTACTTGAAAAATGATTGCTTAACAAATTTTGTTGGAAACTATATATTTTTAACATGTGAATATTATGTGATATATTAATCTCTTAACGCGTTTGATATTATGTGATAGATGTCTACCTCTAGAACAAGTCCCATTGACTCACCTAATAATAATGAAGAGTCAAATGTAAATTGGAATGATTCGTGGACTGATTCACAAGTTCCCGAAGAGGAACCGGAAGAAGAGTCGGAACCGGAAGAAGAATCAGAACCGGAAGAAGAATCGGAACCGGATGAAGAAATAGAACCGGTGGGGGAAATAATAAAACGGTTAAGTAAAAGAAAATCCTCAACCAACCGACCAAGGTTAATTATGGTCAATGGTGTTTCCGCCAAGGAAGCAAAATATTGGGAGGATTACCAATTCTCCGATGAATCGGATTCCGACGAGAATTCCGATGATGTTATAGAAATTACCCCAACTGAATTTAAAAAGGCAAAAGAAAATAATAAGGGAAAGGGCATAAAAATAGAGAAATCTAATTCCAACCCCGATGAACTTTATATGTATCGTCAACGCCCGAAGTCCTTAAGTTGTAACAATGACCCGGGAACCTCTAAACCACCAGGTTTTTCTAAACCAATGTAGACAACGACGGCTCGTATTAGGGGAACATCATATATCCCTAGAAACTTGGCAAAACGAACCAAAACCGAAGAAGAAGAAACGAGCGAGTCGGAATAAGATAGTTGTATTCGTGTGGTGTAATATATGTAATATATTGTTCTTATGCTTTATGATATATGTAAAAATTGCTTGTATTAATAAGTATTTTTTTATGAATCTAACTCTTGTCTATTTTACAGTTTAAAAACACAAAATGGATAGACAACCCAATATTTTAAGAGACCTACCAGGAGACATGATTGATGAAATCTTGTCCAGAGTCGGCCAGAATTCCTCGGCACAACTATTTAAGGCGAGATCAGTTTGTAAGACATTCGAAGAACGTTCCAAGAATGTCTTGGTTTATAAGAGACTTTCGTTTGAAAGATGGGGGATATCACATTGGGAAACCCATAAGTTACGATGTGTTTACTTTGACGCATATATTGCGGGGAACCCAAATGCTATTTTACGCAACGGGTTAAGAAATTATTTTGACTCAATATATCCGAATATTGGACTTCGTGATTTAGAAAAAGCGGCTAACATGCAACATAAAGAAGCATGTTATGCTTACGGATTAGTAATGTTCGCTTCTCACCAAAGTGAGAACAAGAACATCGGGCTACAACTATTAAACAAAACATTTCCACAAGTGATGGAGTCGGTAATTGGGGTAAGAAATGAGGTTTTTAGATTATTACGGGACTGTTGGACATTACGTAACCCTCGTCCCTTTGACGACGTTACAACACGCTGTCTTATCAACGGCCATAACGGTTATGTTGCACAAGACCAAGGATGGGAAGTAGTCCTAGTAAAACCAGAATGCATGACTTGTTTCTGGACGTATGAATTACGTGTCTTTATTGCCTTTACTGAACGACTTGTGTACTAGCTAGAATTATCTTCACAACTATCTTGTATCAAAGTTATTGTGTGCTATATTTCATGCTTTATGTAAAATAAGCGGTATTGTAAGTTTGTAAAATATTGTATAAAAGTTTGAACGCGAAATATTATTATAATCAGTTTTTCATATAGAATTGTAGTAGTTGAATTGTATATTAGCTACTAAGTATGAACTTAACGGGTAGGTACTACCCGAATTTAAACTTATAAAACGCTAATATGAAGAAAAAGCTTTTATAAATGAGTTCATATTATGCTACGAAATACTATTAACTACTCTTAATATTCTGTATGATTAACTTGTTCCATTTAACTATTTTGAAGGAAATGGCACCGACTACTCGACACACCGTGAATATGAATGAAGAGGAATTCCGTACTTTTCTAGCTTCAAACATAGCCGCAGTACAGGCTGCGCTACATACCAACAATAACCTTGGATCTAGTAGTATAGGAAATCGTGTAGGATGCACCTACAAAGAATTCACTGCCTGCAAACCTTTGGAATTTGATGGAACCGAAGGGCCGATCGGATTGAAACGGTGGACCGAGAAGGTCGAATCGGTGTTTGCCATAAGTAAGTGTACTGAAGAGGACAAAGTAAAGTACGCTACGCATACCTTCACAGGTTCTGCGTTAACATGGTGGAATACCTATCTAGAGCAAGTGGGACAAGACGATGCGTACGCACTACCGTGGTCAGCATTCAAGCACTTGATGAACGAGAAGTACCGTCCCAGAACCGAGGTCAATAAGCTCAAGACAGAACTTAGAGGGTTACGAACCCAAGGATTTGATATTACCACGTACGAAAGACGATTCACAGAATTGTGCCTATTGTGTCCGGGAGCATTCGAAGATGAGGAAGAGAAGATCGACGCGTTTGTGAAAGGATTACCGAAAAGAATCCAAGAAGATATAAGTTCACACGAGCCCGCCTCCATACAACAGGCATGTAGAATGGCTCACAAACTCGTGAACCAGATTGAAGAAAGAATTAAAGAACAGACTGCTGAAGAGGCCAATGTGAAGCAAGTCAAAAGAAAGTGGGAGGAAAACGGTGATAAGAATCACCAATACAACAACAACAGCAATTACAACAATAATCGCAACAATTATCCCAACAATCGCAACATCAATCGTAACTACAATAAACGGCCCAACAACAACAACAACAACAACAGCAACTACAACAATCATCCCAACAACAATAATAACCGCAACAACAACAACAATCAGAAGTAGCTATGCCAAAGGTGTGAAAAGAATCACTCGGGGTTCTGCACCAAATTTTGCAACAAATGTAAAAGAAATGGTCATAGCGCGGCGAAGTGTGAGGTCTACGGACCAGGGGTTAATAGAACAAAAGGAAAAAATGGTGTCGGAATGAGTAATGGCGGAGCAAGTAGTGTCAGAGCAAGTTATGCCAATGTAGTTTGTTATAAATGTGGAAAACCGGGCCACATTATTAGA
Source organism: Rutidosis leptorrhynchoides (assembly GCF_046630445.1). Lineage (NCBI taxonomy): Eukaryota > Viridiplantae > Streptophyta > Magnoliopsida > Asterales > Asteraceae > Rutidosis > Rutidosis leptorrhynchoides. The sequence continues at coordinate 612,282,807 of NC_092334.1, read as the reverse complement.
AATTGCCCGAACCAGGAGAACACGAATGGACAAGGCCGCGGAAGAGTTTTCAATATTAATGCGGCAGAGGCACAAGAAGACCCGGAGCTTGTTACGGGTACGTTTCTTATTGACAATAAATCTGCTTACGTTTTATTTGATTCGGGTGCGGATAGAAGCTATATGAGTAGAGATTTTTGTGCTAAATTAAGTTGTCCATTGACGCCTTTGGATAGTAAATTTTTACTCGAATTAGTAAATGGTAAATTAATTTCAGCAGATAATATATGTCGGAATCGAGAAATTAAACTGGTTAGCAAAACATTTAAGATTGATTTGATACCAGTAGAGTTAGGGAGTTTTGATGTGATAATCGGTATGGACTGGTTGAAAGAAGTGAAAGCAGAGATCGTCTGTTACAAAAATGCAATTCGCATTATACGAGAAAAAGGAAAACCCTTAATGGTGTATGGAGAAAAGGGCAACACGAAGCTACATCTTATTAGTAATTTGAAGGCACAAAAACTAATAAGAAAAGGTTGCTATGCTGTTCTAGCACACGTCGAGAAAGTACAAACTGAAGAAAAGAGCATCAATGATGTTCCCGTCGCAAAAGAATTTCCTGATGTATTTCCGAAAGAATTACCGGGATTACCCCCACATCGATCCGTTGAATTTCAAATAGATCTTGTACCAGGAGCTGCACCAATAGCTCGTGCTCCTTACAGACTCGCACCCAGCGAGATGAAAGAACTACAAAGCCAATTACAAGAACTTTTAGAGCGTGGTTTCATTCGACCAAGCACATCACCGTGGGGAGCTCCTGTTTTGTTTGTCAAGAAGAAAGATGGTACATTCAGGTTGTGTATCGACTACCGAGAGTTGAACAACCTTACCATCAAGAACCGCTACCCACTACCGAGAATCGATGACTTATTTGATCAACTACAAGGCTCGTCTGTTTATTCAAAGATTGACTTACGTTCCGGGTATCATCAAATGCGGGTGAAAGAAGATGATATTCCAAAGACTGCTTTCAGAACACGTTACGGTCATTACGAGTTTATGGTCATGCCGTTTGGTTTAACTAATGCACCAGCTGTGTTCATGGACCTTATGAACCGAGTGTGTGGACCATACCTTGACAAGTTTGTCATTGTTTTCATTGATGACATACTTATTTACTCAAAGAATAACCAAGAACACGGTGAACATTTGAGAAAGGTGTTAGAAGTATTGAGGAAGGAAGAATTGTACGCTAAGTTTTCAAAGTGTGCATTTTGGTTGGAAGAAGTTCAATTCCTCGGTCACATAGTGAACAAAGAAGGTATTAAGGTGGATCCGGCAAAGATAGAAACTGTTGAAAAGTGGGAAACCCTGAAAACTCCGAAACACATACGCCAGTTTTTAGGACTAGCTGGTTACTACAGAAGGTTCATCCAAGACTTTTCCAGAATAGCAAAACCCTTGACTGCATTAACGCATAAAGGGAAGAAATTTGAATGGAATGATGAACAAGAGAAAGCGTTTCAGTTATTGAAGAAAAAGCTAACTACGGCACCTATATTGTCATTGCCTGAAGGGAATGATGATTTTGTGATTTATTGTGATGCATCAAAGCAAGGTCTTGGTTGTGTATTAATGCAACGAACGAAGGTGATTGCTTATGCGTCTAGACAATTGAAGATTCACGAACAAAATTATACGACGCATGATTTGGAATTAGGCGCGGTTGTTTTTGCATTAAAGACTTGGAGGCACTACTTATATGGGGTCAAAAGTATTATATATACCGACCACAAAAGTCTTCAACACATATTTAATCAGAAACAACTGAATATGAGGCAGCGTAGGTGGATTGAATTATTGAATGATTACGACTTTGAGATTCGTTACCACCCGGGGAAGGCAAATGTGGTAGCCGATGCCTTGAGCAGGAAGGACAGAGAACCCATTCGAGTAAAATCTATGAATATAATGATTCATAATAACATTACTACTCAAATAAAGGAGGCGCAACAAGGAGTTTTAAAAGAGGGAAATTTAAAGGATGAAATACCCAAAGGATCGGAGAAGCATCTTAATATTCGGGAAGACGGAACCCGGTATAGGGCTGAAAGGATTTGGGTACCAAAATTTGGAGATATGAGAGAAATGGTACTTAGAGAAGCTCATAAAACCAGATACTCAATACATCCTGGAACGGGGAAGATGTACAAGGATCTCAAGAAACATTTTTGGTGGCCGGGTATGAAAGCCGATGTTGCTAAATACGTAGGAGAATGTTTGACGTGTTCTAAGGTCAAAGCTGAGCATCAGAAACCATCAGGTCTACTTCAACAACCCAAAATCCCGGAATGGAAATGGGAAAACATTACCATGGATTTCATCACTAAATTGCCAAGGACTGCAAGTGGTTATGATACTATTTGGGTAATAGTTGATCGTCTCACCAAGTCAGCACACTTCCTGCCAATAAGAGAAGATGACAAAATGGAGAAGTTAGCACGACTGTATTTGAAGGAAGTCGTCTCCAGACATGGAATACCAATCTCTATTATCTCTGATAGGGATGGCAGATTTATTTCAAGATTCTGGCAGACATTACAGCAAGCATTAGGAACTCGTCTAGACATGAGTACTGCCTATCATCCACAAACTGATGGGCAGAGCGAAAGGACGATACAAACGCTTGAAGACATGCTACGAGCATGTGTTATTGATTTCGGAAACAGTTGGGATCGACATCTACCGTTAGCAGAATTTTCCTACAACAACAGCTACCATTCAAGCATTGAGATGGCGCCGTTTGAAGCACTTTATGGTAGAAAGTGCAGGTCTCCGATTTGTTGGAGTGAAGTGGGGGATAGACAGATTACGGGTCCGGAGATTATACAAGAAACTACCGAGAAGATCATCCAAATTCAACAACGGTTGAAAACCGCCCAAAGTCGACAAAAGAGCTACGCTGACATTAAAAGAAAAGATATAGAATTTGAAATTGGAGAGATGGTCATGCTTAAAGTTGCACCTTGGAAAGGCGTTGTTCGATTTGGTAAACGAGGGAAATTAAATCCAAGGTATATTGGACCATTCAAGATTATTGATCGTGTCGGACCAGTAGCTTACCGACTTGAGTTACCTCAACAACTCGCGGCTGTACATAACACTTTCCATGTCTCGAATTTAAAGAAATGTTTTGCTAAAAAAGATCTCACTATTCTGTTAGATGAAATCCAAATCAATGAAAAACTTCAATTCATCGAAGAACCCGTCGAAATAATGGATCGTGAGGTTAAAAGACTTAAGCAAAACAAGATACCAATTGTTAAGGTTCGATGGAATGCTCGTAGAGGACCCGAGTTCACCTGGGAGCGTGAAGATCAGATGAAGAAGAAATACCCGCATCTATTTCCAGAAGATTCGTCAACACCTTCAACAGCTTAAAATTTCGGGACGAAATTTATTTAACGGGTAGGTACTGTAGTGACCCGAACTTTTCCATGTTTATATATATTAATTGAGATTGATATTTACATGATTAAATGTTTCCAACATGTTAAGCAATCAAACTTGTTAAGACTTGATTAATTGAAATATGTTTCATATAGACAATTGACCACCCAAGTTGACCGGTGATTCACGAACGTTAAAACTTGTAAAAACTATATGATGACATATATATGGATATATATATAGTTAACATGATACTATGATAAGTAAACATATCATTAAGTATATTAATAATGAACGACATATGTAAAAACAAGACTACTAACTTAATGATTTTTAAACGAGACATATATGTAACGATTATCGTTGTAAAGACATTTAATGTATATATATCATATTAAGAGATATTCATACATGATAATATCATGATAATATAATAATTTAAAATCTCATTTGATATTATAAACATTGGGTTAACAACATTTAACAAGATCGTTAACCTAAAGGTTTCAAAACAACACTTACATGTAACGACTAACGATGACTTAACGACTCAGTTAAAATGTATATACATGTAGTGTTTTAATATGTATTTATACACTTTTGAAAGACTTCAATACACTTATCAAAATACTTCTACTTAACAAAAATGCTTACAATTACATCCTCGTTCAGTTTCATCAACAATTCTACTCGTATGCACCCGTATTCGTACTCGTACAATACACAGCTTTTAGATGTATGTACTATTGGTATATACACTCCAATGATCAGCTCTTAGCAGCCCATGTGAGTCACCTAACAAATGTGGGAACCATCATTTGGCAACTAGCATGAAATATCTCATAAAATTACAAAAATATGAGTAATCATTCATGACTTATTTACATGAAAACAAAATTACATATCCTTTATATCTAATCCATACACCAACGACCAAAAACACCTACAAACACTTTCATTCTTCAATTTTCTTCATCTAATTGATCTCTCTCAAGTTCTATCTTCAAGTTCTAAGTGTTCTTCATAAATTCCAAAAGTTCTAGTTTCATAAAATCAAGAATACTTTCAAGTTTGCTAGCTCACTTCCAATCTTGTAAGGTGATCATCCAACCTCAAGAAATCTTTGTTTCTTACAGTAGGTTATCATTCTAATACAAGGTAATAATCATATTCAAACTTTGGTTCAATTTCTATAACTATAACAATCTTATTTCAAGTGATGATCTTACTTGAACTTGTTTTCGTGTCATGATTCTGCTTCAAGAACTTCGAGCCATCCAAGGATCCATTGAAGCTAGATCCATTTTTCTCTTTTCCAGTAGGTTTATCCAAGGAACTTAAGGTAGTAATGATGTTCATAACATCATTCGATTCATACATATAAAGCTATCTTATTCGAAGGTTTAAACTTGTAATCACTAGAACATAGTTTAATTAATTCTAAACTTGTTCGCAAACAAAAGTTAATCCTTCTAACTTGACTTTTAAAATCAACTAAACACATGTTCTATATCTGTATGATATGCTAACTTAATGATTTAAAACCTGGAAACACGAAAAACACCGTAAAACCGGATTTACGCCGTCGTAGTAACACCGCGGGCTGTTTTGGGTTAGTTAATTAAAAACTATGATAAACTTTGATTTAAAAGTTGTTATTCTGAGAAAATGATTTTTATTATGAACATGAAACTATATCCAAAAATTATGGTTAAACTCAAAGTGGAAGTATGTTTTCTAAAATTGTCATCTAGACATCGTTCTTTCGACTGAAATGACTACCTTTACAAAAATGACTTGTAACTTATTTTTCCGACTATAAACCTATACTTTTTCTGTTTATATTCATAAAATATAGTTCAATATGAAACCATAGCAATTTGATTCACTCAAAACGGATTTAAAATGAAGAAGTTATGGGTAAAACAAGATTGGATAATTTTTCTCATTTTAGCTACGTGAAAATTGGTAACAAATCTATTCCAACCATAACTTAATCAACTTGTATTGTATATTATGTAATCTTGAGATACCATAGACACGTATACAATGTTTCGACCTATCATGTCGACACATCTATATATATTTCGGAACAACCATAGACACTCTATATGTGAATGTTGGAGTTAGCTATACAGGGTTGAGGTTGATTCCAAAATATATATAGTTTGAGTTGTGATCAATACTGAGATACGTATACACTGGGTCGTGGATTGATTCAAGATAATATTTATTGATTTATTTCTGTACATCTAACTGTGGACAACTAGTTGTAGGTTACTAACGAGGACAGCTGACTTAATAAACTTAAAACATCAAAATATATTAAAAGTGTTGTAAATATATTTTGAACATACTTTGATATATATGTATATATTGTTATAGGTTCGTGAATCAACCAGTGGCCAAGTCTTACTTCCCGACGAAGTAAAAATCTGTGAAAGTGAGTTATAGTCCCACTTTTAAAATCTAATATTTTTGGGATGAGAATACATGCAGGTTTTATAAATGATTTACAAAATAGACACAAGTACGTGAAACTACATTCTATGGTTGAATTATCGAAATCGAATATGCCCCTTTTTATTAAGTCTGGTAATCTAAGAATTAGGGAACAGACACCCTAATTGACGCGAATCCTAAAGATAGATCTATTGGGCCTAACAAACCCCATCCAAAGTACCGGATGCTTTAGTACTTCGAAATTTATATCATATCCGAAGGGTGTCCCGGAATGATGGGGATATTCTTATATATGCATCTTGTTAATGTTGGTTACCAGGTGTTCACCATATGAATGATTTTTATCTCTATGTATGGGATGTGTATTGAAATATGAAAGCTTGTGGTCTATTGTTACGATTTGATATATATAGGTTAAACCTATAACTCACCAACATTTTTGTTGACGTTTAAAGCATGTTTATTCTCAGGTGAATATTAAGAGCTTCCGCTATTGCATACTAAAATAAGGACAAGATTTGGAGTCCATGTTGTATGATATTGTGTAAAAACTGCATTCAAGAAACTGATTTCGATGTAACATATTTGTATTATAAACCATTATGTAATGGTCGTGTGTAAACAGGATATTTTAGATTATCATTATTTGATAATCTACGTAAAGTTTTTTAAACCTTTATTTATGAAATAAAGGTTATGGTTTGTTTTAAAAATGAATGCAGTCTTTGAAAAACGTCTCATATAGAGGTCAAAACCTCGCAACGAAATCAATTAATATGGAACGTTTTTAATCAATAAGAACGGGACATTTCACATAGTCCCACTTTTACTCTTTTAAACTTACATTTGAGATGATAAAACATAAACGTTTCATTTTGCAAAGCGAACACAAGTACGAAAACAAACATTCTACATACGAGTTAGAACAAAATCCTCAATTCGATTATCATTAGTTACACTTACCGGGTGTAAGCGAGAACTTATGTTGTATGGCCATATGAGTTTGACAAACCCTCATTCGGACGGTTCGCTACCGTTATTCGGATGAAATATATTTTCGAGAAACAGTGTATGTTCTAACACTATTGTGATGGGGTTCTTGGTACGTTAAGCCTTGATAATTGGGTGCTCGTGACAACTTTTAGAATGGTTTACAATTATTTCAAGTTATAAATCTTGTGGTTCATTTGTACTTACTTACTTACTTACTTAAACCTATGATTTCACCAACGTTTTCATTGACAGATTTCTATGTTTTTCTTAGGTCCTTGGACGTTTTGTGATACATGCTTCCGCTCATTATTTTGATACTTGCATTGGATGTCGTGTATATATGCATACATGGAGCGTCTTTTGGCTACTTTTAAATTGTGTCGCATGGGTTTCATTTGTACTTATAACATTGTAATGTAACTAGTGGTTGAACTATTCTTGTAAACTTTGAAACAATCTTTACATTTGAAATGAATGCGACATACTTTTGGTCAAATGTTATTTTAAAGACTTATGACCACGTAACGGGACCTAAGTAGACAGCGCCGTCAATGACGATTTTGTCGGGTCGCTACAACCTTTGACTGTTGACCGACAATTCACGAACATCTATTTGTAAATAGATATATATATATATATATATATATATATATATATATATATATATATATATATATGTATATATATATATATGTATATATATATATATATGTATATATGTATATGTATATATATATATATATACAATAAGTTGGAATATTAATTATTAAAATTAATTATAAATAACTTGCAATGTGTATTTAAAAACTGATTTATGTATATTAAATAAAGATATATACATATATATAATTTCAAGTTATTTAGTAAACGATAGTAACATTCATTTATTTATTCGATTGATATTTAGATAAGTTAACTAAAACGTTTAAGATGAACAAGTAAAACACTAAATTGCTACAGTATTTTCGAATTGCTACAGTACCCGAAAAGCTACAGTGTTTTCGAAAACCACTATTTGCTACAGTAAAAATCATTTTTGCTACAGTAAAACACTATTTCAAAATAAAAATGTATGTATATTTTACAGCAACAACAACAACAATACCCAATCCCACAAAAGTGGGGTATGGGAGAGGTGGGTGTAGACAATCATTCCTCGTACCCTAGATTAGAAGGAAGTCACTACTCCACCCGCGGGTATAGAAACCGCGCCTAGATAAGGTCGTCCCTCCCTCTACTCTAGAGCAAAAGAGATTGCTTCCAAACGGACCTCCGACAAGAAGGTATATTTTACAAATGTCATAAAATATAACATTAACTTAGATATAAAACGTTTTGATTTAAAATAATATTATTATATATTTAGACCTTATTTTATAGACGCAAATGACCAAAACACTCGAACGTACAAGATACACTTCGGGTAACATAGTTATTGGTAATGTAGGTCTATATTTTGACAAAGGTACACGTCGCGGAAAGTAAAGTACAAGTTATTAAAACATACGAAGTAACGTTCGAAAAACCGGAACCGAGACATAAACTGGGCATCAACGTACAAGACAACGGAACTAAAGTTACAAGTCACCTATGCACGAGAATATAATATATATATATATATATATATATATATATATATATATATATATATATATATATATATATATATATATATATATATATACATATACATATATATATACATATACATATATATATACATATACATATATATATATATATATACATATATATATATATAATTAATGTAAATTATATATATTATATTATATAATTAAATAATATGTCGACAAGCTAGTGTACAAAACAATGTGAGCTGGATCACCACCTCATGCGATCGCATGGGAATTGGGCATCACAGCCATGCGATCGCATGGCCCCAAAAGTTTGGCCAAGTCCTATAAATTGACACGAATTCTGCTCGAGTTATTTGCACCTTCACAATTCTTTCTCTCCCTTTGTAAAGAAAATATATATATTTATATTATTATTATTATTATTATTATTATTATTATTATTATTATTATTATAGTTAGGAGTATTATTATTAGTATTATTATACATAAAATATTACGACGAAGTTATGTCCAAACGATTTCAAAACAAGCTTTTAGAGCGGGATAGAACTAAGGAAATTATGGTTTATAGCTATGGAGGTTATGAGTATTGCTTGGGGGTTATGATCATGAGTCAAAGGTCAACCTAGCGTTTATCATCTCCGTTGCGTCTACGTACTTTCCTGCAATATTGAATCACAATATTGATACGTGAGCATTCATATCTTACCTTTTATATATTAATAGTGTATCCATGTCTAGTGCTCGAGTATATATGTTTGTGCATGCTTGTATGCTTTAATTTTGTCGTTAAACAGTTTATGATGAATCGCGATTTTGATACATATGCTATTGATATAAAGTATATGATATGCATGTCATTGGAAAGCTAACGAAAAATTAATAACTTTTCATTTAGAAATCACGTGATTTCGATGAACGGATTAAATGATATGGCCAACTGAATTATGTTTGACGTTAATTGATGTAACGACCCGTCAAAATCGCTATTGACGCGGTACGTTAATCATTGATTCCACAGTGAGGTTTTGACCTCTATATGATACGTTATGATAAAATATTGCATTCATTAAAATAAGTGACTTTCTAAACATAGAAAGTTATAAACATGTAGGTGAGTGCTTAGGTATAAGCAAATCCCCAAAATACATAAGTTTTTATCATACAGTTCGACATCACAGTCAAATTATTTATTACACAACGCAGTTTTATTTCGAATGCAATAAACTTTATACAAAGCATGAGAGACTCCATGCAGGCAACAAGCACATCACAGCGGAAGCAGTCTAAGGACCTGAGAATAAAACATGCTAAAAAGTTAACACGAATGTTGGTGAGTTATAGGTTTAATTGCTCGAGTCATAATTATATATAAAGATAGACCACAAGATTTCATCAAAAATTTATCAATAGATTCTACGTAACAGAGCACCCTGGTAACTAAACTTAATGCTATAATGATAATTACCCCATTCATTTTAATACACGCAAACCAACGTGTCATAAACTCAAATAACATACGTCCGTTAAAAGGCTAGCACTCTAGCTCAGACGGGGATGTCAAGCCCTATGGATCCATACACAATTATTCGTGCCCACCAGTCCATATCCTATGTACTGGCAGCTACTAGTTACCAAAGCTAAGGGATTTTCGGTTTAACTCAGTGTAGAATTTAGTATGTACTTGTGTCTTATTGCGTTTAAAATAAATTGCATGTATTCTCAGTCCAAAAATATTTTAAGTATTTAAAAAGGGAGACTATAAACTCACTGTTCAATATTGTGGTTCAATATTGTAGGCAAATTACATAGACGTAAAGATAGTGGATGACTGTATGGTTGGTCTTGGATTCACGAACAATACCCCGAACAATACCCAATATTTTCTTAGCTTAAAACGGTTTGAAACTCGAATTAAAAACACCCTCGTATATACCTTATTATTATTAAACTTAAATTTAAAATTATAATTATAATATAAATATAAATATAAATATAGAGAGAAAGAAATTCGGTGAATACTTCGTCGAGTAAACCGGCCTTTTATAGGCACATTTCCTGATTTTAATCCCCATGCGATCGCATGGGTTTTCAGTGCTTTTGCCATGCGATCACATGGCTAGGCTGGACGGCTCATTTCTGATTTGTTTTCTAATTGGCAGACATCAAATAGTGTGTTACTGTAGCAAAATAGTATGTACTGTAGCAATAGTGAACTGTAGCAAATAGTGTTTACTGTAGCAAGTCATTTTCACTGTAGAAATCCACTGTAGAAAACTCGTTTTCACTGTAGCTACTGTAGCAAAGTCGTTTTCACTGTAGCAAATAGTGTTTTACTGTAGCAAAGTCGTTTTTACTGTAGCAAATAGTGTTTTACTTGTACATCTTATAATATATATACAGGTTTACATAATATTAAATCATATAGAGAATTGGTTTAAATAAGTCAAAAATTTTCGGGTCATCACAGTACCTCCCCGTTAAAGAAAATTTCGTCCCGAAATTTTGAGCAGTACCTGTTTTATGAGCGATATCAGTGAACAAATGTGAATACTTTTGCTTCATTTGATCTTCACGTTCCCAAGTAAACTCGGGTCCTCGTCTAGCATTCCAACGAACTCTAACTATCGGTATTTTGCTTTGTTTTAATTGTTTGACCTCACGGTCCATGATTTCAACAGGTTCTTCGATAAAATGGAGTTTATCATTGATTCGTATTTCATCAAGAGGAATTACAACATCCTCTTCAGCTAAACATTTCTTTAAATTTGGCACGTGAAATGTGTCGTGAACACTACTAAGTTCTTGCGGTAGCTTTAATCGATAAGCAACTGCTCCAATTCTTTCGGTGATTTCAAAGGGTCCTACGTACCTAGGACTTAGCTTTCCTCGTTTATCGAATCGTACAACGCCTTTCCAGGGTGACACTTTCAACATGACTTTGTCGCCCACTTGAAATTCTAGCATTTTTCTTCTTACATCAGCATAACTCTTTTGACGACTCATGGCCGTTTTCAATCGCTGTTGTATTTGAATGATCTTTTTGGTGGTTTCGTGAATAATTTCTGGTCCAGTAAGTTGTATTTCTCCTACTTCACTCCAACAGATAGGAGATCTGCACTTTCTACCGTAAAGTGCTTCAAATGACGCTACGTTGATGCTCGCATGATAGCTGTTATTGTATGAGAATTCTGCCAAAGGTAAGTGTCGATCCCAACCAGTTCCAAAGTCAATCACGCATGCCGGTAACATGTCTTTCAATGTTTGTATTGTTCTTTCACTTTGACCATCTGTCTGTGGGTGATAAGCGGTGCTCATATCTAATCGAGTTCCCAATGCTTTTTGTAATGACTGCCAGAAATGTGATGTGAATTGGGTGTCGTGATCAGATATGATGTAGATAGGTACACCATGCCTGGAAACTACTTCCTTCAAATATAGGCGTGCTAATCTCTCCATACTGTCTATCTCTTTTATTGGTAAAAAGTGAGCTGATTTAGTGAGGCGATCAACTATCACCCAAATAGTATCGTGACTACTTGCAGTTCTTGGCAGTTTCGTAATGAAATTCATAGTTATTCTTTCCCATTTCCACTGAGGAATTTCCAGTTGCTGTAGTAACCCTGACAGCTTTTGGTGTTCAGCTTTGACCTTGACACATATCAAACATTTGCTTACATAAGTATCAATTTCTGTCTTCATATTAGGCCACCAATAGAACTTCCTGAGATCGTGGTAAATTTTCCCGTTTCCTGGGTGAATTGAGTACCTCATTTTGTATGCTTTATCTAGTACTAGTTGCCTTAGGTTAACTTGTCTTGGTACCCATATCCTATCAGCAAAATATAGGGTTCCATCGGCTTTTACTTCAAGCTGTTTTTCTAACCCTCAGCTCATTTCGCCTTTTTTATTTTCTTCTTTTAAAGCCTCTAACTGTGCTGCTTGAATTTGCTTTGTGAGATCGGTACGAATTGTAATGTTCAAAGCTCGGACCCTAAGAGGTTTTACTCTTTCTTTCCGACTTAGGGCATCAGCTACAACATTAGCCTTTTCGGGGTGGTAACGGATTCCACAATCGTAATCGTTTAACAACTCTACCCAGCGACGTTGCCTCATATTAAGCTGTTTTTGATCAAAAATATGCTGAAAACTCTTATGGTCGGTGTACACTGTATACTTGGTGCCATATAGATAGTGTCTCCATATTTTGAGTGCAAAAACTACTGCTCCAAGTTCCAAGTCGTGCGTCGTATAGTTCCTTTCGTGAACTTTTAGTTGGCGTGAAGCATATGTGATAACTTTTGTGCGTTGCATCAATACACATCCTAAACCTTGGCGTGAAGCGTCACAATAGATCACGAAATCATCATTTCCTTCTGGTAATGACAAAATGGGTGCAGACGTTAACTTCTTCTTTAATAACTGGAATGAGGATTCCTGTTCCGTGGACCAATCATACTTCTTTCCCTTTTGAGTCAATACAGTTAAGGGTTTGGCAATTCTAGAGAAATCTTGAATGAATCTTCGGTAGTAACTAGCAAGACCTAAGAATTGGCGGATTTGTGTTGGAGTCTTCGGTGTTTCCCATTTACTAATGGCTTCAATCTTGGCAGGGTCAACTTTAATTCCATGTTTACTGACAACATGGCCAAAAAAATGTACTTCTTGTAACCAAAAATCACACTTTGAAAATTTTACGTACAATTCTTCTTTCTTGAGTATCTTTACTACCAGTCTTAAATGTTGCTCATGTTCTTCCTTGTTCTTCAAGTAAATCAATATTTCGTCGATAAAAACAATGACAAATTTGTCTAAATACAGTCTAAAGATGCGATTCATTAGATCCATGAATACTGCTGGGGCATTAGTCAATCCAAAAGGCATGACTAGAAACTCATAGTGACCGTAACGGGTTCTGAACGCGGTTTTAGGTACATCTTCTTCCTTCACTCTCAGCTGATGATATCCGGAGCGTAGATCAATCTTGGAATAAACACTTGATCCTTGCAATTGATTAAACAAATCATCAATCCTCGGTAATGGGTACCGATTCTTGATCGTTAATTTGTTTAATTCTCGGTAATCTATGTACATTCTCATAGATCCATCCTTCTTCTTGACGAACAGAATAGGAGCACCCCAAGGTGAAAAACTGGGATGAATAAATCCACGGTCCGATAATTCTTGCAACTGGTCTTGTAATTCTTGCATTTCTGAAGGTGCAAGTCTATATGGGGATCGGGCTACAGGTGCGGCTCCTGGTACGAGATCAATCTGGAATTCTACACATCTGTGTGGAGGTAGCCCCGGTAATTCTTCTGGAAATACTCCGGGATATTCTCTTACAACCGGCATGTCATCAATGCTTCTTTCTTCAGTTTCGATCTTCTTTACGTGTGCCAGAATAGCATAACAACCTTTTCTTATAAGTTTCTGGGCCTTCATACAGCTGATAAGGTTCAGCTTCGAGTTGCTTTTCTCCCCATAAATCATTAATGACATTTCATCCTTTCGAGGGATGCGGATCGCTTTCTCAGTGCAAACAACTTCCACTCTTATTTTGGACATCCAGTCCATGCCAACGATTACGTCAAAACTTCCTAATTCTATGGGTATCAAATCGATTTTGACGGTTTCACCAGCGAGATTTATTTCGCAACCATGGCAAATTTTATCGGCTTTTATCAGTTTACCATTAGCTAATTCAATAGTATATTTATCGTCTAGAGGCAATGATGCACATTTTAGTTTAGAGCTAAAGTCTTTACACATATAACTTCTATCAGCACCCGTATCAAACATAATAGAAGCTAGTTGATTATTAACGGTAAACGTACCCGTGACAAGATTAGGATCCTCACGTGCTTCACTGGCACTAACATTAAATGCCCTCCCACGTACTGGTTCTTTGTTCTTCTCCTTATCAGGGTATTTATTTATAAAGTGACCAGGCTTCCCGCATCGAAAACATTTCTTGACATCGGTCGGTTTTGTCTTTACTTTAAAAACGGTGGCATAACAATCTTTCGCGACATGTCCTTTCTTGTTGCACTTATCACAGACCACTTGGTAATAACCTGCATGATGTGTGTAACATCTTTTGCAGAACGGATGGGGTCCCTTATAGTTTGGACTAGCAGTTGCCCCATCTTGTTTACCTTTAAAAGTTTCTTGTTTCTTCAGGTGAGTACTTTTGCCCTTATAGTCTTCCCATTTCCTCTTTCCTTCAGTTGTCTTGACTTCGGTAATTGGTGCCTTAATCGAACTCTCTGTGATCTGGTCCATGAGTTGGTGTGCCATTGTCATGGCTTCCTGCATCGTATTCGGTTTGGACGATGTAACATTTCCTTTGATATTGATCGATAAACCGTCAATATACATTTCTATCTTTCGTTTCTCGTTTGGCACCAATTCGGGACACAACAAGGCTAGTTCCATGAAACGCTTTTCATAGTTATTGAGATTTGCGCCGAAAACCTTTAGATTACGTAACTCAGATTCCATTTTTCTGATCTCGTTTCGAGGATAGTACTCCTCGATTAGCATCTTTTTCAGTTCTTCCCAAGAGATGTCATATGTCCTATCTATTCCTTCTGCTTTAGCATAATTGTTCCACCAAGTAAGTGCACCATCTTACAACGTGCACGAAGCATACTTTGACTTGTCTCCGTCAGCACAATTACTGATTTTGAAAATGGACTCCATCTTTTCAAACCATCGGGTTAGACCGACTGGTCCCTCGGTTCCACTAAACGTCTGTGGTTTGCATCCTTGAAAAGTTTTGTATGAGCATCCGTTTTGTGAGTTTGTGTTTACGGCTGCTGCTTTGGCTGCTGCTTCAGCTGTTGCTTTTGCTGCCTCAGCTGCAGAAATTCTTTCATTCACACGTTTCTCGACTAGTTCCTCGAACTCAGCATCCGACATTTGAGACATTTTTCTTCAATAAATACAACAGAGATAATTAAATCATATAGAATATTATAGGAAAAAAATGAGTTGTCAATAGTTAATCGTAGCATATTAATAATATGAACCAATTATTATAAAAGCCTTATTTCTTCTTATTAGCATTTTATAATTATTTCTAGGGTATTACCTACCCGTTAAGTTCATACATAATAGCTAGTACAAGGAATTAACTACTAAAATTCTAATAATATTCCACTATGAAAAATTATAGCGAGTTACTACGTTATTATGTAATAATAATAATAAGAAGTAGTAATAATACAAATAATCATTCCATGCATTTATTATTAATAAACCAAAATAATACAATATCATACAATACCGATATTTTACATATGCTTATTCTACATAACAAGATAGAGTAGCACTCATAAGCAATAGAATAACGCATGGAAGATTTATGGTTGCGAGGTCGTTTATTCAGAACTATTAGAAACTTCTTCCCATTTGGTTCTCTCTGCCAATTGTTTTGGTGTGCATGGTCCGACAGACATTCTAGCAGTGTATTTAATTTTTGGTTGGGGTTTTGAGGTACCCGTTGCCTCAGTGGGTTTAATATAATAAGGGTGGTTATGGATCGAATGGTCCTGTTCCTTTTTAATAATTAAGGACTTTTTATTTTTGTGGTTGTTTTTATTATATACATAGCAAGTTGGAATTTCTCCTTAGTGACTTCTTTTATTTCATTAGTGAAATCCTCTTCCTCACTGATCTCGTCTGATGACGAACTGTCTGAGTCATGTGTAGGAGAATATGATGACGAACTGTCTGAATCATGTGTACGAGAATATGTACCGGTGGTCATGAACCGAAATCTGCCAGGCGTAATCTTCACAACCTGCCCGTCGGCGGTGTATCTGGCCCAATGTCCATGTTCGTTTAGAAATGGACGATTCCCGTTTATTCTAGGGATCATGGGTCCATGCCAACGATATTGTGGCTCCGGAAAACTAGAGTTGGTTGGAGCTGGAACCTGCTCTGGGTTTACCGGGAGTTGAGATTCCGCAGCTAACTAAATTTCTTCTTTAATAGGTATTGGAACGCCCTTTTCAGTTGTGGATAGAATAGATTCAGTGTTTGATTCCGAGTCTTACAAAATGATAGGATTAGAAGAAGTCATCTATCACATAATTGAAACAACAATTACGTTAGTATATAAATATATCACATATAATGTTTTTGACAAGATGATAAGCAAAAATCGGTAAAAACAGATATGGTCATAGTCCAGACTCACTAATGTATCCTAAAAATTACCAGTAAAACACATTAGTGCAAATTCTGGTTCCCTATAACCTCAAACTCGGATACCAACTGTAATGACCCGTCAAAATCACTATTGACGCGGCACGTTAATCATTGATTCCACAATGAGGTTTTGACCTCTATATGATACGTTTTGATAAAATATTGCATTCATTAAAATAAGTGACTTTCTAAACATAGAAAGTTATAAACATATGGGTGAGTGCTTAGGTATAAGCAAATCCCCAAAATACATAAGTTTTTATCATACAGTTCGACATCACAGTCAAATTATTTATTACACAACGCAGTTTTATTTCGAATGCAATAAACTTTATACAAAGCATGAGAGACTCCATGCAGGCAACAAGCACATCACAGCGGAAGCAGTCTAAGGACCTGAGAATAAAACATGCTAAAAAGTCAACACGAATGTTGGTGAGTTATAGGTTTAATTGCTCGAGTCATAATCATAATTATATATAAAGATAGACCACAAGATTTCATCAAAAATTTATCAATAGATTCTATGTAACAGAGCACCCTGGTAACTAAACTTAACGCTATAATGATAATTACCCATTCATTTTAATACACGCAAACCAACGTGTCATAAACTCAAATAACATACGTCCGTTAAAAGGCTAGCACTCTAGCTCAGACGGGGATGTCAAGCCCTATGGATCCATGTACAATTATTCGCACCCACCAGTCCATATCCTATGTACTGGCAGCTACTAGTTACCAAAGCTAAGGGATTTTCGATTTAACTCAGTGTAGAATTTAGTATGTACTTGTGTCTTATTGCGTTTAAAATAAATTGCATGTATTCTTAGCCCACAAATATTTAAAGTATTTAAAAAGGGAGACTATAAAATCACTGTTCAATATTGTGGTTCAATATTGTAGGCAAATTATGTAGACGTAAAGATAGTGGATGACTGTATGGTTAGTCTTGGATTCACGAACAATACCCCGAATAATACCCAATATTTTCTTAGCTTAAAACGGTTTGAAACTCAAATTAAAAACACCCTCGTATATACCTTATTATTATTAAACTTAAATTTAAAATTATAATTATAATATAAATATAAATATAAATATAGAGAGAAAGAAATTCTGTGAATACTTCGTCGAGTAAACCGGCCTTTTATAGGCACATTTCCTGATTTTGATCCACATGCGATCGCATGGGTTTTCAGTGCTTTTGCCATGCGATTGCATGGCTAGGCTGGACAGCTCATTTCTGCTTTGTTTTCTAGTTCGTCGACATCAAATAGTGTGTTACTGTAGCAAATAGTGTACTGTAGCAAATAGTGTTTACTGTAGCAAAGTCGTTTTCACTGTAGCAATTCACTGTAGCAAAGTCGTTTTCACTGTAGCTACTTTAGCAAAGTCATTTTCACTGTAGCAAATAGTGTTTTACTGTAGCAAAATCGTTTTTACTGTAGCAAATAGTGTTTTACTTGTACATCTTCTAATATATATATATATATATATATATATATATATATATATATATATATATATATATATATACCGGTTTACATAATATTAAATCATATAGAGAATTGGTTTAAATAAGTTGAAATTTTTCGGGTCATCACAGTACCTTCCCGTTAAAGAAAATTTCGTCCCGAAATTTTGAGTAGTACCTGTTTTATAAGCGATATCAGTGAACAAATGTGGATACTTTTGCTTTATTTGATCTTCACGTTCCCAAGTAAACTCGGGTCCTCATCTAGCATTCCAACGAACTCTAACTATTGGTATTTTGCTTTGTTTTAATTGTTTGACCTCACGGTCCATGATTTCAACAAGTTCTTCGATAAAATGGAGTTTATCATTGATTCGTATTTCATCAAGAGGAATTACGACATCCACTTCAGCTAAACATTTCTTTAAATTTGACACGTGAAATGTGTCGTGAACACTACTAAGTTCTTGCGGTAGCTTTAATCGATAAGCAACTGCTCCAATTCTTTCGGTGATTTCAAAGGGTCCTACGTACCTAGGACTTAGCTTTCCTTGTTTACCGAATCGTACAACGCCTTTCCAGGGTGACACTTTCAACATGACTTTGTCGCCCACTTGAAATTCTAGCGGTTTTCTTCTTACATCAGCATAACTCTTTTGACGACTCATGGCCGTTTTCAATCGCTGTGTATTTGAATGATCTTTTTGGTGGTTTCGTGAATAATTTATGGTCCAGTAAGTTGTCTTTCTCCTACTTCACTCTAACAGATAGGAGATCTGCACTTTCTACCATAAAGTTCTTCAAATGGCGCTACGTTGATGCTCGCATGATAGCTGTTATTGTATAAGAATTCTGCCAAAGGTAAGTGTCGATCCCAACCAGTTCCAAAGTCAATCACGTATGCCCGTAACATGTCTTCCAATATTTGTATTGTTCTTTCACTTTGACCATCTGTCTGTGGGTGATAAACGGTGCTCATATCTAATCGAGTTCCCAATGCTTTTTGTAATGACTGCCAGAAACGTGATGTGAATCGGGTGTCGCGATCAGATATGATGGAGATAGGTACACCATGCCTGGAAACTACTTCCTTCAAATATAGGCGTGCTAATCTCTCCATACTGTCTGTCTCTTTTATTGGTAGAAAGTGAGCTGATTTAGTGAGGCGATCAACTATCACCCAAATAGTATCGTGACTACTTGCAGTCCTTGGCAGTTTCGTAATGAAATCCATAGTTATTCTTTACCATTTCCACTGAGGAATTTTCGGTTGCTGTAGTAACCCTGACGGCTTTTGGTGTTCAGCTTTGACCTTGGCACATGTCAAATATTTGCTTACATAAGTAGCAATTTCTGTCTTCATATTAGGCCACCAATAGAACTTCTTGAGATCGTGGTACATTTTCCCGTTTCCTGAGTGAATTGAGTACCTCGTTTTGTGTGCTTCATCTAGTACTAGTTGCCTTAGGTTACCATGTCTTGGTACCCATATCCTACCAGCAAAATACAGGGTTCCATCGGCTTTTCACTATAGAAATCCACTGTAGCAAACTCGTTTTCACTGTAGCTACTGTAGCAAGTCGTTTTCACTGTAGCAAATAGTGTTTTACTGTAGCAAAGTCCTTTTTACTGTAGCAAATAGTATTTTACTTGTACATCTTATAATATATATATATATATATATATATATATATATATATATATATATATATATATATATATATATATATATATATATATATATATATATATATATATATATATATATATATATATACCGGTTTACATAATATTAAATCATATAGAGAATTGGTTTAAATAAGTCGAAATTTTTCGGGTCATCACAATTGAAATTGTATTTGAAACTGTAAATTAATATTTAAACAACTTGTCTATGGGATTGATAAATTGGATTTTTAGATATTACTAATCGAGTAAATGAATTTCTATATAAGGCACGCCTCGTTTTGTTGAACAATTATCAAAGTTGATTGTCTTATCATGTTTTAAAGCTTTATAAACACTATAATCTGATTTTATAAGTATTGGAAAGCTTTGTGAAAGCAATGATAATTCAAATATAATATAGCTCCTGAAATAAATAATATTTTGAGTTTGATAAACTATAAATTCGTTCAAGACTGATACTATGTTAATATGATAAACATGTATAGATTTAAAGATCATATTGGGTCAAGATGACTTTTTGAGATGACTTTTGTTAACTTTTGCATGTCGATCTCGAGCATTAGGATTGTGATACACTATGACCCGACCTAGCTTGTTAGACCTGTATTGACCAACATATGTTCTCTAGGTTGAGATCTACGGTTATCTTGCATTCCGAGTTTCGATCACATTTCAGTGAATGACCTTATGTGCTGCTAAGGTGAGTTTCATTTGCTCCCTTTTTAATTGCTTTTGAAATCTATATTTTTGGGCTGAGAATACATGTACTTTATTTTAAACGCAATGGACATAAGTACATACTAAATTCTACACTGAGTTTGAACCGAAAATCCCTTAGCTTTGGTAACTAGTAACTGCCGGTTATAAGAACTGGTGGGCGTGAGTAGTTATATATGGATCCATAGGGCTTGACATCCCCGTCTGCTCCAGGTATAGAAACCCTAGCCTGAACTATACAACATACGTATACTATTTAAGTTTAGTACACATTAGATTGCGTGTATTGTACATGTTGGTTGCATGTATGTTAAAACAGGGGTACTTATTATAACGTTAAAGTTTAGTTACCAGGGTGCTCAATCTTGTAGAATATTTTGATAAACGTTTCTGGATGAAACAACTGAAATCTTGTGATCCACCTTTATATACAGATTATGCGCAACATTAAAACTATGAACTCACCAACCTTTGTGTTGACACTTTTAAGCAAGTTTATTCTCAGGTTCCTAGAAGTCTTCCACTATTTGTTTATACGTTATACAAGCTATGTGCATGGAGTCATACATGCTTTATTCAAGAAAACTTTGCATTTACAAAATCATCACCATGTATCTTATTTGATTGTATTGTTAACAGATGTATTGTTAAAAACTATTATATACGGTGATTGTCTATACGTAGAAATCATCAGATGTTGAAAACCTTGGATTTATATATTCATTTATGGTGTGCCTTTTCAAAAGAATGCAATGTTTACAAAACGTATCATATAGAGGTCAAAACCTCACTATGAAATCAATGAATGATGTATTCGTCTAAATGGATTTGGACGGGTCATCATAGTTGGTATCAGAGATTGAGGTCATAGGGAACCAGAATTTGCATTAGTGTGTTTAACTGGTAATTGTTAGGATGCATTAGTGATTCTGGACTATGACCGTATATGTTTTTATCGAGTTTTGCTTATCATTCCTTGTCGAAAATTACCTGCTTACCATCCTTAGGAAATTACCTGCTTATCATTCTTAAGTTAAGACACATCTTACTGCATTGATTGCATAAATAGTGTATAGACAAAATTCATATCTTAGCGCATCTGCTAATTCATATCTTAGCGTATCTGTTACTGTAACTTTGCTTGACATCTTCCGAAAATTCCTCCGTGATTTATGGAATTTTGGTATTATATATACATATGTAAATTATGTATTGAAGAGTATCAATCTAGATTCTATAATCTATTTCATATCAAAAATCATTTCCCTAATTATACAAGATAGATCCTGTATCTAGTTCAAATTCCTTAAACTCCGACAGCTATTCCGATATGGATATTCACCTGAACTCCGAAGACAATGTAACCGGAATGGATCAAACAATCAGCCATCACCTATTCTGGATGAATTGGGGATGGGTTCGTAGCCTGCTTAGTCATTGGAGACAAGAAGAAGGTGATCCCTTCCATCCACCATATTTCCCTCTTGGCGAAGAACCTGAAGCACTTATCGGCGAACCTGTTCGAGACACCATTTTCTCTCTCATTTCCAGAGTATCTCGTCACGATAATATACTATCTCAAATTCTGAATCTTATTCATCCGCTCGTCCGAACCAACAATCATCTCGGTGTAATAGAAGAAGTCAACGAGCTTCGCGCTCGGGTAGTGGCTTTGGAGAATATAGTGCAAAGGTTACAAGTGTGACGACCCGGAAACTTCCGACCAAATTTAAACTTGATCTTTAATTTTTTTTCGACATGATAAGCAAAGTCTATTAAACCGAGTCTCAAAATGTTGGAACTATTTACATGAATGCACTTAACCTTTGACCACTCCCGACGATTCACGAACAATTGTGTATAACAAATATGTAAAAATATAAATATAAGTATATATACATAATATTGTGAATTAATAAAGTACCTTTAGTAAATTAGAGTTAATCACATAATATAATAAATAGAATGATTAAGTTGTAAATATACATATGATAGTATTATTATTATTTATTTGTTATTAATAGACTATTATTAATATTATTAGTATTAATATTAAACCATGTGATTATTAATTATTAATTATTAGAATTATTGATATTATTAACATTATTATAAATTGTATTATTATTATTATTATTTATATACTTATTATTAGTATTAATATTATTATTAATACAGGTATATATTTATTAATATAGATTATATACGTATACATAAATACAGACGTATCAATACATATATATACAAATAGAACGTATTCTGTTATCTATCATAATCAACTTTTACAAAAAATTCTTTAGCTCCTGCTCATAATTTTGTTTTCTGTCTATGATTACTGATCTTAATTCATAATACGGTGAATGAATCTGTTAGCAATCGTACATATGAATTAATCCAAAAACAGTTGCAGATATCTATCATTTACTGTAATCGATTTTGTTTAAACCTCCTAAGTTGTTACACATCTCAATCGGTAGTACCAATCTAATTCCCTTTCTAGCTATTATTTTCTTTATTTTCTTTATTACTTCCGTTCTTGATGGGAACTTTGTCGACCTTTAATCCATATTAAGCCAATCTATACCAATTGATAATTAAAAACCATTTGAACTTTCATTAGGATGATCACTCACTAATTCTTCTATCATGATATTATCATTCAATGATGAAACCCACTTCATATTTCGATCACCCCTTTCTATTCGATCAAAACCAAAACAAAGAGAAGACCCATATTAACCATAACCGCTATCTGTTGAACCATTACGCACCAACATCACTTATCACCCTTGAACTCATCGACACCTATACCCAGCCATCACCTTGATCGTTATTATGAAACCATGTAACCACCTTGTATTGGTTTTCGTGAAATCTAAACCAACACATTCATCGAATCCTCATCAACAAATACTACTAGTTATTTGTAATCAAAAACCAAAACAATAATATAAACGTACCTACTATCGATTCCATCTTGCTTTTGATACGAACCAATCTCAAGCCAATCTTGTTTCCACTTCCGGTGGTGTTTGATCAACCACCAAACTATCTACTTCTGTCTAAGATTTGTGCAAAAATCATCACCTTAATTCCTTCTCTTTCTCGTGAAACATCAAATCAAAACCACCCTCAATCACCAACACGACTGTAAACCGCCAAGTAGTTTCTATTTTCACTGTTGCAAGCTAAACCATGTAAACTTCTTCTACTTTCTTGTTCCCACCGCTGCTAATATTATTTTCCTTTTCATCTTTACCATCACGAGTACAAAGGCATGTGGACATGATATTTTTTTTATGATGAATGCTTTATAGGTGGGTCAGTTCCACTTTGTTCAAATACCACAAACACCAAAAAAAAAACCCTTTATATTCATTCCTTTCCATGATTGCTATCATACGCGTTTTTCTTCTTTTGTTTTTTTATATATAACTGAAATCCATATTATATTGTGGGGCATGCACTTGAGAAAATTCCACCGTTCATAAAAGAAGATATATACTACGTATCTTGTAACCAACACAAACACAAGTGGTTGTGATTATATGCAAGCAACTTGTAGTAGGACCAACCAACATTTAACAACTCTAAGGTCCACCCAAAATATTATATTTCAAATGGAAAGATTAAGGTGGCCGACAGTGTCATTTTCTTTCCTTGTGGTAGAGTCGATCGAGTAATTGTGGGGCAAATCTCAGTTCGTTTGACCACATGAAACTTTGTAATATGGAACACTATTAATGATGGAAATTGATAGACGATTATGATACGTAGGTGGTGATTGAAGCTCCTTTTGCCTTATTTCTTTACGATGGGTCTATTAACAATAAGATGGGCCGTATGTTTTTCTGTTGGGCTGCATAATTGGGCCGAGACCATGCATGATTATTAATTGGACCGAAAAGTTTAAGTATGATGATAGGAGACGTGATGATAGGTTAAATAAATTTGTAAGGGGATTTAATCATATGGGAACAAATGGAGTGATGGTTAAGGGTGTTGATGGGTTATCGATTGGTCGCGGGTTCGATCCCTGCTTGGGCGGTTTTGTTATTTTTTTTTTTTTTTGAGACTTTAAAGATAGTTCCATTATCAATTTATTATTATTATCATTATTATTAGTTTTATTGTTATTATGATTGTCATTGTCATTATAATTATTATTGTTAATGTATGTATTATTATTTTTAACATGATTAGAATTATTATTAGTATTATTTATTAGTTATTATGATTATTATAATTAATAATCTAAGTATCATTATCATTAATATTAGTATATATATACAAATATATTTACTAAATAAAGTATATTAATACTTCATAAAATTTCGTTTTAACTAGTAACATTAATTAAATATCAAATAAGTATCATAATGTAAAGTAAGTATTAATAAAATTATATGTATAAGAACATTAATCTTAATACATAAAATAATAGATATACACTTGTTTGATTACGATTATTTGTTTTAATAGATATACAATTGATATAGGTTCGTGAATCCGAGGCCAACCCTGCATTGTTCAAATTAGTCATATGTATTTTTACTACAAAATACATTAGGTGAGTTTCATTTACCTTTTTTTACCCTTTATATTTTTGGGCTGAGAATACATGCGCAATTTTTATAAATGTTTTACGAAATAGACACAAGTAATCGAAACTACATTATATGGTTGAATGATCGAAATCGAATATGCCCCTTTTAGTCTGGTAATCTAAGAATTAGGGAACAGACACCCTAATTGACGCGAACTCTAAAGATAGATCTATCAGGCCCAACAAGCCCCATCCAAAGTACCGGATGCTTTAGTACTTTGAAATTTATATCATGTCCGAAGGAGGATCCCGGAATGATGGGGATATTCTTATATGCATATTCGGTTACCAGGTGTTCAATTCATATGAATGATATTTTTGTCTCTATGTATGGGACGTTTATTTATGAGAATTGAGAATATGAAATCTTGTGGTCTATTAAAATTATAAAATGATTATTTAGGATAAACTAATGAACTCACCAACCTTTTGGTTGACACTTTAAAGCATGTTTATTCTCAGGTATGAAAGAAATCTTCCGCTGTGCATTTGCTCATTTTAGAGATATTACTTGGAGTCATTCATGATATATTTCAAAAGACGTTGCATTCGAGTAGTCGAGTTCATCAAGATTATTATTAAGTCAATTATAGTTAGATATATTATGAAATGTTATGCATGCCGTCAACTTTCGATGTTATGAAAGATTAGCTTTTCAAAGACGAATGCAATGTTTGTAAAATGTATCATATAGAGGTCAAGTAGCTCGCGATGAAATCAACTATTGTGAATCGTTTATAATCGATGCGGATAGATTAGGACGGGTCCTTTCAGTTGGTATCAGAGTGGTGGTCTTAGCGAACCGGGTCTTGCATTAGTGTTTCTAACCGATAGTCGTTAAGATGCATTAGTGAGTCTGGACTTCGACCATGTCTGCATGTCAAAAGTTTTGCTTATCATTTCGTGTCAAAAATTACCTGCTTATCATTCTTAGAGAATCACTTGTTTATCATTCTTAGTCTAGACACGTTTTACTACATTGAATGCATGAATAGTGTATAGACAAAAATTCATATCTTAAGGTATCTGCTAATTCATATCTTGGCGTATCTGTTACTGTAAACTTTATCTGACACGTTTCCTTAATTCTCTTCATAATCTATGGGATCTTCTGTACTATGTATAGGTACTCTATGTAATTAGAATATCATCCGATATTCGAAAATCATTTCATATCGAAAAATCCTTTATTCAAACGTACGAAA
This sequence comes from Rutidosis leptorrhynchoides, assembly GCF_046630445.1. Taxonomy (NCBI): domain Eukaryota; kingdom Viridiplantae; phylum Streptophyta; class Magnoliopsida; order Asterales; family Asteraceae; genus Rutidosis; species Rutidosis leptorrhynchoides. The sequence continues at coordinate 612,256,407 of NC_092334.1, read as the reverse complement.
CGAAACTCACAACTAGTTCAAGTCCCTCGGATTCCGATATGGAGTTCCACTCCAGCTCCAAAAGCAGCGTCACCTGAATGAATCAATCAATCAGCCATCCACAATTCATCTGATGAGTTCGTAGTCGACCAAATCAATGGAGACGAGAAGAAGGCGATCCTTTCAAATTTCCCTCTTGGTTATAAACCTGAAGCACTCACCGGCGAACCAATCCGAAACATCATTTTCACCCTCATTACCCGAATATCTCGCCATGATTATATACTATTTCAAATACAAAACCTTATACATCTGCTCGTTCCGACCGACAATCATCCCAGAGTAATAGAAGAAGTCAACGAGCTTCGCACCCGAGTTGTAGCCGTGAAACGTATGGTGCAAAATGTACCAGCTTCAGCAACATTACTGACATCAACAACATCACCAACAACAACATCCGCATCCCAAGCCTCAATTTCACAATCTGTCCCACGAACATCAACATCATACGCACCAGGGATACCAAGGAGTACCAACATCAATTAACAATGAAGTATTGAATCATAATTTCATTAATATTCTGCGAAGAATATGTGGATCCTAATAGTTTTAGAGATTACTTATTCTAGCTCAAATCAAAAATCAAATGAGTCTAATATTATATTGACTCATTAAATCCATGATTACAGCTGAAGAAAATATATATATGTATATATATTTTCATAAAGATTGTGATTAAAAATTCTTTCATACAAACTGTTAATGATGAAATTATTTTAACGGGTAGGTAATACCCGAGGAATATTTAAGATCTCATATTAATAAGTTACACTGTACATTCTTCGAATCTGATTCGACGATCATTTACTATCCTACTTACAAACACCGATATACGTATCCGTTCACCACAGAACAATGATTTCCATTCAAATTTCATATTTGGATTTTGACTTATCAGAATCCAACAAGTGGCATAATGAAGAAAACATTGGACAAAATAAAAATTGTTAGAAACAAACAAATTAATTATGATGAATTTTGTTAAGAATCCACGCTAACAAAATCCTAGCTAACTGTTCCTAGCTAACTGTTAAATCTCTATTACATTATCACAATTTTAATTATCGCAATTTTAATTCTAGCAAGTTAATTTATCGTCATTTAATTTCTGTATTTATTTTACGCACTTTAGATATCGGGACATGTATACAAGGTTTTGACATATCATATCAACCCATCTATATATATATTTCGGAACAACCATAGGCACTCTATATGCAAATGTTAGAGTTAGCTATACAGGGTTGAGGTTGATTCTAATATATATATATATATATATATATATAGTCTGAGTTGTGATCGAGTCTGAGACTGGTACACGGGTCACGATATGTATTAATTAATTTGAATATTATAAATTATATATATAAATTATTGAACTGCTAACTGTGGACTATCAACATTGGACAATTAAAATAAATTAAAATATTGATTATAACATATGAAACTAAACAATTCTTCAAGTTTGCCACTTGATTTCATCTTAAACCTCATTTGTATCTTGACGATTCCAATTTGCGTTCAAACCTTTCATGATTCTTGAAAATACCTCAATCGAGAGGATGAACCAACCGCACTTCATCTATGGAAGAAAAGATTGATGCATATAGTTATTCACCTGAGAAACTCTCGGCAACTGAGAAAACGTTTAAAACGTAGCTATGCTAATTTCTTAGTGTTATTATTATTACCCAAAATAACTTTGCAATCTCTTTCCAAATTAGCAAATTTCGTCACAGCTCCAGCAAGTTAACTTTGACTTTTCGTTCGAAACAACCTTATTATAACCTTGATTTATATGTGTACTCTTTTATTGTTACCGGGGAACCTTTTATTATATTCCACCATATTACCAGCAGATGTACTGTAAAGACCCGTCCTTATCCACCTGGATAAAGTCTTCAACATTTGGTTCCATTGCGATGATCGACTCCAAGTAATGTCTTTAGTATGAGCTAATACACAGTGGAAGACTTAATTCGTACCTGAGAATAACATGCTTTAAAACGTCAACATAAAGTTGGTGAGATATATAGGTTTGATGCTAGCAGCGTTATAACTATGGACCACAAGATTTCATATACATACATAATACACTCGCAAGTGTATGAAAAGTCATTGAGCACTTGGTAACCATACTTAACATTTAAATCACAGCAGCATATTCTTAAATAAACCCTACACCGTACCAATTGTAGTAACGAAACGAAGTACTGTGCAACCGTTTAAAACTGGTCGTCCAGCCCGGTTGGGGTTGTCAGGCCCGATAGATCTATCAACAGGATTCGCGTTTACGCTCCTCACGTAAATATTAGCTACCAAGTATAAAGAAATATGCCATGGTACAACTCAACGTAGAATTTATTTTTGATCACTTGTGTCCATAACGTAAATCATTTATAAAAACAGCGCATGTATTCTCAGCCCAAAATATTTAGAGTTTAAAAGGGAACTATATACTCACCATACTGTATTTTGTAGTAAAAATACATATAACATCTTTGAACAAATGTAGGGTTGGCCTCGGATTCACGAACCGATATTAGTTATATATATTAAAATGTATAGTCATAATCAATCAAGTTTATATAGTAATACTTTAATTATTTATATGTTATGTTACTAAATAAGTTTATTATAACTATCTTATATGATTAAAGTACATTTATATTACATGTAACTTATTTAATGTTATATAAGTATAGATAATATATTTTATTTTTGAAGGAAATAGTATGTAATATTAATATAGCCATAATTTATGTAGTAATTATATTTTTATATAAAATCATTTGTTTAAAAATAATAATTCTCATAATACTAAGGAAATGATAATAATAATAATAATAATAATAATAATGTTAAAAAAATAATAATAAGAGTATTGTTAATAATAATAATAAACATAATAATAACTAATAGTAATAATAATGATAGAATTAAAATAAAAGTGTATACCCTCTCCAAGCTTTTTCTAAAAAAAATGCCCCAGACGAGACCCGAACTCGAGACTTCTCATTAACGCACCAACACTCCAAACCGTTGAACCCTTAATCTAATCTTGTAATATCCCACGTTTCTAATTATTTAATATATGTAAAACCGTTATCATTTTCCCCTTAAATTCATCACCATCATCTATCATTATAATCATCATCTATGTTTACTTCAACGTGACATGATCATAACATCACCATGGTCATCACTTTATCATCATCATCAATTTTATTACATCATCATAATCATCATCATAAAATACTATTATCGTTTTCATCTTTTATGAAAATCATAATGATCATCACCATAACCCCACTGTTCGGCCCAACAATAAAACTTGTCCTCGGCCCATCAACCAAATACATTTACACGGCCCAACTGAATGATGGATCTTCGGCCCACTCGTTCAAAGTCAACCAAAATAAATAAGTAAACGGCCCAATTTCTAGTACCCGTTGTTTCTAGTTCGTTTGACTAAAAAAAAATGATATGTTTTCATATGGCCCCATCCACTCTCTTATCCCACTAACATAATAAATAAAAAAAATAAATTAAGTGGGTATCATTCCCATCTTTATAATTCGGACAGCAACAACAATATATCATTGAGCAACAATAGTAGTTGGGTTCGTTTGAAACAAAACAGAAAACAAGCATCGTATAGCAGTTCGTCTCCATCATTATCAAGCTTCATCGTCTAACTTTCTCGTTTCTAATTATCGTTACTATAACGAACATCGTGACACCATTTTCCTCTTCATCATCGATATCCTCACCATCGTATATAACCTCACCATCACAGTCAAATCGTCATCATCATAATCGTGATTTATTATCACGTCATTAGTATAATCACAGACCCATAATCGTGATCATTTCTTCTTCATATACATCATTTCATCACTATCATTTCAATAGGAACCTTGAACAAAAGCAACAGCAAGCTCTCGGTGGTGGGTACAATGATTTATGCGAGTTGTTCCAAAAACGGAGAAATAGAAGTGAGAGAGAAGAGATAGAGAGGTGGTGGTTTATGGTGTGACGAGTGTGAACTGTAGCAACAGCAAAAATAATAGTGATGATTGTGGTCCTTGGTGGTTTTAAGGTGGCGGTGGTGTGGTGGTACAAAAGTGGCCGGTAGTGGTGGAGTTTTAAATGGGTTTGAGGTGGTGGTTATGGATGGAAGGTGGTGATTGTTAATAAAGGAGAGGGGGTGACTGGTGGCTCGTTTGGTTGAAGATGGTGGTTCACGATGGGTCTTGTGGGTGATAGTTATCGTTGGTACTTGGTAGTATTAATGGTGGTGTTCAAAGAGGGTTTTGGTTTGGTAAAGGAAAGAAGAGTAACAGAGATATCAAGTGGTAGGGATCGAGTTTCATTTTATTATCATTCATCCTAATGGCTATCGCTATATACTATTAGTGTGGTTTGGTTGTATGGTTTATAGCTTAATATGTAACATATATTTATATTAAGTATATATAAGACTATTACTCATTATGAGTTGCAAAGTTTCATTATGAGCTGTAAAGTTTTTGGTGGATATCTACAACTAAAATAATTATCTTGGTTGGAAGCTACCGATTTATTTCCTAATAGATATAAAATCATATAATAGCCATTTCATTTAACTGCTATCTATTCTAGCATTATATATAATAATAATAATTAAATAAATAATAAGATAAAATAAACGTGTTTTTAGTGATGGAATTGACACAAAAGAAAAAGTAAATAGAAAGTTAGATGTGGTGGGAATAGGAATTGGTAATCTTGTGATGTTTAGTCGACCAAAAACAAGGAAACATAACTGAAAGGTGAAAGAAAGTAACATAATTGTAAAGCAAGAAACAAAAACAGTGGCCAATCATGAATCAATTTGGTACAATGCTTAATAGTGATGCAACCATTAAATTGGTGGTTTGTACCAACAGTTTTTCTCGGATAGCTATAGCGTGTCCATTGCTAAACAGTTACGGATAAATTTAAAAAAAATCTCACATTCTTAAATTAAATTCCTTTATTTATTTCAATCATTATTGTATAGCATATATTGGAAATCAACAGAAATCTCCATTAACTTTTGTCTAGTTAACGTTAATTGACACTTTGTTCTCACATGTAGATTTCTTTAACAATTATTCCGAATATAGATTTCAAACTTTCTAGACTCAACATTACAGATTTTGCTTATCGTGTCGGAAACATATAAAGATTAGGGTTAAAATTTGGTCGGAAATTTTCGGGTCATTACAGTACCCACCCGTTAAAGAAATTTCGTCCCCGAAATTTGATAGAGGTCGTCATGATTAACAATAAGAATATTTTCAGGACGTATATGAGATAATAATGGAGTTTTATCATCATTGAGTAATGTAGATAAAACGATTTGATTACGCGAAGGATATAAATGAAGCTATCGCAAAAGGGTGAGATAAGTAAAAATATACTCGTTTTAACCGATGACGTAGTTATGATAAATTTTCGGAATTTGCGGAATTTAAAGAAAAAATCTTACGTAATAAGATTTGGTTCTTCGTTGATCAGGATCTTCTTTTGATTTAATGCGGCAATCTGTTTCGATTTCTCTGTCGAATATTTTACTATAAATCCACCCCAATTTCTATTTCGGGGCTTTGTTCCTTCGTTTCTTCTTCCCGTCCTCGAGTCAAGCGAGCAATGATCCAGAATTCGTAGGTATGAAATTCGAAATGAACCTAGTTAATGCTTTAAGATAGAAATGGTAATGGAACTATTTTGATTTGTCAAATTACCAGAATATCCTGAAAAGGACCGAATCATCAAGAAAATATTTTCTTGATATATTTAGAATTTAGATAGAATGTAAGAGCCGTGTAACATGGCATATGATGATGGTACTGTGAATCATCACATTCCATTAGAAACTCAACATGACTTACTGTAATATAATGACGTTGATCAAGTGTCATTATATTATACTAATTCATGCTTCAGTTCCCAACACTACTTCAAAAGCATTCATACTTTAAACCCGAAGGTTTCAAAATTTAGAAACTAAAATAGTTTCTGTTATGATGTAGTACAGATAGAACGGAGAGATAATTAATATCGGACGAGAATATTTTGAAGATATCTTCAGAAATATTGAAGATATTTTCAATGAAAGATACGATAATATCTTGGAATTTCTAATATCAAAGGATAATGATGAATATTTACTCGTAAGGGTTTAGATTCGGAAGCAAGTTGTTCGCTAAAGATTTCATCGGATAAAGAATCATCTGGATTCTTTGAATATAGGGTTTGATCCTTGTATTTGTTCTATGTTTCCTTCATCGGTACCAAATTCTTTATCGAGCGTTCCTAACACTTCCTTCTGTATTATCAACTTTTAACCATTAAGACCATCTACAACATGCTGCTTCATTAGCATTTTCAAAGTTAACGGATCTGGATCATCAAATCGAGGTGTTTTCAGGAGAATTGTGTTTTGAGATGATTAAACGCTGATGGTAGTATGGTGGAATATAAAAGGTTCCCCAGTAACAATAAAGGAGTACACATATATCAAAATTATGATGAGGTTGTTTCGGGTCAAAAGTCGGAGTTGATTTGCTGAAGCTGTGACAAAATTGGCTAATTTGAAAAGCGATTGCACAATTATTTTGGGTAATAATAACACTAAAGGAATTAACACAGCTATGTGTTAAACGTTTACTCAGTTTTCGAGGGTTTTTCGGATGCATAAATCTTTTCTTCCGTGGAGGAAGTGCGGTTGATTCGACTTCTCGATTGAGGTATTTTCCAAGAATCATGAAAGGTTTGAACGTGGATTGTAATTGTCAAGGTACAAATGAAGTTTAAGATGAAATCAAGTGGCAAACTTGAAGAATTATTTAGTTTCATATGTTATAATCAATATTTTAATTCATTTTAATTGTCCAAAGTTAGCAGTCCAATAGTCCAATTGTCCAATAGTCCAATGAATTCATATATAATTTAATATATAATTAATTAATACATATCGTGACCCGTGTACCGGTCTCAGTATTGATCACAACTCAAACCATATATATATTTTGGAATCAACTCCAACCCTGTATAGCCAACTCCCACCTTCACATATAGAGTGTATATGGTTGTTCCGAAATATATATATAGATGGGTCGATATGATAGGTCGAAACCTTGTATACGTGTCCCGTTATTTATAGTGCGTAAAATAAATAAATATATATCATGACCCGTGTACAACGTATTGTCTCAGAATTAATCCGACGTATTGTGTACATGTGTCCCGATTTAAAGTGCGTAAAAGTAAATAACAGAAATTAAATGACGATAAATAAAATTGCGATAATTAAAATGTAATACAGAATTAACAGTTACTGGGAACAGTTAGCTAGGAACAGTTAGTGTGGATTCTTAACAATATTTCAATTAATTAGTTCGTTGGTTTCTAACAAATTTTTATCATGTCCAATGTTTTCTTCATTATGCCACTTGTTGGATTCTGATAGATCAAAATCCAAATATGAAATTTGAATGGAAATGGTTATTAAATGGTGAACGGATACGTATATCGGTGATTGTAAGTAGGATAGTAAATGACCGTTGAATCAGATTCGAAGAATGTACAGTGTAACTTATTAATGTGAAATCCAAATATTCCTCGGGTATTACCTACCCGTTAAAATATTTTTATCATTAATAATTTGTACGAAAGAATTTTTTAATTACGATCTTTATGAAAATATACCTGCATATATATTTTCTTCGAATGTAATTATGAATTTAATGAGTCAATAAGATATTAAACTCATTTGATTTATCGTTAATACTAGATTACATAATCTCTAAAGCATTAGAGATTACACGATCGCTATGTCGAACGAAGATAAATGAGGTAGAATGATACGTTAAGCGAAGATAATCGATTTGTATAACGATATGTAAAATAAAGATCATACTCGAAGTACAGATGGTGATTTTGAGGAGTGTGATGTTGATATTCGAGGTACGGATTTTGATGTTGAGATTCACGACGCGGTTGTGTTTTGGGGTGATAAGGATACTGTTGACGTTGATGATGGTGGTAGGGATTATGCTGCCGGTGCTGCTGCTGGTGTTTGTATCCTTCGCACCAGGTTCTCCAAAACCGTCACGCGAGCACGAAGTTCGTTAACTTCTGCTAGTACACCAGGATGATTGGCGGTTGGAACGAGCGAATGAATAAGATTCGAAATATGGAATAGTATATAATCATGACGAGATACTCTAGAGATGAGAGAGAAAATGGTTTCTCGAACAGGTTCGCCGGTAAGTGCTTCAGGTTCATCGTCAAGAGAACAATTTGGTGGATGGAATGGATCACCTTCTTCTTGTCTCCAGTGATTTAGTATATTACGAACCCATCCCCAATTCATCCAAAATAGATGATGGGAAATTAGTTGATCCATTCCGGTGACGCTGTCTCCGGAGCTCGAATGAAAATCTATATCGGCGTAGCTATCGGGATCTGAGGAATTTGAACTGGATGCGAAATCCATCTTGTATAGTCGGGAATAATGAATTTTTGGTATGGAATAGATTATAGGAGTTAGATTTGGTACTTTTCAATACATAATTTACTTATGTATATATAATACCAAAATCCCGTAATTTACGGAGAATCTTTGAAAAGATGTCGGCCAAAGATAACAATAATAGATATGCTAAGATATGAATTTTTTCTATACACTATCAATGCAGTAAATGCAGTAAGATGTGTCTAGACTTAAGAATGATAAGCAGGCAATTTCCTAAGGATGATAAGCAGATGATTTCTGACTAGAAATGATAAGCAAAACTTTTGACATGTAGACACGGTCAAAGTCCAGACTCATTAATGTATCCTAACATCTACTAGTCAGACACACTAATGCAAGACCTGGTTCGCTAAGACCAATGCTCTGATACCACCTGTAAAGACCCGTCCTTATCCACCTGGACAAAGTCTTCAACATTTGGTTCCATTGCGATGATCGACTCCAAGTAATATCTTTAGTATGAGCTAATGCACAGTGGAAGACTTAATTCGTACCTGAGAATAAAATGCTTTAAAACGTCAACATAAAGTTGGTGAGATATATAGGTTTGATGCTAGCAGCGTTATAACTATGGACCACAAGATTTCATATACATACATAATACACTCGCAAGTGTATGAAAAGTCGTTGAGCACTTGGTAACCATACTTAACATTTAAATCACAGCAGCATATTCTTAAATAAACTCTACACCGTACCAATTTTAGTAACGAAACGAAGTACTGTGCAACTGTTTAAAACTGGTCGTCCAGCCCGGTTGGGGTTGTCAGGCCCGATAGATCTATCAACAGGATTCGCTTTTACGCTCCTCACGTAAATATTAGCTACCAAGTATAAAGAAATATGCCATGGTACAACTCAACGTATAATTTATTTTTGATCACTTGTGTCCATAACGTAAATCATTTATAAAAACAGCGCATGTATTCTCAGCCCAAAATATTTAGAGTTTAAAAGGGAACTATATACTCACCATACTGTATTTTGTAGTAAAAATACATATAACATCTTTGAACAAATGTAGGGTTGGCCTCGGATTCACGAACCTATATTAGTTATATATATTAAAATGTATAGTCATAATCAATCAAGTTTATATAGTAATACTTTAATTATTTATATGTTATGTTACTAAATAAGTTTATTATAACTATCTTATATGATTAAAGTACATTTATATTACATGTAACTTATTTAATGTTATATAAGTATAGATAATATATTTTATTTTTGAAGGAAATAGTATGTAATATTAATATAGCCATAATTTATGTAGTAATTATATTTTTATATAAAATCATTTGTTTAAAAATAATAATTCTCATAATACTAAGGAAATGATAATAATAATAATAATAATAATAATAATAATAATAATAATAATAATAATAATAATAATAATAATAATAATAATAATAATAATAATAATAATAATAATAATAATAATAATAATAATAATAATAGTAATAATGTTAAAAAAATAATAATAAGAGTATTGTTAATAATAATAATAAACATAATAATAACTAATAGTAATAATAATGATAGAATTAAAATAAAAGTGTATACCCTCTCCAAGCTTTTTCTAAAAAAATGCCCCAGACGAGACCCAAAATCGAGACTTCTCATTAACGCACCAACACTCCAAACCGTTGAACCCTTAATCTAATCTTGTAATATCCCACGTTTCTAATTATTTAATATATGTAAAACCGTTATCTTTTTTCCCTTAAATTCATCACCATCATCTATCATTATAATCATCATCTATGTTTACTTCAACGTGACATGATCATAACATCACCATGGTCATCACTTTATCATCATCATCAATTTTATTACATCATCATAATCATCATCATAAAATACTATTATCGTTTTCATCTTTTATGAAAATCATAATGATCATCACCATAACCCCACTGTTCGGCCCAACAATAAAACTTGTCCTCGGCCCATCAACCAAATACATTTACACGGCCCAACTGAATGATGGATCTTCGGCCCACTCGTTCAAAGCCAACCAAAATAAATAAGTAAACGGCCCAATTTCTAGTACCCGTTGTTTCTAGTTCGTTTGACTAAAAAAAATGATATGTTTTCATATGGCCCCATCCACTCTCTTATCCCACTAACATAATAAATAAAAAAAATAAATTAAGTGGGTATCATTCCCATCTTTATAATTCGGACAGCAACAACAATATATCATTGAGCAACAATAGTAGTTGGGTTCGTTTGAAACAAAACAGAAAACAAGCATCGTATAGCAGTTCGTCTCCATCATTATCAAGCTTCATCGTCTAACTTTCTCGTTTCTAATTATCGTTACTATAACGAACATCGTGACACCATTTTCCTCTTCATCATCGATATCCTCACCATCGTATATAACCTCACCATCACAGTCAAATCGTCATCATTATAATCGTGATTTATTATCACGTCATTAGTATAATTACAGACCCATAATCGTGATCATTTCTTCTTCATATACATCATTTCATCACTATCATTTCAATAGGAACCTTGAACAAAAGCAACAACAAGCTCTCGGTGGTGGGTACAATGATTTATGCGAGTTGTTCCAAAAATGGAGAAATAGAAGTGAGAGAGAAGAGATAGAGAGGTGGTGGTTTATGGTGTGACGAGTGTGAACTGTAGCAACAGCAAAAATAATAGTGATGATTGTAGTGACCCGAACTTTTCCATGTTTATATATATTAATTGAGATTGATATTTACATGATTAAATGTTTCCAACATGTTAAGCAATTAAACTTGTTAAGACTTGATTAATTGAAATATGTTTCATATAGACAATTGACCACCCAAGTTGACCGGTGATTCACGAACGTTAAAACATGTAAAAACTATACGATGACATATATATGGTTATATATATAGTTAACATGATTTTATTATAAGTATGTATCTCATTAGGTATTTTAACAATGAGTTATATACATAAAAATGAGACTATTAATTTAAGAAACTCGAAAACGATATATATAACGATTATCGTTATAACAACGTCTTACTAGGTACATATGAATCATATTAAGATATTGATACACTTGGTTAATTATGTTAAATGATAACTAAATATATTATTAAGTGTATTAACAATGAATTACATATGTAAAAATAAGACTACTAACTTAATGATTTCGAAACGAGACAATTATGTAACGATTATCGTTGTAACGACATTTAACAGTATATACATCATACTAAGATATATTATATATCATAATATCATGATAATATAACAATTTAACATCTCATTTGTTATAATAAACAATGGGTTAACAACATTCAACAAGATCGTTAACCTAAAGGTTTCAAAACAACATTTACATGTAACGACTAACGACGAGTTAACGACTCAGTTAAAATATATATACATGTAGTGTTTTAATATGTATTTATACACTTTTGAAAGACTTCAATACACTTATCAAAATACTTCTACTTAACAAAAATGCTTACAATTACATCCTCGTTCAGTTTCATCAACAATTCTACTCGTATGCACCCGTATTCGTACTCGTACAATACACAGCTTTTAGATGTATGTACTATTGGTATATACACTCCAATGATCAGCTATTAGCAGCCCATGTGAGTCACCTAACACATGTGGGAACCATCATTTGGCAACTAGCATGAAATATCTCATAAAATTACAAAAATATGAGTAATCATTCATGACTTATTTACATGAAAACAAAATTACATATCCTTTATATCTAATCCATACACCAACGACCAAAAACACCTACAAACACTTTCATTCTTCAATTTTCTTCATCTAATTGATCTCTCTCAAGTTCTATCTTCAAGTTCTAAGTGTTCTTCATAAATTCCAAAAGTTCTAGTTTCATAAAATCAAGAATACTTTCAAGTTTGCTAGCTCACTTCCAATCTTGTAAGGTGATCATCCAACCTCAAGAAATCTTTGTTTCTTACAGTAGGTTATCATTCTAATACAAGGTAATAATCATATTCAAACATTGGTTCAATTTCTATAACTATAACAATCTTATTTCAAGTGATGATCTTACTTGAACTTGTTTTCGTGTCATGATTTTGCTTCAAGAACTTCGAGCCATCCAAGGATCCATTGAAGCTAGATCCATTTTTCTCTTTTCCAGTAGGTTTATCCAAGGAACTTAAGGTAGTAATGATGTTCATAACATCATTCGATTCATACATATAAAGCTATCTTATTCGAAGGTTTAAACTTGTAATCACTAGAACATAGTTTAGTTAATTCTAAACTTGTTCGCAAACAAAAGTTAATCTTTCTAACTTGACTTTTAAAATCAACTAAACACATGTTCTATATCTATATGATATGCTAACTTAATGATTTAAAACCTGGAAACACGAAAAACATCGTAAAACCGGATTTACGCCGTCGTAGTAACACCGCGGGCTGTTTTGGGTTAGTTAATTAAAAACTATGATAAACTTTGATTTAAAAGTTGTTATTCTGAGAAAATGATTTTTATTATGAACATGAAACTATATCCAAAAATTATGGTTAAACTCAAAGTGGAAGTATGATTTCTAAAATGGTCATCTAGACGTCGTTCTTTCGACTGAAATGACTACCTTTACAAAAACGACTTGTAACTTATTTTTCCGACTATAAACCTATACTTTTCTGTTTAGATTCATAAAATAGAGTTCAATATGAAACCATAGCAATTTGATTCACTCAAAACGGATTTAAAATGAAGAAGTTATGGGTAAAACAAGATTGGATAATTTTTCTCATTTTAGCTACGTGAAAATTGGTAACAAATCTATTCCAACCATAACTTAATCAACTTGTATTGTATATTATGTAATCTTGAGATACCATAGACACGTATACAATGTTTCGACCTATCATGTCGACACATCTATATATATTTCGGAACAACCATAGACACTCTATATGTGAATGTTGGAGTTAGCTATACAGGGTTGAGGTTGATTCCAAAATATATATAGTTTGAGTTGTGATCAATACTGAGATACGTATACACTGGGTCGTGGATTGATTCAAGATAGTATTTATCGATTTATTTCTGTACATCTAATTGTGGACAACTAGTTGTAGGTTACTAACGAGGACAGCTGACTTAATAAACTTAAAACATCAAAATATATTAAAAGTGTTGTAAATATATTTTGAACATACTTTGATATATATGTATATATTGTTATAGGTTCGTGAATCAACCAGTGGCCAAGTCTTACTTCCCGACGAAGTAAAAATCTGTGAAAGTGAGTTATAGTCCCACTTTTAAAATCTAATATTTTTGGGATGAGAATACATGCAGGTTTTATAAATGATTTACAAAATAGACACAAGTACGTGAAACTACATTCTATGGTTGAATTATCGAAATCGAATATGCCCCTTTTTATTAAGTCTGGTAATCTAAGAATTAGGGAACAGACACCATAATTGACGCGAATCCTAAAGATAGATCTATCGGGCCCAACAAGCCCCATCCAAAGTACCGGATGCTTTAGTACTTCGAAATTTATATCATATCCGAAGGGTGTCCCGGAATGATGGGGATATTCTTATATATGCATCTTGTTAATGTCGGTTACCAGGTGTTCACCATATGAATGATTTTTATCTCTATGTATGGGATGTATATTGAAATATGAAATCTTGTGGTCTATTATTATGATTTGATATATATAGGTTAAACCTATAACTCACCAACATTTTTGTTGACGTTTTAAGCATGTTTATTCTCAGGTGATTATTAAGAGCTTCCGCTGTCGCATACTTAAATAAGGACGAGATTTGGAGTCCATGCTTGTATGATATTGTGTAAAAACTGCATTCAAGAAACTTATTTTGTTGTAACATATTTGTATTGTAAACCATTATGTAATGGTCGTGTGTAAACAGGATATTTTAGATTATCATTATTTGATAATCTACTTAAAGCTTTTTAAACCTTTATTGATGAAATAAAGGTTATGGTTTGTTTTAAAATGAATGCAGTCTTTGAAAAACGTCTCATATAGAGGTCAAAACCTCGCAACGAAATCAATTAATATGGAACGTTTTTAATCAATAAGAACGGGACATTTCAGTTGGTATCAGAGCGTTGGTCTTAGAGAACCAGAAAATTTGCATTAGTGTGTCTTATCGAGTTTGTTAGGATGCATTAGTGAGTCTGGACTTCGACCGTGTTTTCTTTAAAAATGATTGCTTAACATTTTTGTTGGAAACTATATATTTTTAACATATGAATATTATGTGATATATTAATCTCTTAACGTGTTTGATATTATGTGATAGATGTCTACCTCTAGAACAAGTCCCATTGACTCACCTAATAATAATGAAGAGTCAAATGTAAATTGGAATGATTTGTGGACTGATTCACAAGTTCCCGAAGAGGAACTGGAAGAAGAGTCGGAACCGGAAGAAGAATCGGAACCGGAAGAAGAATCAGAACCGGATGAAGAAATAGAACCGGTGGGGGAAATAATAAAACGGTTAAGTAAAAGAAAATCCTCAACCAACCGACCAAGGAAGCAAAATATTGGGAGGATTACCAATTCTCCGATGAATCGGATTCCGACGAGAATTCCGATGATGTTATAGAAATTACCCCAACTGAATTTAAAAAGGCAAAAGAAAATAATAAGGGAAAGGGTATAAAAATAGAGAAATCTAATTCCAACCCCGATGAACTTTATATGTATCGTCAACCCCCGAAGTCCTTAAGTTGTAACAATGACCCGGGAACCTCTAAACCACCAGGTTTTTCTAAACCAATGTGGACAACGACGGCTCGTATTAGGGGAACATCATATATCCCTAGAAACTTGGCAAAACGAACCAAAACCGAAGAAGAAGAAACGAGCGAGTCGGAATAAGATAGTTGTATTCGTGTGGTGTAATATATGTAATATAGTGTTCTTATGCTTTATGATATATGTAAAAATTGCTTGTATTAATAAGTATTTTTTTATGAAACTAACTCTTGTCTATTTTACAGTTTAAAAACACAAAATGGATAGACAACCCAATATTTTAAGAGACCTACCCGGAGACATGATTGATGAAATCTTGTCTAGAGTCGGCCAGAATTCTTCGGCACAACTATTTAAGGCGAGATCAGTTTGTAAGACATTCGAAGAACGTTCCAAGAATGTCTTGGTTTATAAGAGACTTTCGTTTGAAAGATGGGGGATATCACATTGGGAAACCCATAAGTTACGATGTGTTTACTTTGACGCATATATTGCGGGGAACCCAAATGCTATTTTACGCAACGGGTTAAGAAATTATTTTGACTCAATATATCCGAATATTGGACTTCGTGATTTAGAAAAAGCAGCTAACATGCAACATAAAGAAGCATGTTATGCTTACGGATTAGTAATGTTCGCTTCTCACCAAAGTGAGAACAAGAACATCGGGCTACAACTATTAAACAAAACGTTTCCACAAGTGACGGAGTCGGTAATTGGGGTAAGAAATGAGGTTTTTAGATTATTACGGGACTGTTGGACATTACGTAACCCTCGTCCCTTTGATGACGTTACAACACGCTGTCTTATCAACGGCCATAACGGTTATGTTGCACAAGACCAAGGATGGGAAGTAGTCCTAGTAAAACCAGAATGCATGACTTGTTTCTGGACGTATGAATTACGTGTCTTTATTGCCTTTGCTGAACGACTTGTGTACTAGCTAGAATTATCTTCACAACTATCTTGTATCAAAGTTATTGTGTGCTATATTTCATGCTTTATGTAAAATAAGCGGTATTGTAAGTTTGTAAAATATTGTATAAAAGCTTGAACGCGAAATATTATTACAATCAGTTTTTCATATAGAATTGTAGTAGTTGAATTGTATATTAGCTACTAAGTATGAACTTAACGGGTAGGTACTACCCGAATTTAAACTTATAAAACGCTAATATGAAGAAAAAGCTTTTATAAATGAGTTCATATTATGCTACGAAATACTATTAACTACTCTTAACATTCTGTATGATTAACTTGTTCCATTTGACTATTTTGAAGAAATTTGAATGGAATGATGAACAAGAGAAAGCGTTTCAGTTATTGAAGAAAAAGCTAACTACGGCACCTATATTGTCATTGCCTGAAGGGAATGATGATTTTGTGATTTATTGTGATGCATCAAAGCAAGGTCTCGGTTGTGTATTAATGCAACGAACGAAGGTGATTGCTTATGCGTCTAGACAATTGAAGATTCACGAACAAAATTATACGACGCATGATTTGGAATTAGGCGCGGTTGTTTTTGCATTAAAGACTTGGAGGCACTACTTATATGGGGTCAAAAGTATTATATATACCGACCACAAAAGTCTTCAACACATATTTAATCAGAAACAACTGAATATGAGGCAGCGTAGGTGGATTGAATTATTGAATGATTACGACTTTGAGATTCGTTACCACCCGGGGAAGGCAAATGTGGTAGCCGATGCCTTGAGCAGGAAGGACAGAGAACCCATTCGAGTAAAATCTATGAATATAATGATTCATAATAACCTTACTACTCAAATAAAGGAGGCGCAACAAGGAGTTTTAAAAGAGGGAAATTTAAAGGATGAAATACCCTAAAGATCGGAGAAGCATCTTAATATTCAGGAAGACGGAACCCGGTATAGGGCTGAAAGGATTTGGGTACCAAAATTTGGAGATATGAGAGAAATGGTACTTAGAGAAGCTCATAAAACCAGATACTCAATACATCCTGGAACGGGAAAGATGTACAAGGATCTCAAGAAACATTTTTGGTGGCCGGGTATGAAAGCCGATGTTGCTAAATACGTAGGAGAATGTTTGACATGTTCTAAGGTCAAAGCTGAGCATCAGAAACCATCAGGTCTACTTCAACAACCTGAAATACCAGAATGGAAATGGGAAAACATTACCATGGATTTCATCACTAAATTGCCAAGGACTGCAAGTGGTTTTGATACTATTTGGGTAATAGTTGATCGTCTCACCAAATCAGCACACTTCCTGCCAATAAGAGAAGATGACAAGATGGAGAAGTTAGCACGACTGTATTTGAAGGAAGTCGTCTCCAGACATGGAATACCAATCTCTATTATCTCTGATAGGGATGGCAGATTTATTTCAAGATTCTGGCAGACATTACAGCAAGCATTAGGAACTCGTCTAGACATGAGTACTGCCTATCATCCACAAAATGATGGGCAGAGCGAAAGGACGATACAAACGCTTGAAGACATGCTACGAGCATGTGTTATTGATTTCGGAAACAGTTGGGATCGACATCTACCGTTAGCAGAATTTTCCTACAACAACAGCTACCATTCAAGCATTGAGATGGCGCCGTTTGAAGCACTTTATGGTAGAAAGTGCAGGTCTCCGATTTGTTGGAGTGAAGTGGGGGATAGACAGATTACGGGTCCGGAGATTATACAAGAAACTACCGAGAAGATCATCCAAATTCAACAACGGTTGAAAACCGCCCAAAGTCGACAAAAGAGCTACGCTGACATTAAAAGAAAAGATATAGAATTTGAAATTGGAGAGATGGTCATGCTTAAAGTTGCACCTTGGAAAGGCGTTGTTCGATTTGGTAAACGAGGGAAATTAAATCCAAGGTATATTGGACCATTCAAGATTATTGATCGTGTCGGACCAGTAGCTTACCGACTAGAGTTACCTCAACAACTCGCGGCTGTACATAACACTTTCCACGTCTCGAATTTGAAGAAATGTTTTGCTAAAGAAGATCTCACTATTCCGTTAGATGAAATCCAAATCAACGAAAAACTTCAATTCATCGAAGAACCCGTCGAAATAATGGATCGTGAGGTTAAAAGACTTAAGCAAAACAAGATACCAATTGTTAAGGTTCGATGGAATGCTCGTAGAGGACCCGAGTTCACCTGGGAGCATGAAGATCAGATGAAGAAGAAATACCCGCATCTATTTCCAGAAGATTCGTCAACACCTTCAACAACTTAAAATTTCGGGACGAAATTTATTTAACGGGTAGGTACTGTAGTGACCCGAACTTTTCCATGTTTATATATATTAATTGAGATTGATATTTACATGATTAAATGTTTCCAACATGTTAAGCAATTAAACTTGTTAAGACTTGATTAATTGAAATATGTTTCATATAGACAATTGACCACCCAAGTTGACCGGTGATTCACGAACGTTAAAACATGTAAAAACTATACGATGACATATATATGGTTATATATATAGTTAACATGATTTTATTATAAGTATGTATCTCATTAGGTATTTTAACAATGAGTTATATACATAAAAATGAGACTATTAATTTAAGAAACTCGAAAACGATATATATAACGATTATCGTTATAACAACGTCTTACTAGGTACATATGAATCATATTAAGATATTGATACACTTGGTTAATTATGTTAAATGATAAGTAAATATATTATTAAGTGTATTAACAATGAATTACATATGTAAAAATAAGACTACTAACTTAATGATTTCGAAACGAGACAATTATGTAACGATTATCGTTGTAACGACATTTAACAGTATATACATCATACTAAGATATATTATATATCATAATATCATGATAATATAACAATTTAACATCTCATTTGTTATAATAAACAATGGGTTAACAACATTCAACAAGATCGTTAACCTAAAGGTTTCAAAACAACATTTACATGTAACGACTAACGACGAGTTAACGACTCAGTTAAAATATATATACATGTAGTGTTTTAATATGTATTTATACACTTTTGAAAGACTTCAATACACTTATCAAAATACTTCTACTTAACAAAAATGCTTACAATTACATCCTCGTTCAGTTTCATCAACAATTCTACTCGTATGCACCCGTATTCGTACTCGTACAATACACAGCTTTTAGATGTATGTACTATTGGTATATACACTCCAATGATCAGCTATTAGCAGCCCATGTGAGTCACCTAACACATGTGGGAACCATCATTTGGCAACTAGCATGAAATATCTCATAAAATTACAAAAATATGAGTAATCATTCATGACTTATTTACATGAAAACAAAATTACATATCCTTTATATCTAATCCATACACCAACGACCAAAAACACCTACAAACACTTTCATTCTTCAATTTTATTCATCTAATTGATCTCTCTCAAGTTCTATCTTCAAGTTCTAAGTGTTCTTCATAAATTCCAAAAGTTCTAGTTTCATAAAATCAAGAATACTTTCAAGTTTGCTAGCTCACTTCCAATCTTGTAAGGTGATCATCCAACCTCAAGAAATCTTTGTTTCTTACAGTAGGTTATCATTCTAATACAAGGTAATAATCATATTCAAACATTGGTTCAATTTCTATAACTATAACAATCTTATTTCAAGTGATGATCTTACTTGAACTTGTTTTCGTGTCATGATTTTGCTTCAAGAACTTCGAGCCATCCAAGGATCCATTGAAGCTAGATCCATTTTTCTCTTTTCCAGTAGGTTTATCCAAGGAACTTAAGGTAGTAATGATGTTCATAACATCATTCGATTCATACATATAAAGCTATCTTATTCGAAGGTTTAAACTTGTAATCACTAGAACATAGTTTAGTTAATTCTAAACTTGTTCGCAAACAAAAGTTAATCTTTCTAACTTGACTTTTAAAATCAACTAAACACATGTTCTATATCTATATGATATGCTAACTTAATGATTTAAAACCTGGAAACACGAAAAACATCGTAAAACCGGATTTACGCCGTCGTAGTAACACCGCGGGCTGTTTTGGGTTAGTTAATTAAAAACTATGATAAACTTTGATTTAAAAGTTGTTATTCTGAGAAAATGATTTTTATTATGAACATGAAACTATATCCAAAAATTATGGTTAAACTCAAAGTGGAAGTATGATTTCTAAAATGGTCATCTAGACGTCGTTCTTTCGACTGAAATGACTACCTTTACAAAAACGACTTGTAACTTATTTTTCCGACTATAAACCTATACTTTTCTGTTTAGATTCATAAAATAGAGTTCAATATGAAACCATAGCAATTTGATTCACTCAAAACGGATTTAAAATGAAGAAGTTATGGGTAAAACAAGATTGGATAATTTTTCTCATTTTAGCTACGTGAAAATTGGTAACAAATCTATTCCAACCATAACTTAATCAACTTGTATTGTATATTATGTAATCTTGAGATACCATAGACACGTATACAATGTTTCGACCTATCATGTCGACACATCTATATATATTTCGGAACAACCATAGACACTCTATATGTGAATGTTGGAGTTAGCTATACAGGGTTGAGGTTGATTCCAAAATATATATAGTTTGAGTTGTGATCAATACTGAGATACGTATACACTGGGTCGTGGATTGATTCAAGATAGTATTTATCGATTTATTTCTGTACATCTAATTGTGGACAACTAGTTGTAGGTTACTAACGAGGACAGCTGACTTAATAAACTTAAAACATCAAAATATATTAAAAGTGTTGTAAATATATTTTGAACATACTTTGATATATATGTATATATTGTTATAGGTTCGTGAATCAACCAGTGGCCAAGTCTTACTTCCCGACGAAGTAAAAATCTGTGAAAGTGAGTTATAGTCCCACTTTTAAAATCTAATATTTTTGGGATGAGAATACATGCAGGTTTTATAAATGATTTACAAAATAGACACAAGTACGTGAAACTACATTCTATGGTTGAATTATCGAAATCGAATATGCCCCTTTTTATTAAGTCTGGTAATCTAAGAATTAGGGAACAGACACCATAATTGACGCGAATCCTAAAGATAGATCTATCGGGCCCAACAAGCCCCATCCAAAGTACCGGATGCTTTAGTACTTCGAAATTTATATCATATCCGAAGGGTGTCCCGGAATGATGGGGATATTCTTATATATGCATCTTGTTAATGTCGGTTACCAGGTGTTCACCATATGAATGATTTTTATCTCTATGTATGGGATGTATATTGAAATATGAAATCTTGTGGTCTATTATTATGATTTGATATATATAGGTTAAACCTATAACTCACCAACATTTTTGTTGACGTTTTAAGCATGTTTATTCTCAGGTGATTATTAAGAGCTTCCGCTGTCGCATACTTAAATAAGGACGAGATTTGGAGTCCATGCTTGTATGATATTGTGTAAAAACTGCATTCAAGAAACTTATTTTGTTGTAACATATTTGTATTGTAAACCATTATGTAATGGTCGTGTGTAAACAGGATATTTTAGATTATCATTATTTGATAATCTACTTAAAGCTTTTTAAACCTTTATTGATGAAATAAAGGTTATGGTTTGTTTTAAAATGAATGCAGTCTTTGAAAAACGTCTCATATAGAGGTCAAAACCTCGCAACGAAATCAATTAATATGGAACGTTTTTAATCAATAAGAACGGGACATTTCAATGATTGTGGTCCTTGGTGGTTTTAAGGTGGCGGTGGTGTGGTGGTACAAAAGTGGCCGGTAGTGGTGGAGTTTTAAATGGTGGTTATGGATGGAAGGTGGTGATTGTTAATAAAGGAGAGGGGGTGACTGGTGGCTCGTTTGGTTGAAGATGGTGGTTCACGATGTGTCTTGTGGGTGATAGTTATCGTTGGTACTTGGTAGTATTAATGGTGGTGTTCAAAGAGGGTTTTGGTTTGGTAAAGGAAAGAAGAGTAACAGAGATATCAAGTGGTAGGGATCGAGTTTCATTTTATTATCATTCATCCTAATGGCTGTCGCTATATACTATTAGTGTGGTTTGGTTGTATGGTTTATAGCTTAATCTGTAACATATATTTATATTAAGTATATATAAGACTATTACTCATTATGAGTTGCAAAGTTTCATTATGAGCTGTAAAGTTTTTGGTGGATATCTACAACTAAAATAATTATCTTGGTTGGAAGCTACCGATTTATTTCCTAATAGATATAAAATCATATAATAGCCATTTCATTTAACTGCTATCTATTCTAGCATTATATATAATAATAATAATTAAATAAATCATAAGATAAAATAAACGTGTTTTTAGTGATGGAATTGACACAAAAGAAAAAGTAAATATTTATCTATTGATGGAATTGGCTTAAATCTCTCCGACAAATCACTATATTTATCTATTGAAGTCTCATCATGTACTCATCCGTATCTTGTAACAAGAATTGCCATACCAATTACCGGAAATCAGCAAATCTGTATTGTGAATCTCGCAACGTTTCCACCTCAACAGTTATATGTATCCATATAACATTTATCTCTTAGAACTATGATCTTCCATTTTGAAATTCTGAAAAGCACCCAGTCTGCAAATTAATGCTCTGAATTTTGAAAAGTTGAATGAAGCAACAAAAACTGTAAATGACCTTAACAGTCAAAAGTTGATGAAAAAAAAAGAATGGAGTATTGGAAACACTCAATAGAAAATTTAGTACCGAAAAGCGGATTATGTGAAACTATGAAGGAAACCGTGGACAAATCACAAAGAATAAGTTTGACTTCAAAGAATCCAAATAATTCAATGACTACTGAAGTCTTTAGCGAATATCTTGCTCCTTACTCTAGACCCTTACGAACAATAGTCTCCATCATCCTCTGATCTTAGATATTCAAAGATATTATCATATCTTTCATTATAAATATCCTCCATATTTCTGAAGATATTTTCATAACTATTCTTATCTGAAATCATTAATCTCTTCATGCTATCAGTGTTACATCATATAGAAACTGTTAGTTTCTATATTCTGTAAACTTTCGAGATTAAAATATGAATGTTATTGAAGTAATGTTGGGAACTGATGCATGAGTTAGTATAATATAATGACACTTGATCAACGTGATTATATCACAGTAAGTCATGCTGAGTTCTAAATGGAATGTGATGATTCACAGATCATAACGTCATCATGTGCCATGTTACACGACTCTTACGTTCTGTCTAATCTATAAACATATCAAGAACATATTTTTCTTGATAGTCCTATCTTTCCTTGAATTCTGGTAATTTGACAAGTCAAATTGTGCTACTACCGTTTCTTTCTTAGGACATTGACAATGCTCATTCTGAAACTTATATCTACAAATTCTGGACCATTACAAGAGATGCCCAATCGCAAGAAGAAGAAACGGAGGGACAAAGCTCCGAAATAGAAATTGGAAGTATAAATCGCAACAAATAGGGGGGAGTATTAACTGTGGATGACAATGATTATAGGAAACAGAAATAGGAACATTGAAAAATAAGGGGAGATACAAAGCCCGATAACAACGTATAAATTACAAACCGTGAATATTAATAGGAATAGCAATATAAAGACACGGTATAATTAAGAATAGTATCACCCCAAGGTTATATTAAAAGTAAACAGATTTTTCTAGTGGAAGATTGAAGAGAAGGATGACAGAAATGATAATTAGGAAAATATTAGGGATTAGAACTGGACTAAGCATTTTCACAATCATTTGGATGTAAGAACTAAGAAAGAGAGTATAGGAATTGTGAGAATAATAAAACGGAAGAGTTTGATTTATAATGGAAATATCAGACAGAGTAATCGAGGTAGATCACAGTATTTAATTATAGAGATCTTAATTTCCTTATTCACCGAAGAATCAAATCTTATAGATTTCGAAGATTTTCTTTTAAATCCCTTGAATTCCGGAATTCAACCAAGACATCGTCAAAAGTTAAAACGAAAATTCATTTATTCATTTCACTCTTTTGTGATAACTTCATTCGTGCTCTTCGAATAATCGAATTATTTTATCTGTATTATTCAATAATGATAAAACTCTATTTATCAGCTCATATTCGTCAGGAATACATATTTATTGTTAGCCATGACGACCTCACTCAAATTTCGGGACGAAATTTCTTTAACGGGTAGGTACTGTGACGACCCGGAAACTTCCGACCAAATTTAAACTTGATCTTTAATTTTTTTTTTCGACATGATAAGCAAAGTCTATTAAACCGAGTCTCAAAATGTTGGAACTATTTACATGAATGCACTTAACCTTTGACCACTCCCGACGATTCACGAACAATTGTGTATAACAAATATGTAAAAATATAAATATAAGTATATATACATAATATTGTGAATTAATAAAGTACGTTTAGTAAATTAGAGTTAATCATATAATATAATAAATAGAATGATTAAGTTGTAAATATACATATGATAGTATTATTATTATTTATTTGTTATTAATAGACTATTATTAATATTATTAGTATTAATATTAAACCAGGTGATTATTAATTATTAATTATTAGAATTATTGATATTATTAACATTATTATAAATTGTATTATTATTATTATTTATATACTTATTATTAGTATTAATATTATTATTAATACAGGTATATATTTATTAATACAGATTATATACGTATACATAAATACAGACGTATCAATACATATATATACAAATAGAACGTATTCTGTTATCTATCATAATCAACTTTTACAAAAATTTCTTTAGCTCCTGCTCATAATTTTGTTTTCTGTCTATGATTACTGATCTTAATTCATAATACAGTGAATGAATCTGTTAGCAATCGTACATATGAATTAATCCAAAAACAGTTGCAGATATCTATCATTTACTATAATCGATTTTGTTTGAACCTCCTAAGTTGTTACACATCTCAATCGGTAGTACCAATCTAATTCCCTTTCTAGCTATTATTTTCTTTATTTTCTTTATTACTTCCGTTCTTGATGGGAACTTTGTCGACCTTTAATCCATATTAAGCCAATCTATACCAATTGATAATTAAAAACCATTTGAACTTTCATTAGGATGATCACTCACTAATTCTTCTATCATGATATTATCATTCAATGATGAAACCCACTTCATATTTCGATCACCACTTTCTATTCGATCAAAACCAAAACAAAGAGAAGACCCATATTAACTATAACCGCCATTTGTTGAACCATTACGCACCAACATCACTTATCACCCTTGAACTCATCGACACCTATACCCGGCCATCACCTTGATCGTTATTATGAAACCATGTAACCACCTTGTATTGGTTTTCGTGAAATCTAAACCAACACATTCATCGAATCCTCATCAACAAATACTACTAGTTATTTGTAATCAAAAACCAAAACAATAATATAAACGTACCTACTATCGATTCCATCTTGCTTTTGATACGAACCAATCTCAAGCCAATCTTGTTTCAAATTTCGGTGGTGTTTGATCAACCACCAAACTATCTACTTCTGTCTAAGATTTGTGCAAAAACCATCACCTTAATTCCTTCTCTTTCTCTGAAACATCAAATCAAACCCACCCTCAATCACCAACACGACTGCAAACCGCCAAGTAGTTTCTATTTTCACTGCTGCAAGCTAAACCATGTAAACTTCTTCTACTTTCTTGTTCCCACCGCTGCTAATATTATTTTCCTTTTGATCTTTACCATCACGAGTACAAAGGCATGTGGACATGATATTATTTTTTTATGATGAATGCTTTATAGGTGGGTCGGTTCCACTTTGTTCAAATACCACAAACACCAAAAAAAACCCTTTATATTCATTCCTTTCCATGATTGCTATCATACGCGTTTTTCTTCTTTTGTTTTTTTTATATATAACCGAAATCCATATTATATTGTGGGGCATGCACTTGAGAAAATTCCACCGTTCATAAAAGAAGATATATACTGCGTATCTTGTAACCAACACAAACACAAGTGGTTGTGATTATATGCAAGCAACTTGCAGTAGGACCAACCAACATTTAACAACTCTAAGGTCCACCCAAAATATCATATTTCAAATGGAAAGATTAAGGTGGCCGACAGTGTCATTTTCTTTCCTTGTGGTAGAGTCGATCGAGTAATTGTGGGGCAAATCTCAGTTCGTTTGACCACATGAAACTTTGTAATATGGAACAATATTAATGATGGAAATTGATAGACGATTATGATACGTAGGTGGTGATCGAAGCTCCTTTTGCCTTATTTCTTTACGATGGGTCTATTAACAATAAGATGGGCCGTATGTTTTTCTGTTGGGCTGCATAATTGGGCGGAGACCATGCATGATTATTAATTGGACCGAAAAGTTTAAGTATGATGATAGGAGACGTGATGATAGGTTAAATAAATTTGTAAGGGGATCTAATCATATGGGAACAAATGGAGTGATGGTTAAGGGTGTTGATGGGTTATCGATTGGTCGCGGGTTCGATCCCGGCTTGGGCGGTTTTGTTATTTTTTTTTTGAGACTTTAAAGGTAGTTCCATTATCAATTTATTATTATTATCATTATTATTAGTTTTATTATTATTATGATTGTCATTGTCATTATAATTATTATTGTTAATGTATGTATTATTATTTTTAACATGATTAGAATTATTATTAGTATTATTTATTAGTTATTATGATTATTATTATTAATAATCTAAGTATCATTATCATTAATATTAGTATATATATACAAATATATTTACTAAATAAAGTATATTAATACTACATAAAATTTCGTTTTAACTAGTAACATTAATTAAATATCAAATAAGTATCATAATGTAAAGTAAGTATTAATAAAATTATATGTATAAGAACATTAATCTTAATACATAAAATAATAGATATACACTTGTTTGATTACGATTATTTGTTTTAATAGATATACAATTGATATAGGTTCGTGAATCCGAGGCCAACCCTGCATTGTTCAAATTAATCATATGTATTTTTACTACAAAATACATTAGGTGAGTTTCATTTACCTTTTTTTACCCTTTATATTTTTGGGCTGAGAATACATGCGCAATTTTTATAAATGTTTTACGAAATAGACACAAGTAATCGAAACTACATTATATGGTTGAATGATCGAAATCGAATATGCCCCTTTTAGTCTGGTAATCTAAGAATTAGGGAACAGACACCCTAATTGACGCGAACTCTAAAGATAGATCTATCGGGCCCAACAAGCCCCATCCAAAGTACCGGATGCTTTAGTACTTCAAAATTTATATCATGTTCGAAGGAGGATCCCGGAATGATGGGGATATTCTTATATGCATATTGTGAATGTCGGTTACCAGGTGTTCAATTCATATGAATGATATTTTTGTCTCTATGTATGGGACGTTTATTTATGAGAATTGGGAATATTAAATCTTGTGGTCTATTAAAATTATGAAATGATTATTTAGGATAAACTAATGAACTCACCAACCTTTTGGTTGACACTTTAAAGCATGTTTATTCTCAGGTATGAAAGAAATCTTCCGCTGTGCATTTGCTCATTTTAGAGATATTACTTGGAGTCATTCATGATATATTTCAAAAGACGTTGCATTCGAGTCGTCGAGTTCATCAAGATTATTATTAAGTCAATTATAGTTAGATATATTATGAAATGTTATGCATGCCGTCAACTTTCGATGTTATGAAAGATTAGCTTTTCAAAGACGAATGCAATGTTTGTAAAATGTATCATATAGAGGTCAAGTACCTCGCGATGAAATCAACTATTGTGAATCGTTTATAATCGATGTGGACTTTGTCCGGATGGATTAGGACGGGTCATTAGAACAAGCACCAGTAGCATCACCGGCATCAACAGTACCACCGACAACAACACCAACAGTACCATTACCACCACCAACAACAATCTCGCAAACCTCAACTTCATAATCTGTCCTATGAGCATCAACGTCATACGCCCTATAGATACCAAGGAATACCAACAACAACAAACGATGAAGTATTGATTCATAACTTAATCGAAGAAATATTCTGCAGAGAATATGTGGTTTCTAAACGTTTTAGAGATTATATATTCTAGTGCAAATTGTAAATTAGATGAGTGGGCGGATAGAAATAATGAAGTGAAACCCTGACAGGAATAATGCGCGATTTACAAGCTAGACTTGTAATACAAGCAGCATCAATAGTACCGTTAATATCACTAGCACGTCAGTACTATCAGCATCGTCAGCACTAGCAGCACCTATAACATCACAAGCTCCGCCAGTTCCATAATCACCAACATCATCACAAATCAACAACGCGTATATTGTATCAACGAGTTATGAAGTATTAACTCATTTCCCCTGAAGAAATTATATGTATATATTATATATATATGAATTTTGAAATCAAAATAAATCTTTTCGTACTAAGCTATTACGTGTGAATCTTAACTGGTAGGTACTACTCGGTTAGTTCATGTTACTAATATGCCATGATGTACATCCTTCGTTAATAACTTAAAAATCATTAACTATAATCTCTGCTTCGACTTAATAGATTTAATTTCATAATAAATCAAGTGTATTATTCAAATACATGTTTGATTTTACACTTTCATTTTTTATGTACTTGAACTTTCCAGAAAACATCATTCGTACCTTGCGAAACTCACAAGAATTCCACGAGCACCAACATCATTCACCGAGGAATATCAATAAGAATAGATAATGAAGTATCGATTACATTAGTGAAATACTCCGCGAAGATTATGTAATCTCTAATGTTTTAGAGATTATTTATTTCTAGTTCCAGCCGAAAATCAAATGAGTTTAATAGTACATTAACTCATTAACTCATTAACTCATTAAATTCGTATTACATCCGAAGAAAATATACATATATATTTTCATAAAGACTGTAGTAAAATTCTTCTGTACAAAATATTACTTGTGAAATTTTTAACGGGTAAGTAATACCCGAGAAATATATAAGTTCACAATTAATATATTACACTGTACATTCTTCAATTTTGATTCAAGAATCATTAACTATACTCACTACATTCACAGCGATATACATTCTTCCATAAGAATCATAATAACCATTTTCATACATATTCGATTACACAT
Organism: Rutidosis leptorrhynchoides; assembly: GCF_046630445.1. Lineage (NCBI taxonomy): Eukaryota > Viridiplantae > Streptophyta > Magnoliopsida > Asterales > Asteraceae > Rutidosis > Rutidosis leptorrhynchoides. The sequence goes on along the minus strand of NC_092334.1, from coordinate 612,226,871 downwards.
TCTGATTTTTGACAGATCAGAATCCGAGTCAAGATTTAACAGAAGATATCACTATTAGATTTTCACATCTTACAAAACCATACTTTGAATTCAAAACTGTGCTAGATCCTTTGACATTATTATTACCGAAAATAACTTTGCAACTCCTTTTCAAAGTAGCCAGTTTTGTCACACCTCCAGCAAATCAACTTCGATTTTTCATTCGAATAAGCCTCATTGTAACTTTGATATACACGTTTGCTCTTTCGTCGTCGTTACCGGGGAACTTTTTATATTCCACCACATTATCAGCAGATGTACCAGCAACTTCGTTACTCTTTGGCGTAAACCTCTCCGAAAAATCATTATATGTACTCATTGAAAACCCATCATCTACTCATCTGCATCTTGTAACGATAATTGCCATACCAATTACCGAGAATCAGCAATCAGTATTTCGAATCTCGCAGTATTTCTACATCAACAGTTATATGTATACATATAACATTTATCTCCTAGAATCATGATCTTCAATTCTGAAATTCTGAAAAGCACCCAGCCTACGAATCAATACCCTGAATTTTGAAAAATACTGATGAAGCAGAAAAAATTGTAAATGACCTTAACAGCCAAAAGTTTAATGATAAAGAATAGTGTGTTGGCAAAGCTCAAAAAAGAGAAGTTTTGGTACTGGAAAACGGATTGAGCAAACTATGAAGGAGGCTGTGGATAAATCACAAAGACTAAGCCTTCCTTCAAAGAATCCAAATGATTTAGTATCTGCTGAAGTCATTAACAAATACCTTACTTCTGACTCTAAACCTTTACGGACAAAACTTTTTCATCATCCTTCGATATTAGAAATTCTAAGATATCATCGTATCTTTCATTATAAATATCATCGATATTTCTGAAGATATTTTCATAACTATTCTTATCTGAAATCATTTATCTCTTCGTGATATCTGTGTTATATCATAAAGGAAACTATTTTAGTTTCTAAAATCTGAAAAATTCGAATTTAAAATACGAATGTTTTTGAACTAGTGTTGGAAATTGAAGCATGGGTTAGTATAATATAATGACACTTGATCAACGTGATTATATTACAGTAAGTCATGCTGAGTTTCTAATGAAACGTGAAAAAGGTTCACAGATCATACCCTCATCATGAACCATGTTACATAACTCTTTCATTCTATTTAACCTCTAAATTATCAAGAAAATATTTTTCTTGATGATTCGGTCTTTTCTGGATATTCTGGTAATTTGACAAATCAAATCGTGATATTACCTTTCCATTCTACTTTGTATATTATGATCATTCGAAACTCCATACCTACGAATTCTGGACCATTATTCGCTTGACTTAAAGTCGGGAAGAAGAAACAAATTCATGGAGCTCCTAAATATAAGGGAAAATATAAAGCTTGACAACAACACATAAATTACAGACCGTGTATATCAATACGTATTGCAACGAAAAGACATGAGAGAATTAAAAATATTATAACCCCAAGGTAATAGTAGAAGAAAATAACTTCCTCTTGTGGCAGATGAAATAGAAGAATGAAGGATACTATAGCCAGGAAAATGTCAAGAATCAGGACTAGATTTAGCATTTTTACAATCTATCGGGATGTATGAAATAAGGAAGAAGATTATAGGAGTGGTGAAAATAAATGAAACGGAAGAGGTCAATTTATAGCGAAATATCAGACATAGCAATCGAGGCAGATTACCGCATTTAATCAAAGAGGATCATAATTTCCTTGATTACCGGAGAATCAAATCTTTTATGAATTTCAAGGATTATCTTTAAATTCCTTGAAATCCGGAAATTCACCGTGACTACGTCAAAATTTAAATCTTTATCTCAACCTTTTGTGACAGCTTCACTCGTATGCTTCACATAATCGAATCGTTTTATCTATATTAGTCAATAATGATGAAACTCTGTTTATCAACTCATATTCATCATGAAAATATTTTTATTGTTAGCCGTGACAATCTCTATCAAATTTCGGGACGATATTTCTTTAACGGGTAGGTACTGTGACTCCTCAGAAATTTCGACCAAATTTAAACTTAATCTTTATATGATTTCGACAAGATAAGCAAATTCTGTAATATTGATTCTCAAAATTTTTGAACTAATGTTATATATTCAGTTAACCTTTGACTGTTGATCGACGATTCACGAACATATATATATATATATATATATATATATATATATATATATATATATATATATATATATATATATATATATATATATATATATATATATATATATATATATATATATATATATACAATAAGTTGGAATATTAATTATTAAAATTAATTATAAATAACTTGCAATGTGTATTTAAAAACTGATTTATGTATATTAAATAAAGATATATACATATATATAATTTCAAGTTATTTAGTAAACGATAGTAACATTCGTTTATTGATTCGATTGATATTTAAATAAGTTAACTAAAATGTTTAAGATGAACAAGTAAAACACTAAATTGCTACAGTATTTTCGAATTGCTACAGTACCCGAAAAGCTACAGTGTTTTCGAAACACCACTATTTGCTACAATAAAAATCATTTTTGCTACAGTAAAACGCTATTTCAAAATGAAAATGTATGTATATTTTACAAATGTTATAAAATATAATATTAACTTAGATATAAAACGTTTTGATTTAAAATAATATTATTATATATTAAGACGTTAATTTATAGACGCAAATGACCAAAACACTCGAACGTACAAGATACACTTCGGGTAACATAGTTATTGGTAATGTAAGTCTATATTTTGACAAAGGTACGCGTCGCAAAACGTAAAGTACAAGTTATTAAAACATACGAAGTAACGTTCGAAAAACCAGAACCGAGACATAAACTGGGCATCAACATACAAGACAACGGAACTAAAGTTACAAGTCACCTATGCACGAGAATATAATATAATATATATATAATTAATATAAATTATATATATTATATTATATAATTAAATAATATGTCGACAAGCTAGTATACAAAACAATGTGAGCTGGATCAGCACCCCATGCGATGGCATGGGAATTGGGCATCACAGCCATGCGATCGCATGGCCCCAAAAGTTTGGCCAAGTCCTATAAATTGACACGAATTCTGCTCGAGTTGTTTGCACCTTCACAATTCTTTCTCTCCCTCTGTAAAGAAAGTATATATTATTATTATTATTATTATTATTATTATTATTATTATTATTATTATTATTATTATTATTATTATTATTATAGTTAGGAGTATTATTATTAGTATTATTATACATAAAATATTACGATGAAGTTATGTCCAAATGATTTCAAAACAAGCTTTTAGAGCAGGATAGAACTAAGGAAATTATGGTTTATAGCTATGGAGGTTATGAGTATTGCTTGGGGGTTATGATCATGAGTCAAAGGTCAACCTAGCGTTTATCATCTTCGTTGCGTCTACGTACTTTCCTGCAATATTGAATCACAATATTGATACGTGAACATTCATATCTTACCTTTTATATATTAATAGTGTATCCATGTCTAGTGCTCGAGTATATATGTTTGTGCATGCTTGTATGCTTTAATTTTGTCGTTAAACAGTTTATGATGAATCACAAATTTGATACATATGCTACTGATATAAAGTATATGATATGCATGTCATTGGAAAGCTATCGAAAAATTAATAACTTTTCATTTAGAAATCGCGTGATTTCGATGAACGGATTAAAAGATATGGCCAACTGAATTATGTTTGACGTTAATTGAAATTGTGTTTGAAACTGTAAATTAATATTTAAACAACTTGTCTATGAGATTGATAAATTGGATTTTTAGATATTACTAATCGAGTAAATGAATTTCTATATAAGGTACGTCTCGTTTTGTTGAACTATTGTCAAAGTTGACTGTCTTATCATGTTTTAAAGCTTTATAAACACTCTAATCTGATTTTATAAGTATTGGAAAGCTTTGTGAAAGCCATGATAATTCAAATATAATATAGCTCCTGAAATAAATAATATTTTGAGTTTGATAAACTATAAATTCGTTCAAGACTGATACTATGTTAATATGATAAACATGTATAGATTTAAAGATCATATTAGGTCAGAATGACTTTTGAGATGACTTTTGTTAACTTTTGCATGTCGGTCTCGAGCATTAGGATTGTGATACACTATGACCCGACCTAGCTTGTTAGACCTGTATTGACCAACATATGTTCTCTAGGTTGAGATCTACGGTTATCTTGCATTTCGAGTTTCGATAACATTTCGGTGAATGACCTTATGTGCTGTTAAGGTGAGTTTCATTTGCTCCCTTTTTAATTGCTTTTGCAATCTATATTTTTGGGCTGAGAATACATGTATTTATTTTAAACGCAATGGACACAAGTAAATACTAAATTCTACATTGAGTTTGAACCGAAAATCCCTTAGCTTTGGTAACTAGTAACTGCCGGTTATAAGAACTGGTGGGCGCGAGTAGTTATATATGGATCCATAGGGCTTGACATCCCCGTCTGTTCCAGGTATAGAAACCCTAGCCTAAACTATAAAACAGACGTATACTATTTGAGTTTAGTACACGTTGGATTGCGTGTATTGTACATGTTGGTTGCATGTATGTTAAAACAGGGGTACTTATTATAACGTTAAAGTTTAGTTACCAGGGTGCTCAATCTTGTAGAATATTTTGATAAACGTTTCTGGATGAAACAACTGAAATCTTGTGATCCACCTTTATATACAGATTATGCGCAACATTAAAACTATGAACTCACCAACCTTTGTGTTGACACTTTTAAGCATGTTTATTCTCAGGTTCCTAGAAGTCTTCCGCTGTTTGCTTATACGTTATACAAGCTATGTGCATGGAGTCATACATGCTTTATTCAAGAAAACTTTGCATTCACAAAATCATCACCATGTATCTTATTTGACTGTATTGTCAACAGATGTATTGTTAAAAACTATTATATACGGTGATTGTCTATAGGTAGAAATCATCAGATGTCAAAAATCTTGGATTTATATATTCATTTATGGTGTGCCTTTTCAAAAGAATGAAATGTTTACAAAACGTATCATATAGAGGTCAAAACCTCACTATGAAATCAATGAATGATGTATTCGTCCAAATGGATTTGGACGGGTCATCACAAGCCGGGTGGGTCTCGCCGAACACTTGTTCCAAGTGTTTCTTCATGGTTATGATTATGATGATTGGCTTCGCAACGCTTGATTATGATTGTCATGACCGGTTGTATGGTGTCGGTTGTGCGTATGTCATTCGGGTTCTCAGTCTTGCCATTTTCCCGGCGTGGTAAAATTACCGAGATGACGTCAGACGAATGTCGAGAAAAGAAGTATGCATTCCGGGACGCGTAGTACCGAGTAGGATTTTTGCCGAGACGCTTGCCTGTTTTTGAGATGGATCATTATGCGTATCATTAATAATGATAATGAATTTTTTTATTTTTTATTTTACATATTAAATATTAAATTATGTTAATTTAATTTTGACCAAATCTTTTTAAGATCTAGTTAATTATTTAATTGATTTTTTTGATAATAAAACGACACGTAAGATTCCGTATTTGGTTAGGATTGATTAATAGAATGACACGTAGGATTAATTTAATTTAGATTAATGAGAGAGTGACATGTAGGATTAATTTAATTCAGATTAATGAGAGAGTGACACGTAGGATTAAAGGGATGCGTTTTATATATATGTATAGATATAGATGTATAGAAGATGTATAGATGTATAGATACAGATATTAGAATATGATTATACAAAACTAAGACATTGATGAAGCATGCATACACCAACGATATAATACTAATTATAGTGACTCAAATCTCATAAGTAAAACAAAGATTAAAGTTAACCAATTATATCATATTATATACGAGTAACTGTTAATCTTGGGCGGTAGGTGTCCGTTTGCAATTGTAATTGTATAACGTTGAGTAAATAAATAAGTTTGGTAGATTTCATATAAATGAAAGGGTAGTACAGTAATTTATAAATCAAAAAGCCCATTTGCTTGAAACGCTAGTCTCCTTAGCGTTTGTAATTAGAGCTTAATGAAGCTTTTTCTTACCATCAAAGAGCTCTAAACTATTTTATCCAAACGAAGCTTTTTATTTGATAGAAGCTTTTTCATAAAAGATAAATACTAAAAGCTCCAAAAAACTTCAAAAAACTCGTCGCCAAACATGCCTGTAATCTTAATAACATCTTAAATGGATACAGTTACCACGACTCGCATCTTCTATCTATATATAGTTTCTATTAAAATTCTAAAATGATGATGTAATAAATATGCATTTTTCCTTCATAAAATTAAAACAAAATAAAAAAGAAAAAATTTGAGACGAGGTTAGTGATGTCATTAAAAAGAATTAATATATTTTTAATAATTACTTTTTTACATCTGTTGCTTCCTTTTCAATCTAAACCCTAACGTCAATCTCTTCGCACCCTCTTCTTTTCAAATAAGGGTTCACTAAATCTTTATCCTTTTTTCTTTCATCTACATCGACATTCCTCTTTCATTAAATCCTAAAAAAAACACTGAAGACCATCATCATGGCCTAAACCAACACTGCTTCCGTTCTGCGTATGCATTTTTTAGGTTTTTTTGCGATTTAGCATAATCAAGATTAGTATTCAAAGTTCAATTTATTTATATTTGAAGTTTTGTGCTTTTACACCTGGGTGCTTTCTTAAAACTTCAATTTTACTTCAGATTAAATGATGGGCTGCATATAATCAAATTTTTCTTCAGGTAATTTTCTTTTCAGTTCCGATTAATGATTTTTATTTACTCTTCTTTTGTTTTCTTTCAACAGTTATTGGATTTGATGATTTTTTAGGGTTTCAATCCGTGAATTTGTAATCGGGACTTAACATTTCAATCTTATCTTGGATTATATATATCTTTGTTTTAATCCCGTGTTTCTTTTTCTGATTTAATTAGTTTAGGCTTTTTCGTTTGAATTTGTTAGTTCAACGTTTAGGTTTTTTCATTTGGTGTTGTTGTTGTTGTTGTTGTTGTTTTGTTTGAAGTTTAAGTGTTTTTATGAAAGGTTTTTGATGAAATGCCTCAAAGAAATGATATTACATCAGCAATTTGGCGCAAGTGTTTTCGGATGCTTGTGAGCTTAATTAAGTGGAGGTAATTAATACTTGATCATCATAACCATATTTCATCAGTTACTTTATGTATTTTTATTATAGTTTGGTAGTTCATTGTTATTTTTTTTTTTTTAATTATAATGGCTCTATGAGTCTATTGTTAGGAAGAGAGGATCGCATGGACGTTGGGAGATATAAATTTGAGAGAAAATAACTCTATTACTCACAAGAATAGATTACACGAGTATTTACAAAACTCAAAAAACAAAAACTCTCAAACTCACACACACTCTCTAGGTTGTGATTACACTTCTCTGAGTGATTTTTGGGATGATTTAAAATTGAAGTTTCAACCTCTATTTATACTAAAACTTTGGTGGCGGTGGAATGGTGTGAACGAGGAAGGTGTCGTGTGAACGAAGATGGTAGGCGGCCGTCATCGTGTTCATCTTTGCATCTTCTACATGGTGTTCAAAGAAGGCTACTTTGAATATCTAGAAGGTGAGCTTCTAGATTGTCGGCTGGAAACTTTCAATTCTCATCCGCCATCCGAATTCACGAACATTCCAGCTATGTCTCTGCATAACTCCAACTTCTCTCGAGTCACCACCTTTGTTAACATATCCGCAGGATTCTCCTTTGTATGGATCTTCACTAGTCTCAACAGTTGTCGATCAATTACCTCGCGTATCCAATGATAGCGAATATCAATATGTTTTGTACAGGAATGGTACATGGAGTTCTTGCTCAAATCTAGAGCACTCTGACTGTCACAATATACCTTGTACTCCTTTTGCTTGATTCCAAATTCTTGAAGATAACGCTTTAACCACAACATTTCTTTTCCAGCTTCTGCGGCAGCAATATACTTTGGTTCAGTTGTGGATAATGCAACACACTTCTGTAGTCTTGACTGCCATGAAACAGCTCCCCCTGCAAAAGTGTAAATGAATCCTGAAGTAGATTTCCTACTATCAGGATCTCCGGCTATATCCGCATCTGTATAACCTTCCAAGATTGGATCAGCTCCCCCATAACAAAGACATAGATTCGTTGTACATTTAAGATATCTGAGAATCCATTTTACCACATTCCAATGCACTTTCCCGGGGTTGGAGAGAAAACGACTCACCTTTCCCACTGCATGAGCAATATCGGGCCTTGTACACACCATCGCATACATCAAACTTCCAACTGCTGAAGAATATGGTACTAAAGACATCTTCCAAATCTCTTCCTTGGATGAGGGACAAGAACTCTTGCTTAACTTGAAATGGTTAGCTAATGGAATGCTAACAGGTTTGGCATTGTTCATATTGAAATGTGAAAGCACTCGTTCAATATACTTCTCCTGAGATAGCCATAATCTTTTATTCTTCCTGTCTCGGGTTATCTGCATTCCCAAAATCTGTTGAGCCTGTCCTAAGTCTTTCATGTCAAAAGACTTAGAGAGTTCCTTCTTCAGCTGGTTGATCTTTGTTGTGTCTTTCCCTACGATCAAAATATCGTCTACATATAGTAGAAGAGCAACGAAATCTCCTCCAGAAAACTTCTGAATGTAGACACACTCATCTGCTGCAGTTTTCTTGTACCCTTGATTCACCATGCAAGAGTCAAACTTATTGTACCACTTCCTAGGTGCCTGCTTTAAACCATATAAACTTTTCTTCAGCTTGCATACGAGGTTATCTCCTGAAACCTCAAAACCTTCTGGCTGCTCCATATAAATTTCTTCATGTAAATCTCCATGAAGAAAAGCTGTCTTTACATCCATCTATTCAAGCTCCAAGTTCATACTTGCGACCAATCCAAGTATGACTCTAATTGAAGTCATCTTGACTACTGGTGAAAATATCTCGTCAAAATCAATCCCTTTCTTCTGTTGAAATCCTTTGACTACAAGCCGTGCTTTGTATTTCACCACTTTTCCACTACCATCCTTTTTCAGCTTGAACACCCATTTGTTTTTCAGTGCCTTCTTCCCACGTGAAAGTTCTACAATCTCATAAGTTTGATTTTTCTACAGGGAATCCATCTCATCCTACATTGCGAGCAACCATTTTTCTTTGTCCTTATGAGATACTGCTTCATGAAAACTCTTCGGTTCTTCATCTTCAGTAAGTAGAAGGTACTCGGATTCTGGATATCTACTCGATGGAATCCGACCTCGTTCAGATCTGCGAACTTCTGGAACATTCTGAGGAGATCCACCATCATCTTGACCTTGTGATGGTGTTGGAACATCTGGCAGATGGGGTTGTGGCTCCCCCTGCTCAGCACCGTCATTTTCCTCATTATCTTCTACTTCTGGCATTTCTTCTTGCACTGAAAATTCATTTCTCATGAATGATTGCGTTGTTGCCTCTGGCACATGAGCAGCAACATTTTTCTTCTGAGATATTGTGGGCTTTTCAATATCTTTTATTATCTGGATTTCATGGAACACCACGTCCCTACTTCTGATCACCTTTATCTCCTTTGGATCCCATAATCTGTATCCAAATTCTTCATCTTCATAGCCTATGAATATGCATGGAGTGGTCCTTGCATCCAGCTTCTGCCTGAGCTCCTTGGATACATGTGCGTACGCCAAACATTCAAATACTCTTAAGTGAGAGTATGATGGTTCCTTTCCAGACCAAAGTTTCTCCGGAACTTCAAAATTCAGTGGTACTGATGGTGTTCGGTTGATCAAGTAACATGCGGCTCTGACTGCTTCTCCCCAGAATGGCTTTGGTAGCTTATCCATACTGAGCATGCTCCGAACATGTTCCATGATTGTTCGGTTCATTCTTTCTGCTATACCATTGTGTTGAGGGGTACGTGGAACTGTCTTCTCATGTCGGATGTCATATGATCTGCAATAGGCATCGAACTGCCTGGAAGAGTATTCATGTAACGACCCGCACTTTTTCGATCATACTATACTTATAAGATTAATATTTACATAAATTAAACCTTGCCAACATGATAAGCAATCCAAATTGTCGAGACTTATATTTCCGAAAAGAGTTTTACACAACGTTTGACCGTCTAGTTTGACCGATGATATCACGAACTATACAATATATGATAATTATACGTTTGTGTATATAAATGTATATATACATAATTAACATGATTAATAAATGTTTTAATATCTCATTTTGTATTAATAACAACAAGTTATAAGTATATTTTGAAACTACTAACTTAAGTTTTCAAAACGATAACTATACGTAACGTTATTTGACATAAATACTTAAGACTTATAATGTTATACATATATCGTATAAGTAATGTATTTAATCACTTTTAAGAACTTAAATACATAAAACCATATAAGTGTATTCACAAAAGATAGCTATATTTGAATCCTCATTCCATTTTTCACAAAATTTCTATACGTATATCTAGAGTATAAGTACTCGTATCATACCTAGCTTCTATACGTATTTACTAATAGTAAATACATATCAAATCACCACCTAACCCACCCTTGTTACTGCCCTTAGAGCAAGGTAATTGGAATTTGGATGCATGCATGAATTATTATACAAAAATACAAGAGAAAACCTTGTCTTGTCTCCTCATGGCCACGTTTTTATGGCCTTTATATGTATCATCATCTTCATTCATTTTACTTCAACTTTCTAGCCAAAACACACACATACTTTGAAGCCTTAAAACCCTTAATCAATTCAGCAAAGTTTCCAAGAAGATCTAGCTTCAAAAACCATACTAAAACACCATAAGAAAACCATACAAAAACACTTCAAGAAAACCCTCCAAGAACACCAACTTACTTCCAATCTTTCATCCACTTCTATCACCCTTTTGATTCTAGCTTCTTACTTCTCTCTTACAGCAACTTCATCCAAGGAACTTGAGGTAGAATCTATGTTCATAACCTTATTCGATTCATATATATATAGCTATCTTATTTTGTGGTACAAAAGTTTAACAACAAGAACATAGTTTGAATGTTTTCAAACTTGTTTGCAAACTAAATAGATCCTTCTAACTTAACTTTTAAAATACTTCAAGACCTGTAATATAACTTATGTATATGCTAATTTAACAAGGTAAAACTTGGTTTTTCAAAGTATAAGTATTTTTAGAAAAATGGTCATTAAATGATTTTGTTGTAACAAAAATGTTTAACTTCATATGTTTCACTAATGTTTCACTTATGCCGTATGATTTTGAATACAAACCAAGGTATTTACAGTTCATAGTCTTAAAGAAGAACTCGATCCAAGAAGATGGCAATTTGAATCAACGAAAACGGATTTGTAACGAAGAAACTATGACCGAAACAAAATTGGTTATCCTAGATCATTTCAACTACGGGATCAATTGGAAAAAAATGATATAAATCACATATTTCTAAGATAACATGATATTTTATATATATGTACTTATAATTCAATTTTATATGGTTCAGGATCACCCGTAAACAACACGAGAAGATTAATCATAAGATCCCATGATTGTACGCAACACGTCATTTGACAACACCGGTACCATGGGTCAAGATTAATCTCGACCAATACATATACGATGGGTTTTTATTTATTTCGTTGGGGGTTTTATTTATTTCATTGCGGGTATATTAAACATCTAAAAATGAACCATTAAAATTGAATTACTAACATCGGACTGCTAACTACGGACTAAGGAATTATTCAAAGTATTAAAAGTATAACAAGTATATATTTATAACGTTTGTTTAAAAATGAAAACATATTGATATATTATATATGGATAGGTTCGTGATATCAACCGGAAGACCGAGTCAAATTATTTATATCATCAAGACAAGAGTGAGTATATAGTCCCACTTTTAAACTCTAAATATTTTGGGATGAGAATACATGTATTTTATGTTTTACGATATGGACACAAGTAACTGAAAAATATATTCTACGTTGAGTTGTACCACTGGCATACTTCCCTGTAGCTTGGTAACTAATATTTACAGCGGTATTGTAAACGCGAATCCTGTTGATAGATCTATCGGGCCTGACAACCCCAACCGGACTGGACGACCAGTATTCAACGGTTGCACAGTACTTCGTTTCGTGACTACACTTGGTACGGTGTAGTAAGATTTCATAATAAAGGGAATATGCGACGTGATTAAATGTTAAGTATGGTTACCAAGTGCTCAACCACTTAGAACATTTTTATTAAACTGTTTATATACGAAATCTTGTGGTCTATATATATATTGCTGCCGGCATTAAACCTATATCTCACCAACTTTATGTTGACCTTTTAAAACATGTCTATTCTCAGGAGATTACTAAAGCTTCCGCTGCATCATGTTGGATCTAACCAGGATCTTGCGTACGCATGTTTGTGTCAAAAATAAAACTGCATATCCGAGATGTTGTATTGTAAAATATGCTAGAAACCGTGTTGTTGTCATCATTTGTAAAGTTTGTAAGTCGAAGATTATCGCTAAACGTTAATCTTCTTATTATTGTCTTAAGCTTGTAACAAAAATAATGGTTATGGTTTGTAATGTATAATATATGCAGTTTTCTTTCAAAAATGTCTCATATAGAGGTCAATACCTCGCAATGAAATCATACGTTATCTAACGCGTTCTTATGGTTAAGGACGGGTTATGACATGTGGTATCAGAGCGGTGGTCTTAGCGAACCAGGTTTGCATTAGTGTGTCTAACCGATAAGTCGTTAGGATACATTAGTAAGTCTGGACTTTGACCGGGTCTGATTTAAAAACCATTGCTTATCATTGTTGGTTAAAATTTATATGTAAATATTATGTAGTACTAATGGGTTAGTTGTTGTATGATAGATGTCGGGCTCAAAACTTGTTATCACATTCAGCGACTCCGAACCAGAATCTTCAGATGGTGTTCCAGTCATTAACCTATCCGATGACGAAAATAATATCTTTGGGGAAGACTCACAAATTCCGGATGAACCAACTATAGAGAACCCGGAAAGTGAACCCGAGGAGGAAAGTGAACCCGAGGAGGAAAGTGAACCCGAGGAGGAAAGTGAACCCGAGGAAGAAATACAGGAAATTACAAAGGACGAGTTCGAACTAGGAAAGAAACGAAAAGCTAGTGAATTAGAAAATCCAAATCCCGAGTTTAATGAGAATGAAGTGGCACCAATTCCACTCAACACTACCACCCCTATCCCCGCTATTCCTATTAGTGCTATCCCCGCATCTAGTTCTTCGGCACCTCAGCCAAAACGTAGGGAGACAGCTAGGATTCGCGTTGGGGGATTCCCTGGACATAAATGTTTTGGGAAATAGACCAAACGATGCGCTGCCAAATTAAACCATGGAATCAAATAATGTTTTGTATAATATTATTAGTGTGGTTTGTTTAATGTTCGATGTAAGATAAGCATATGTAAAATAGCGAAGTATGAAATGCAATAATTTTCCATGGTTAAGTATTATTTAGATTGTAGTAATTGGTTCTGTACTAAGCTATTAAGTATGAACATTAACGGGTAGGTACTACCCTAGATATAATTATAAAACGCTAATAAGAAGAAAAGGCTTTTATAATAATACCTGGTTCATATTATTAACAAGCTATAATGTACTATAAATACACACTACATCTATAATAATCCATGTGAATAATTATTTTCTTTCATTAGGAAATGGCGCGATTGAACCGAATGACGGAACAAGAAGTCGAGAACTTCATCAACCAGCGAGTCAACGATAGAATGCTATGGGTCGAAGCTGCAAGAGCTACTGCAGTTAATCCAAATCCTCGTGTAGGATGCTCCTACAAGACGTTTCAAGCTTGCAAACCTTCATCATTCAGTGGAACGGAAGGACCTATCGGTTTAACCCGATGGATAGAAAAGATGGAGACGGTGTTCAAAATCAGCGGTTGTGATGAAAAAGACATGACCAAGTATGCATCGTGCACTTTACAAGATAGTGCACTCACATGGTGGAAGAATTATGTGAAGGCGGTAGGAGGAGATGTAGCTTATGATACTCCATGGGAAGAATTCAAAGCAATGATAATCACCGAGTATTGTCCAAGGAATGAGGTTATTAAGTTAGAAGATGAGTTACGAAGTTTGAAGGTGGTTGGTACTGAAATCACCAACTACAACCAGCGATTCATGGAATTAGTTTTGCTATGTCCTGAATTGGTTCCAACCGAAGAACGGAAGATTGAAATGTACAAAGCTGGTTTGCCCAAAAAGGTCAAGGCAAATGTTACAGCATCGAAACCTAAGACAATTCATGAAGCTATAACCATGGCAAACGAGCTAATGGATCAGGTCATCATGGATAAGAAAGTATCCAATACTGATGTGAAGGTATCAGGTAACAAAAGAAAGTGGAATGGAAATTATGATCGAGGTAACCAACAACAATCTTTTAAGAAACAAGAAAACACGCAAGGTGCGGGTAGTGGTTTAAGCTTTGGTTATAAAGGACAAAATCCTTTATGTAACCGATGCCACAAACATCACTCTGGCTACTGTAATGTGGTATGCAACAAATGTAATCGAAAGGGTCATCTTGCTGAAGATTGTAGGGCTCTCGTTATAAATACAAATGGTACCAAGACTCCTGCCACCAACGCAAATAGAACTGCTTTGGCTAACATTACTTGTTTTGGGTGTGGAAAACAAGGTCACTATAAGAGCCAGTGCCCGAATCAGAATGGCGAACCTGCACGTGGAAGAGCGTTTGTTATTAATGCTAGAGAGGCACGAGAAGACCCGGAGCTTGTTACGGGTACGTTTACCATTAATAACTTATCAGCATCTATTTTATTTGATACTGGCTCCGATAGAAGTTACGTGTGTATAAATTTTTACACTAAATTGAATTGTTCATCATTACCTCTAGATGCTAAGTACTTGATTGAGTTAGCTAATGGTAAGCTAATTAAAGCCGATAAAATTTGTCGTGATTGTGAAATAAATCTAGCCGGAGAAACGTTTAAAATCGACTTAATACCCGTAGAATTAGGAGGTTTTGATGTAATAGTCGGCATGGACTGGATGTCCAAAATAGGAGCGGAAGTTGTTTGTGCCAAGAAGGCAATTCGTATTCCTGGTAAGGATAAAATACCGGTGATGATTTATGGAGAGAAGGGTAATTCAAAGCTAAAACTCATTAGCTGTTTGAAAGCCAAGAAGTGTTTAGAAAAGGGATGTTACGCTATTTTAGCACATGTTAATAAAGTCGAAAAGAAAGAAAAGTATATCAACGACGTGCCTGTGGCAAGAGATTTTCCTGAAGTTTTTCCGGAAGAATTGCCGGGATTACCTCCATTTAGATCGGTAGAATTTCAAATAGATTTAGTACCAGGAGCTGCACCAGTGGCTCGTGCGCCATATAGACTTGCACCGTCCGAATTAAAAGAACTTCAAAGTCAGTTAAAAGAATTATTGGACCGTGGATTCATACGACCAAGTACATCACCGTGGGGAGCTCCAATTTTGTTTGTTAAGAAGAAAGATGGATCTTTTAGGATGTGTATAGATTATCGTGAATTAAATAAGTTAACTATCAAGAATCGGTATCCACTACCGAGAATTGATGATTTATTTGATCAATTGCAAGGATCATGTGTTTATTCGAAAATTGACCTAAGATCGGGCTATCATCAATTACGTGTCAAAGAAGAAGATATACCGAAAACTGCTTTTCGGACACGCTACGGTCATTACGAATTTTTGGTTATGCCGTTTGGATTGACGAATGCGCCAGCTGTATTCATGGACCTCATGAATCGAGTTTGTAGTCCATATTTAGATAAGTTTGTTATCGTTTTCATTGATGATATTCTTATCTATTCCAAGAGTGAGCAAGAGCATGAGCAGCATTTAAGGTTGATATTAGAGTTGTTGAGAAAAGAACAGCTATATGCTAAATTTTCTAAATGTGCTTTCTGGTTGAAAGAAGTACAATTTCTTGGCCACGTTGTTAGTAGCAAAGGAATTCAGGTTGATCCAGCAAAAATTGAAGCCATTGAAAAATGGGAGACTCCTAAGACACCAATGCAGATACGCCAATTTTTGGGTTTAGCCGGTTATTATAGAAGGTTTATTCAAGATTTTTCCCGAATAGCTAAGCCGTTGACAGCATTAACGCAAAAAGGGAAGAAATATGAATGGACTTCGGAGCAGGAGAACGCATTTCAAATACTGAAAAAGAAGTTAACTACGGCGCCTATTTTATCGTTACCAGAAGGGAACGATGATTTTGAAATATATTGTGACGCTTCGCGACAAGGTTTTGGTTGTGTTCTTATGCAACGAAAGAAAGTAATTGCATTTGCATCCCGACAATTGAAGATTCACGAGCGGAATTATACGACGCATGATCTAGAATTGGGAGCAGTCGTGTTTGCATTGAAGATGTGGAGACACTACTTGTATGGGGTTAAATTCACTGTGTTTACTGATCATAAAAGCCTTCAACATATTTTCGATCAAAAACAATTGAACATGAGGCAACGTAGGTGGGTCGAGTTAATAAACGACTATGATTGTGAAATTCGTTATCATCCCGGGAAGGCGAATGTGGTGGCTGATGCTTTAAGCAGAAAAGAACGAGAACCAATTCGAGTACGAGCGATGAACATAAAAATTTGCATGAATCTCAACTCACAAATCAAAGAAGTTCAACGAGAAGCACTTACTAAAGAAAATATAGGAAATGAAATAATGAAGAAGTATGCGAAGCAACTCGTTATGCGGGAAGATGGAATTCGATATTTTGCAAATCGTATTTGGGTACCGAAGTTGGGTGGATTAAGGAAGTTGATATTGAACGAGGCACATAAGACAAGATATTCGATACATCCTGGAGTTGGAAAGATGTACCAAGATCTTAAGACGCATTATTGGTGGCCTAATTTGAAGACAGACGTTGCAACATATGTTGGGGAATGTTTAACTTGTTCCAAAGTCAAAGCAGAACACCAGAAGCCGTCAGGGTTACTTCAACAACCAGAAATTCCAGAATGGAAATGGGACGGTATTACCATGGATTTCATCACGAAGTTACCAAAGACTGCCTGGGGATACGACACCATTTGGGTAATTGTTGATCGTCTTACCAAGTCTGCACATTTCTTACCTATAAAGGAAACGGATAGAATGGAGAAACTATTACGATTGTATATAAAGGAAGTTGTTTCAAGGCATGGAATACCTATTTCCATTATATCCGATCGTGATAGTAGATTTACCTCAAAATTCTGGCAATCACTACAGGAGGCACTAGGAACTCGGTTGGATATGAGTACCGCATATCATCCACAAACCGATGGACAGAGTGAGAGAACGATTCAGACTCTCGAAGACATGCTCAGGGCATGTGTGATCGATTTTGGAAACGGATGGGATAAATATCTACCGTTAGCAGAATTCTCGTATAATAATAGTTATCATGCGAGCATTGGAGCTGCGCCATTCGAAGCATTGTACGGAAGGAAGTGTAGATCTCCTATCTGTTGGAATGAAGTAGGAGATCGACATTTAACTGGTCCCGAAATCATACACGAAACGACCGAGAAGATAGTACAAATCAAGGAGAGATTGAAAACAGCCCGTAGTCGCCAAAAGAGCTACGCCGATGTTCGAAGGAAACCATTAGAGTTTCAGGTTGGGGACATGGTTATGCTAAAGGTGTCACCTTGGAAAGGTGTAATACGTTTCGGCAAAAGGGGTAAACTGAACCCAAGGTACGTAGGCCCGTTCAAGATCATCGAACGCATTGGACCGGTAGCTTATCGACTCGAGTTACCGCAACAACTCGCCGGAGTACATAATACCTTTCACATCTCGAACCTTAAGAAGTGTCTTGCAAAGGAAGACCTTACCATTCCTCTTGAAGAAATCCATGTCGACGAGAAACTACAATTCGTCGAAGAACCAATCGAAATCATGGACCGTGAAGTTAAAAAGCTCAAACAGAGCAATATACCGATTGTTAAGGTTCGTTGGAATGCTAGAAGAGGTCCCGAGTTTACTTGGGAACGAGAGGATCAGATGAAGCAAAAGTATCCACACTTGTTTCTCGATGACGCAAAATAGGTACAATTTTAAAATTTCGGGACGAAATTTATTTAACGGGGAGGTAATGTAACGACCCGCACTTTTTCGATCATACTATACTTATAAGATTAATATTTACATAAATTAAACCTTGCCAACATGATAAGCAATCCAAATTGTCGAGACTTATATTTCCGAAAAGAGTTTTACACAACGTTTGACCGTCTAGTTTGACCGATGATATCACGAACTATACAATATATGATAATTATACGTTTGTGTATATAAATGTATATATACATAATTAACATGATTAATAAATGTTTTAATATCTCATTTTGTATTAATAACAACAAGTTATAAGTATATTTTGAAACTACTAACTTAAGTTTTCAAAACGATAACTATACGTAACGTTATTTGACATAAATACTTAAGACTTATAATGTTATACATATATCGTATAAGTAATGTATTTAATCACTTTTAAGAACTTAAATACATAAAACCATATAAGTGTATTCACAAAAGATAGCTATATTTGAATCCTCATTCCATTTTTCACAAAATTTCTATACGTATATCTAGAGTATAAGTACTCGTATCATACCTAGCTTCTATACGTATTTACTAATAGTAAATACACATCAAATCACCACCTAACCCACCCTTGTTACTGCCCTTAGAGCAAGGTAATTGGAATTTGGATGCATGCATGAATTATTATACAAAAATACAAGAGAAAACCTTGTCTTGTCTCCTCATGGCCACGTTTTTATGGCCTTTATATGTATCATCATCTTCATTCATTTTACTTCAACTTTCTAGCCAAAACACACACATACTTTGAAGCCTTAAAACCCTTAATCAATTCAGCAAAGTTTCCAAGAAGATCTAGCTTCAAAAACCATACTAAAACACCATAAGAAAACCATACAAAAACACTTCAAGAAAACCCTCCAAGAACACCAACTTACTTCCAATCTTTCATCCACTTCTATCACCCTTTTGATTCTAGCTTCTTACTTCTCTCTTACAGCAACTTCATCCAAGGAACTTGAGGTAGAATCTATGTTCATAACCTTATTCGATTCATATATATATAGCTATCTTATTTTGTGGTACAAAAGTTTAACAACAAGAACATAGTTTGAATGTTTTCAAACTTGTTTGCAAACTAAATAGATCCTTCTAACTTAACTTTTAAAATACTTCAAGACCTGTAATATAACTTATGTATATGCTAATTTAACAAGGTAAAACTTGGTTTTTCAAAGTATAAGTATTTTTAGAAAAATGGTCATTAAATGATTTTGTTGTAACAAAAATGTTTAACTTCATATGTTTCACTAATGTTTCACTTATGCCGTATGATTTTGAATACAAACCAAGGTATTTACAGTTCATAGTCTTAAAGAAGAACTCGATCCAAGAAGATGGCAATTTGAATCAACGAAAACGGATTTGTAACGAAGAAACTATGACCGAAACAAAATTGGTTATCCTAGATCATTTCAACTACGGGATCAATTGGAAAAAAATGATATAAATCACATATTTCTAAGATAACATGATATTTTATATATATGTACTTATAATTCAATTTTATATGGTTCAGGATCACCCGTAAACAACACGAGAAGATTAATCATAAGATCCCATGATTGTACGCAACACGTCATTTGACAACACCGGTACCATGGGTCAAGATTAATCTCGACCAATACATATACGATGGGTTTTTATTTATTTCGTTGGGGATTTTATTTATTTCATTGCGGGTATATTAAACATCTAAAAATGAACCATTAAAATTGAATTACTAACATCGGACTGCTAACTACGGACTAAGGAATTATTCAAAGTATTAAAAGTATAACAAGTATATATTTATAACGTTTGTTTAAAAATGAAAACATATTGATATATTATATATGGATAGGTTCGTGATATCAACCGAAAGACCGAGTCAAATTATTTATATCATCAAGACAAGAGTGAGTATATAGTCCCACTTTTAAACTCTAAATATTTCGGGATGAGAATACATGTATTTTATGTTTTACGATATGGACACAAGTAACTGAAAAATATATTCTACGTTGAGTTGTACCACTGGCATACTTCCCTGTAGCTTGGTAACTAATATTTACAGCGGTATTGTAAACGCGAATCCTGTTGATAGATCTATCGGGCCTGACAACCCCAACCGGACTGGACGACCAGTATTCAACGGTTGCACAGTACTTCGTTTCGTGACTACACTTGGTACGGTGTAGTAAGATTTCATAATAAAGGGAATATGCGACGTGATTAAATGTTAAGTATGGTTACCAAGTGCTCAACCACTTAGAACATTTTTATTAAACTGTTTATATACGAAATCTTGTGGTCTATATATATATTGCTGCCGGCATTAAACCTATATCTCACCAACTTTATGTTGACCTTTTAAAACATGTCTATTCTCAGGAGATTACTAAAGCTTCCGCTGCATCATGTTGGATCTAACCAGGATCTTGCGTACGCATGTTTGTGTCAAAAATAAAACTGCATATCCGAGATGTTGTATTGTAAAATATGCTAGAAACCGTGTTGTTGTCATCATTTGTAAAGTTTGTAAGTCGAAGATTATCGCTAAACGTTAATCTTCTTATTATTGTCTTAAGCTTGTAACAAAAATAATGGTTATGGTTTGTAATGTATAATATATGCAGTTTTCTTTCAAAAATGTCTCATATAGAGGTCAATACCTCGCAATGAAATCATACGTTATCTAACGCGTTCTTATGGTTAAGGACGGGTTATGACAATTCACCACCGTTGTCGGATCGAAGACACTTTAACTTCTTTCATGTCTCACGTTCTACCATGACATGGAACTGTTTGAAGTAATCGAACACCAGGTCCTTCGTCCGCAAGAAATATACCCACACCTTTCGAGAAGTATCATCGATAAACGTTAGAAAGTATCGATTGTCGCCAATTGATTCAACCTCCAAGGGACCGCAAACATCAGAGTGTACCAGACTGAGTAACTCTGATTTTCTCGTTAAAGATGAATTAAACGAGACTTTATGCTGCTTACCAAACAGACAATGATTACAAGGATCTAGTGCAGCGTCCTTGTCTACATTGATAAGCTTCTTCATTATTGGGGTAGACAACCCTTTCTCACTCATGTGACCGAGTCTCTGGTGCCATAAATTTTGTGAAGCCTCCTTTTCTGCAACATTAATGTTGTCTGTGCACCTCCTTTTCTGCCACAAATGTATCCTCGATCGACTATCATAGCACCTCTTGACAACTTCCATGTGCCTTTACTGAAATGACTATCATAGCCCTGTTTGTCGAGAGCTACTCCGGAAAGTAAATTCAGCCGAAGATCTGGCACATGGCGGACATCCTTCAAAGTGATTGTGCTCCCGGAACTTGTCTTTATCTTGACATCACCAATTCCGACAATCTCAGCGGAACTGGAATTTCCCATCTTCATAGCTCCAAAGTCTCCAACTTTGTATGTTGTGAAGTATTCCTTGTATGGAGTCACGTGGTAGGAAGCTGCAGTATCTACCACCCATTCTGTGTCTTCTCGTGAGACGTGAAGGCATGTCTCATCATGGGTTGAACAATAAGCTACATCACCTGTGATAGCAACTAATGTTTCTCCACCCTTATTCTTCGGCTGTGAACTGCTTTGACCTTGTTCCTCTTTTAATCTATAGCAGTTCTTCTTCATATGTCCCTCTAATCCACAATGATGACATTTATATGTTGGTTTTCTGCCATCAGCTGACATGCCCCTGCTCTTGCTTTTGCCTCTCCATTTATTTTTGCTACTCATTCGCTGTCTCCCCCGATTCCCTGTGATAAAGGCATGGGTATGATCTGTGCCCATGTCTTTTCTCCTTGCCTCTTTAGTGAATAGGGCATCCTTGACCATTGACATGGTAAGTTTGCCATTCGGAGCTGAGTTGCTGAGTGTTACTACCAGCGTTTCCCAACTATCGGGAAGGGAACTAAGTAGCAGTAGCGCCTGAACTTCATCGCCAAGCGGCATCTCTACAGACGATAACTGGTTGACCAAGTTCTAGAACTCACTGGTATGCTCGGCAACTGAAGTTCCACTTTTGAGCTTTATGTTGACTAAACGCCTCATCAGCAGGGCTTTATTCCGAGCAGTCTTGGCCTGGTACATGTCCTCCAACTTTTTCCAGAGGACATATGCGTCCGTCTCTTGTGCAACATGGTGGAAGACACTATGATCAATTCATTGACGGATCTGACCAATAGTTTTTCGGTTTGATTTCTTCCACTCTTTCTCTTTGGCAGAATCAGGGTTTATACCCTTCAATTCAATAGGATCGAACAAATCCTTACAGCTGAGGAGATCTTCCATATGAGGTTTCCACAGCGTGTAGTTTGTTGCTGTGAGCATAATCATAGCTCCGGAAGATGATGTTGACTCTTCTGTGGACATTATCACCATAAAAATAATTTTTCAACACAAACAAGGTTGAATTGTAGAAAACAGAGATCACCGTTACGTCCGGAACGGTTGAAAATGGTGGAATAGACACTTCGCGGCTTAAATTCCACTTATGGGACAAAATTATAATTTTCTAAACTTTCAGGGACCAAAAATGAATTTCTGAAAATTTCAGGGACCAAATTGTAAAATTTCAGAATTGCTACAATACTGCTACAGGAACTTGCTACAGTACCGCCAGCTGATACAGTGAATTGCTACAGTGATCGTCTTCTCCGGCGAAAATTCCGGCACCGGTCGTCTTCTCCGGCGAGATCCCGACGAGTTGACCAAACTTTGACCGCATTTTCTGGGCTCGTTATAACTCCGTTTAAGTCACCCTTTTTTGCGTTGGACTCGGTTCGACGAGACGAATCCAATGGTATACTCAAAATTGGATTTTGAGGAAACTTTAGAAGACCCAAAAACTCAACCAACGTCTCTAACCAAGCTCTTGATACCACTTGTTAGGAAGAGAGAATCGCCTGGACGTTGGGAGATATAAATTTGAGAGAATATAACTCTATTACTCACAAGAATAGATTACACGAGTATTTACAAAACTCAAAAAACAAAAACTCTCAAACTCACACACTCTCTAGGTTGTGATTACACTTCTCTGAGTGATTTTTGGGATGATTTACAATTGAAGTTTCAACCTCTATTTATACTAAAACTTTGGTGGCGGTGGAATGGTGTGAACGAGGAAGGTGTCGTGTGAACGGAGATGGTGGGCGGCCGTCATCGTGTTCATCTTTGCATCTTCTACATGGTATTCAAAGAAGGCTACTTTGAACATCTAGAATGTGAGCTTCTAGATTGTAGGCTGGAAACTTTCATCTATGTTACCACAGACTTATATTCTCTGTTTTATTTAGATGCCAATGCTAATTAATCCAGAGTGTAACCTGGGTATGAGTAGCTTACGAAGAATTAAATAACCAAAAGTGTTACAATGGTGTTCATACACTACTTTCCGCTTTCTGTTTGTATGTATTTATATATTCTACGAACTACAATGAAAAGATAATTTGAGGGTCCGACTTTGCAGCATTATCTTTTAAATACTACATGTTACATGGGTCCGACTTTGATACATTTGATTAATTTGAGGGTTCAGATTATGTTATGTATGCTATTTTAATTTTATTGGCAAAACAGCCCCTGAATATACATGTACGTATATTATTTATAATTTATTAGACTATATATTCAAATGTTGTCTTGAAGGTTATGTTTGAGTGATGAATACTAAATTTATAATTGTTCAAGGGTTATATTGAAGGTTATATATGAGTGATGGACCGAAAACAAGACAATTTCATTGACCACATTATGCACAAATTGAGTAGAAGCGTAAACCAATCTGTAAGCAGGTACATTCGAACTCATTTCATTGAATAGTTTGTTCGTTAATTTTAATGCTTATGATCACCTATCCAGTATTTGTTCTAAGAATATAGTATATTACAAAATTACAAATATGGCTTGGAACTGCAAGGTTGTGATCATTGTACAGACGAACCTACAATTTAAAAAGACACGCATGAACATACAAATTAAAAAAAAATACGGTCTAATTCATTACTTTGGATGAGTTTGTTTCTCAGTTAGTTTTACGTTTGTATTGATTTGGTTTGAGTTTTATGGAAGAGGTTGAGACCATGCAAATCAATAGTAATATTTGAATCTTTTGTGCACATTATCGATGCTATAAATATTCTTAGCAGAGATAGAAAATAGGATTCAAAGTAACTGCGACTCAACCATACCTGGCCCATATCATTTTGCATGTTACATTGAAATGACGTATCAATTTGAACTAACTTTAACATGTTGTCTGGCCTGCCCATTGAAACAGCTCTACCACGAATTAACAGTTTGCGATGTTTCTTCAAAAGCTTTTGCGACTTATATCATTTACATTTTACTAAAATTCCACTTCGTATAAGTAACTTCTAAGTTCTGTATTGCAATGAAGTCAGTGGTGCATTGATCAATTTGACCCGTGTAGGAAGACTTCAACAGGTATGCAATTTGCCACTTGTATTGAGTTTTTTACATCATGCCTAAGTTTCAGATTTCAGTAATGCAATTTTGCGGAGTTTCTACTTAGTATAGTTGTTTTCTTCTCCCTCTCAGCAGTGCTACTTTTGCCTAATCGTGTTGCTCTTTTTATTATCTATAATTTTTATATGGTATTATACAATCTAATCGTGTTGCTCTTTTTAGGATGATGCTCATTGTTTCTCGAGACGGTCCCAGGTAAAATGTAATTTTATTAGTGTAAAATGAGCGATTTTTGAGAAGTATATTAGTAACAATTGCAACTTTTAAACTAGACTAAAAAAATGTTGGTTTTAATGATCTACGAATATTGAATCTTACCCATTGTACCAGAAGTAACTTGACCACCATTATTACCATTGAGCACAAGCCAATTATTAGAATTATGCGTTCATTAAGAAACTTGTTGAAGATATGGAGAACTTTAAACAATTAGAGGGAAGATTCCAGGAAACTCACACGAAGCTTCCACGAAGTTGTTAGGAAACTCACATGTAGCTTCTACGAAGTTGTGAGGAAATTCACACGAAGCTTCCACGAAGTTGTTAGGAAACTCACATGTAGCTTGGAAACTCACATGTAGCTTCCATGAAGTTGTGAGGAAATTCACATGTAGCTTCCACGAAGCTGTCAGGAAACTCACATGTAGTCTCCATGAAGCTGTCAGGAAACTCACATGAAGCTTCAAGGAATTGTTTTTAGCTTACTCCTTAAATCATTCTATAAATAGACCCTCTTGTAACTCATTGTAAACACACCACAAATATTCAGTAATACATTCTCTAGTTGGTCCGTGGACTAAAGCAATCACAACGATTGTATATAACCACGTTATCTCTTGTGTCGATTTACATTTCTTGCTTTTATAATCTTTCGTTCATTAAGTGGGTTAGTAATCTTGTAGAATTACTATCGGTGAGTGATCTTGTTGAATCACTTGCGTTTTTTTGGGTCCTAATATCCTTACAACTGGTATCAGAGCACAAGGTTTCGTTAAGGGAACGATGGCGGAAGACGAAAAGTTTAGAATCGACCGTTTCGATGGGAGAGACTTCGGCTTTTGGAAAATGCAAATCGAAGACTACTTGTATCAAAAGAAGCTACATCAACCTCTGTTAGAGACCAAACCCGAAAGCATGAGCGATGCCGATTGGACGCTTTTGGATCGTCAAGCTTTGGGTGCGATTCGTCTTTCACTTGCTAAGAACGTTGCATACAACGTTGTGAATGAGAAGACGACATTTGCTTGCTTGAAAGCACTCTCTAACATGTATGAGAAACCTACCGCTTCTAATAAGGTATTTCTCATGCGTCAATTGTTCAATACAAAGATGAAGGAAGGTACGAGTGCAACGGATCATATCAATGAATTTAATAATATCGTTTCAAGGCTTGAATCGGTAGAGATTAAGTTTGATGATGAACTAAAAGCACTAATCTTGCTTTCATCATTACCGGAAAGTTGGTCGGGTACGGTTACCGCGGTTAGTAGCTCTACGGGAACTACTAAGCTAGCGTTTGAAGCAATAAGGGATTTGATTCTTGGTGAAGATACTCGTAGGAGAAACTCGGGGGAATCGATATCGGGTTCTTTGTTAAGTACCGACAACCGTGGTAGGAAATTTGATCGCGGTGAGAAGAAGGGTCGAAAGAAGTCTAAGAAGAGGTATCCATCGAAAGATAGAAGTGAAGCTGTTTGTTGGGGTTGTAATCAAAAAGGACACTTTCAAAGGAATTGTAAAAATGGTCCGGCGAAAGGTGTGAACTTGACCGAGGAAGAAAGTGATGATGCACTTTTATGTAGTGTTGAAAATTCTATGGAGTCTTGGATTTTGGATTCGGGAGCTTCGTTTCATGCTACTCATGTCAAAAGCATGATGAAGAATTTTTGTCCATATCAAGGCAAGGTGATATTGGCGGACGACAAACAACTCAATATAGAGGGCATTGGAGATGTTGTATTGAAGACTACTCTTGGCTCTAATTGGACCTTGAAAAAAGTAAGGTACATTCCTAAATTAAAAAGGAAACTTATTTTGGTTGGTCAATTAGATGATGAAGGTAACACGGTTACTTTTGAAAACCGCTAATGGAAGGTGGTTAAGGGTAGTTGTGTCGTGGCTCGTGGACATAAAAGGGGAACTCTTTATATGGTTGAAGTGTTTGATGAAGACACGGTGGTTGCTACGGTTAATGTTGAGTCCGAATCAACTCTATGGCACTGAAGACTCGGACATATGAGTGAGAAGGGTATGAAGATGCTTGTTTCGAGTGGGAGAATTCCAGATTTGAAAAAGGTAGAACTTGGATTTTGCGAACCATGTGTATATGGGAAGCGAAAGAAGGTGACTTTTGGGAAATCGGGAAATGCTCCTAAATTGGAGAAATTGGAGCTTGTTCATACGGATGTGTTTGGTCCAACCAATATAGAATCACATGGAGGTTCTCGCTATTATGTCACCTTCATTGACGACTCCACTCAAAAGGTATGGGTTTATTTTCTTAAAGCTAAATCTGATGTATTTAATACATTTGTGAAGTGGAAAGCTATGGTAGAAAATGAGACTAATTTGAAAGTCAAGTGCTTGAAGTCGGATAATGGAGGGGAATATGGTAGTCTTGAGTTTAAAGACCATTGTACAAAGCTCGGTATTAGAATATTGAAAACGGTACCAGAGACACCGCAACACAATGGGGTCGCCGAACGTATGAATCGTATGTTAAATGAAAGGGCTAAGAGTATGAGACTACATGCTGGTTTGCCTAAGATGTTTTGGGCAGATGCGGTTAATACGGCGGCTTATTTGATTAACAGGGGACCCTCAACACCGTTGGGTTTCGGAATTCCCGAGGAAAAATGGCAAGGTAAGAAGGTGAGTTATAATCACCTTAGGATCTTTGGGTGTAATGCTTATGTGAAGACCAAAGATGCGGATAGAGACAAGCTTGAAGCTAAGTCAAAGAAGTGTACTTTCATAGGTTACGGGTCGGATGAAATGGGTTATCGTTGTTGGGATAATGAGGCTAGAAAAGTGATTCGTTCTCGTGATGTTACCTTTGATGAAGATTCGGTTTATGGCAAACCGAAAACGGGGAGTCCTAAACCGGGTCATGTTACTTTTGACGATGTTTCTATTGATGATCTTGCAGGTTCTAGTGGGAGTACGGGTAACAATGAATTGCCAATTAACGGTGAGGCGTCAGAAAATGCTAATGATGGAAATGATTCGGAAAGCGGTGATGATTCCGAACATAGTGCGAGTTCTAGTGATGAGGAGGACACAAATGAAACCGGTCCAACCATTTCGGTTGCTCCTACACTAAGACGCTCGACTAGAGTGCCCAAACCTAATCCTAGGTATTCTCCATCAGCAAACTACTTGCTCTATACCGAGAATGGTGAACCCGAAAGTTTCTTTGAGGCAAGGAAGACAAAAGAATCCATACAATGGGAGCTTGCCATGAAAGAAGAGATGGGGTCACTTGAGAAGAATAAAACTTGGTCACTAGTGAAGTTACCTCATGATAAAAGGGCGTTGCAAAATAAATGGGTGTATCGAATCAAGAATGAGTTGGATGGCAAGAAAAGTTACAAGGCTTGTTTGGTGGTTAAAGGCTTTCAACAAAAGAAAGGAGTTGACTACCAAGAGATATTTTTACCGGTGGTGAAGATGACTACTATTCGTTTGGTACTTTATATGGTTACATCCGAGGACTTACATCTAGAGCAACTAGATGTGAAGACCGCGTTCTTACATGGTAACCTTGATGAAGAGATCTATATGAGGCAACCCGAGGGCTTTGAGGTAAAGGGTAAAGAGAAGTGGGTTTGTAAGCTAAAGAAAAGTTTGTATGGATTGAAGCAAGCACCTCGGCAATGGTACTTGAAGTTTGACGAGTTTATGAAGAAGATTGGTTTCTTAAGATGTGAAGCGGATCACTGTTGCTACTTGAAGAAATTCAAGTCTTCATACATAATCTTATTGTTGTATGTTGATGACATGTTACTTACAGGTTCCAACATGTCAGAAATCAACAAGTTGAAGGGATTACTTTGCCATGAGTTCGAGATGAAAGATCTTGGTGGTGCTAGGCAAATACTTGGCATGAGTATTGTGCATGATCATGTGAAAGGTACTCTATACTTGTCTCAATCCAAATATATTGAGAAAGTAGTAGAGAGGTTTAATATGGAGAATTCAAAGGCTCGTTCTATGCCTTTGGGTAGCACGATTAAGTTATCGAAAAGTCAATCACCTAAAACGGAAGAAGACAAAATGGAGATGGAAAAGGTTCCATATGCATCGGTCGTGGGTAGTGTTATGTATGCCATGGTTTGTACAAGACCCAATATTGCTCACGCAGTGGGAGTTGTAAGTCGCTATATGTCTAATCCGGGGAAAGAGCATTGGAAAGCTGTCAAATGGTTGCTTCATTATTTGAAAGGTACTTCTAATATGGGATTGTGTTTCTCTAAAAACAATCTCATACTTAGGGGTTATGCGGATGCTGATTTGGGTGGATGTGATAATTCGGAGAAAAGCACTACGGGTTATGTTTTCACAATAGGGAAGACGGCGGTTAGTTGGATGTCTAGACTACGAAAGAGTGTTACTTTATCAACCACCGAAGCCGAATATATGGCTATTGCAGAAGCTTCTAAAGAGCTTGTTTGGTTGAAAAACTTCTTAGGTGAGTTGGGTAAAAGACAAGACTATTGCGTCTTGAATTGTGATAATCAAAGTGCGGTTCATCTTGAGAAGAATCCGGTGTTTCATAGTCGTACGAAACACATCAATATAAGGTATCATTTTATTCGACAACATATAAATGATGGTACTTTATTATTGGAGAAAATCCTTGGTACGAAGAATCCTGCTGATATGTTTACTAAGGTTGTTACGACAGAAAAATTGAGGTTTTGCATTACCTCAATTGGTCTTCTAATGAATTGATGAGAGAAGACCCCAACTAGAGAATTAGAGAGTTAATATTCTAACAAGTAGTGTTGAAGACCTTGTATCGAAAGTCTACTCATCCGAAGTATGTGTTGAGTGTGCGTGTCCCAAATGGAGTTTGGCGGTATAATGGTGGTTTAACGTTCTTGGTTAGATCGTTGATATTTTGAGTTGACGAAGGTTGGGTTTGTTCAAAGTCTCCAAGTGGGAGATTGTTGAAGATATGGAGAACTTTAAACAATTAGAGGGAAGATTCCAGGAAACTCACACGAAGCTTCCACGAAGTTGTTAGGAAACTCACATGTAGCTTCTACGAAGTTGTGAGAAAATTTACACGAAGCTTCCACGAAGTTGTTAGGAAAATCACATGTAGCTTCCACGAAGTTGTTAGGAAACTCACATGTAGCTTCTACGAAGTTGTGAGGAAATTCACATGTAGCTTCCACGAAGCTGTCAGGAAACTCACATGTAGTCTCCATGAAGCTGTCAGGAAACTCACATGAAGCTTCAAGGAATTGTTTTTAGCTTACTCCTTAAATCATTCTATAAATAGACCCTCTTGTAACTCATTGTAAACACACCACAAATATTCAGTAATACATTCTCTAGTTGGTCCGTGGACTAAAGCAATCACAACGATTGCATATAACCACGTTATCTCTTGTGTCGATTTACATTTCTTGCTTTTATAATCTTTCGTTCATTAAGTGGGTTAGTAATCTTATAGAATTACTATCGGTGAATGATCTTGTTGAATCACTTGCGTTGTTTTGGGTCCTAATATCCTTACAAAACCTTATTTTGTCCTTGCAAAATTGATAAGAGATTTTAAGTAAAGTGAAAATCTACGCTTACGGTAATTTAAATGGTTGTTAATCTCATTTATTTTCGTATTAATGTGGTGGTTGTGCTGAAAAAGATATTACATGTGTTTTGTATTTTATTTAATTTATAACATCAGCTAACATAATTTTGCTAATGTTTTGATGGATTATACATTTTATTTGTTTTAAATGTGTGCAGGTGAAATTGGCAACCTTAGAAATATGTAGTCATGGTCCTTAAAAGAGTTGCAAAGTATTGTTTTAGGTATATTGAAGTGATTATTCTCGATTCCGATTTTGTGAAATGTCATCTAGCAAACAAGCATAAGGACTACCAAAAGTTATATGGATTTGGATATGTGTTTTCTAAATTTAGCATGCATTTAACTTCAATTATATTCATCTTGAAGTTTAATGTACTTATTTTTGTAATTTATTTTTTAAGTTTTAACCTTCAATTTAACCCATTTTAACTATACAAGTTTTTGTAAGAAAATTACAGAATTTTGTAAGCATACATTCAATGCGATCAGTGATATGCAAGAAGATGTTGCAGGTTACTTTTTAGGGTCAATAAAAGGAGAGTGCAAATGAGATGTATTGTGATTTGCTGGGAAATTTGGAATGTGGATATATGGGTTAAAATTATGATTGCAGTAGATGTGAAGATGATGATGAACTCTAATGACATGAATTGTAATGAGATGCTTTATGATGTAATATTTATTTTACTTTTTTTTTCTCTCTTATGAGATGAGATGCATTATGATGCAAGTTTTTTTGGCACACCACATGTTGTGTTTGTAAAAAAAATTGATTATTTAAAAATTTGTCATTTAATAAACCCGTAATTTTACGGGTCTTTTTACAAGTATGGATAAAATCTTACTTAGAATATTACTACTACATCAAAACTAGCATCATACTCAGTAACTAATATGTGAGACATTGTGTACTGTAGACTTGTAGTTGTAAAGTATTATATTGTGTTTAACATATAACATAAAATCATTTATCGCAACAATGCACGAAACAATGCACGAACGCCTCACCGCCTGTTATATTACAAACAACAAGAAATCCAGATTCATTACAACAAAAGCAAAGGATGAGAGGCCAATATAAAATTGGTGTGACACACATACTTGCGAGGCCACAAGCCAATAAAACGATTTCATCTTGATCCAAGAAGTGGCGGATCTAAGAATGGTAGTCGCTGGTTAAAAACTCAAAAAAAAATTATGAATTATTTTATTTGTGTCATTTAAAAAATTTTACACTATCCACTAGTGTCAATAGTTAAAAACTCTAAAAAAAATTTCACTATATTGTATTCCATATAGTGTCCCGTCAAGGTTGCAAAATACGTGAGACGGGGTCGAGACAGTCGGGTCCTAAAAAGGTCGAGACGTTCGAGACGGGGGTCGAGACGGACGTTGACCAAAGTTGTCTTTTAAATATATAAGTATATAAATGTATATGTGTACTTATTTTAAAGCCAAAAACTTTAATTGACTAATTTGTTCTCATAATTGCTATCACCGTTAATTTATTACTAAAAATTCAAACTAAAATACGACAAATTTGACCGATTTTACAGACTTTCTGGCTTTTCCGATTTTTGTCCGACTTTGACATGATTTTTTTCAACTTTGACCGAATTTTGACCATTGACTGTCACATTAGACGGTTTTCTTCGAGACGGGACGGACTAGTCGCCAAATCGTCGCAACGGGCGTCACAACGGCTTGAGACGAGGTGTTTTGCAACAGTGTGTCCCGTACTACCACTGAGCATATATTAAGTCCGCTGAATACGAGATACTAAGGACGCCTTCACGTATATAACCCTTTGGGAATGAGCCATACCATAACCAAAAGGAGTCTTTTCCAATTTGCAACCCACCAATAATCGACTGGATGCACTGATTTTTTTATACTTTCTATGTTATGAAAAAACGTAAAATTTTTGTCACCGAAACTAACCTAATGACATAACATGATATGTTACTTTTTGAGTAATTAGACCTTAATTAGTGCAGCGTTATCACCCCGATTTCACCACCATAACGCCTTGATGGCGCCGTAAATGCAGCGTGATGGAACCCAAAATCGTCCGGCGCGATGTGAGCTTCACGGGGAAGAGCTTGGCGTGTTTGAAACGGACATCCAATAATAATGAGACACCTCACAATCAATTGAAAAGAAGAAGATAAAATCGAAATGAATTTGAGATCTGCAGTTTTTAATGAAGATGAAAAAAGTGAAAATTGAGGATCTGGAAGATAAAGGAGGACGATGATATAGATTGATATATAGAAATTTTCATGTTAAGTCCGTAGCCTTTATAAATGTTTACAAATAACTCTTAAAATATTAAAATTAAAAATACATTCTAAAGTCAAAAATATATAAACATAAATAATATAAACTATAAAAATCTGTTATTATGATTTAATAAAATAATTTGAATTTAATTAATTAATAAAATAAAACTAAATAATATAATAACTTAACAAAAAAAATGAAAAAGAAAATAAAAATGTAGGACCAATTACCTTATCACACAACCATCACGCCATACCACTACAAACTCCATCACGCCATCACCTTTTCCAAATCACCACTATACCCCACAAAAACACCCATCAAACCCTATCACGCCCGTCACCACTAAATAAGGTCTTAGTTTATAGGGTGCGTTGTGTGTGATGATTCATTGAAACAAGGAAAATAGTACGGTATGTGATCCCTCTATTCCACCATTGAAGTTTGTAAGCACAACTACTCCACCAAAGGTACAAGATTCCTCCCAACATGCTTTTTTTTTTTTTTTGAAAGGCAAAATAATTTTATTAATATATAAATATATGTACATTATACATCCCCGAAAAGTAACAAACATCCAACGATTATAACTACTAGACAAATGGAATAAAAAACCGACTATAAGTAAAACCCCCAGGAGAGGGGACTCAACGAATCGAGTAGGGACACGAAGTAGTACACAGTGCTGATCGAGCAGCGACAAAGCATAAACTCCAAGGCCCGTTTAACCCCTGAAGATCTTGCCTTATAGTAGGTTAGCCACGAGAAGCATAGGGGATGCTGTGGGGTATTAGCCAATGCCCACTCTTGATGTAACAACGCAATACGAGCTCGGGTTAATGAGCCATTGTGACCATTGAATTTGAGCTTTCTTTATTCGACCCGAAATCCATTTAAAGGATGAAAGTTGGATATCCGCTAGAATTGAATGTATGTCCCAGATTTGGTTTTGAAAGATTTTTAGGTTGCGATATCTCCAAATAGAATAACCGCAGACCCACTTGGTGGCTTCCCATATTTTTGAACCTATCGATGAGAGACTGGAGCTGCAGCTACTTGAAAATAAATCCGCGACGTTTAGTTCTGCCGGGGGAGAAAAATTCCACCATTTGTAAAAATCCAACCATATAGCTTTAACCTGGGGGCATGTGGCAAGAATATGTTCGGTTGTCTCGGACGAGTCTTGGCAGATATTGCAAAGAACCGAACCGAGGTCTAAACCACGTTTGTCAAGTTCGAGTTTAACTGGAAGTCGATGAAGTTTTGCTCGCCAAACGAAAAGTTCAACTTTTAATGGGACAGATCTGTTGCGTTTTGTAGGTGGTTTTACAGTTGAAGGTTGGAGACGAAGCATGTCTAAGTTTGCCGAAACTTGTTTGGTGAAAGAGTTATCCGAATCTGTTAGGGTGCAAAGCCACGAGTCTTCGGTAACGTTATTAGTATTCTGAAGTGGAGTAAAGTTCTCGATCAAACTTGATAGCTCCTCCATATCGCTAGCGCTTCTGCCCCTTGGAGAATGGAGCCAACTGCCATTGAATGAAAAGGATGACCCAGCTAAGTCCACCCGATCGAAGACGGTGCAACTTTTATCAGTATCAAGTGCAAATAATCGGGGGTATTTTTCTTTCAGAATGAAGCTCCCAAGCCAACGGTCGTGCCAAAAAGCTGTGCGTTTTCCATCTTTTAGAAACCTGCAAAAAATATGCGAAAAATCCCATCCAGCTTTCTCGAAATCCTTAGTGATATTGATGATGTTAAACCAAGTGGCACCGAGTTTCTTAAACCTGCAAAAGTCGTTAGTGACAAGCCCACCGTCCCTACCGTAAATACTAGAAATCACTTTAGTCCAAAGTGAGCAAGGTTCCGATTTGAACCGCCACCACCATTTTCCTAGCAAGGCTAGGTTTTTGGCGGAAAGCGATCCAATGTCTAAACCTCCCGAGTCGTAAGGTAGTAAAGTGTCATCCCATTTAACCCAACATATTTTCTTACCCGACCCGGACCCGCCCCAGAAAAAATTACAACGAAGCGATTCAAGTTGTTTTAAGATAGAGGACGGGGCTTTGAAGAGTGAAAAGTAATAAAGTGGAAGACTAGAGAGAACGGATTTTACCAATGTGAGCCGACCTCCGAAAGATAAAGTTTTTGATTTCCACTCCGCGAGTCGTTTTTTGAATTTGTCCACCACCGGAAGCCAATGAGTGGGTTTGTTCATCTTAACTCCTATGGGTAAACCTAAGTAGGTAAAAGGAAAATCACCCGCTTTACATCCGATTCTTAGAGCTATACTTTCCAAGTCCCCATTCGAAACACCAACACCGAATAGATTGCTTTTATGGAAGTTAACTTTTAGACCCGAGAGATCTTCAAAGCACTTGAGAATTTTCATGGTGTTCAATATGTTGTGACGGGACCACTCACCAAAAAAGATGGTATCGTCGGCGTATTGTAAGTGCGAAATTATGACTTTTTCTTTACCGACTTCTATCCCTTTGAAATGCCCCGACAACATGGCACGCTTTACAAGGAGGTTTAAACCTTCCGCCGCAATTATGAATAAAAAGGGGGAGAGTGGGTCACCTTGCCTAACACCTCGTTCCGGGGTGAATTCACGGGTTGGGGATCCGTTAACGAGAATGGATATTGAGGCGGAGCTAAGGCATGCGAAGATCCATTTTTTCCATCTATTACCGAACCCGATATTCTCCATGGTTTCCATCAAGAAGTCCCATTTTAGGCAATCAAAAGCCTTTTCGAAATCTACCTTGAAAATGAAACCTTTTCTTTTTTGTCGTTTGAGTTCATCGATAGTTTCGTTTGCGATGAGAACCCCATCGAGAATAAATCTTCCTTTCAAGAATCCACTTTGTTCGGAACCTACGAGTTTATGGATAACCTTTTCGAGTCTCTTTGAAAGAACTTTTGCCACAATTTTATAGTAAGACCCGATAAGGCTAATGGGGCGAAAGTCACTGGGGGTTAGCGGGTTATGTTTTTTGGGGATGAGTGTGGTAAAGGAAGCATTACACCCCTTGGAGAATTCCATATTTGACCAAAACCAGTTGAAAGCGTTAACTACATCATTCTTCACTAACCACCAATATTTTTTGTAGAATTTCAAATTGAAACCGTCCGGACCGGGTGCTTTAGAGCTACTACAGCAACGAATTGCCTCCCAAATCTCGGATTCACTAAAGGGGTTTTCGAGCATCTCATTATCATTGTCGTTTAAGATCTTTGATTGAAGGTTGAATGAGCATGAAGAATCATTATTAGCTTTGAAGATGTTCGAGTAATGGTTGAAGATTTCATCTTTAATTGCGTTTGGTTCCTCCGACCAACAACCATTAATTGAAATGCCGAAAATATTATTTTTCGTGTTTCTCCTTTTGACGTAATTGTGGAAGAACTTTGAGTTTTCGTCTCCCTCAAGGGACCATTTGATGCGGGCTTTTTGTTTAAGCATTTTACATTTGATTTTCTCTTTTTCAATCCATGCTTTACGTTCGTTCAACCACGTATCCCTCTCGGTTTGAGATAAAATTCTGATCTGAGCATTCTTTTCCCACTCGCTAACCGAATCTGCTAGTTCTTGGATCTCGATATCGAGTTTACCAAAGTTTGTTTTGCTCCAATCGTTGAGTGCTTTTTTCACGTTTTTTAGCTTATTTCGAAGTATGCAATCACCACGGTTACCACCGACATGTAAATTCCATGCATTTGAAATGACTTCCACCGAACCCTTATCATCGAGCCAAGCGTTGAATACTCTAATTGGCTTTGGGCCAAAGTCGATGATTCGGTCTCGGAGAATTATTGGGCAATGGTCGGAGGTGAATCTATCCAAGGTGTTTGCGAAAAGAGTTGGCCAGATATTATGAAACTTGCTGGAGACAAGGAAACGATCTAACTTACTGAATTTTAAACCGTCTCCGCTGATTCTCGTGAACTTTTGGCCGCCAAGAGGTATTTCAATTAAACAGCACTTATTGATGAAATCGTTGAACATATCCGACCAGGGTTTGTTGAAGTCGCAATTTAATCTTTCGTCTAAACCTCTAACCTCGTTAAAATCCCCGCAAAGTAACCAAGGCATGTCTTTAAAGTTGAGAAGATTTTCTAAACTTTCCCACATTAGTTTCTTCTTGGCGGTGTTATGTGGTCCGTAGACATTGACAAAAGCTATTTCTTCATCGATACCTTTCCAATGTCCTTTGATAGTTAAAAAGAATTCGCCTTCGATCGCTTGATTGACATTAAAAACATCAGTGTTCCAGACTAACAACATCCCACCCGAGAAACCTACTGCATGTTTTTGTATGTACTTGAAGTTTTCAGAACCCCAAAAATTCTCTATTACTTTGTCTTCGATCTCACCACACTTGGTTTCCTGGAGTGCTAGCACCTGTGGTTTTTCTTGTCTACAGAGTTTTTGAATCCAATCCTTTCGATCATCCTGTCCAATACCACGAATGTTAAGAGATAAGATATTCATTATGAAAACAATGACTTACCGAGGGTTGGAGGTAGATCAACAATGTTGATCCGCTTTCCAACGAATGCCGATCTCTTTTCCGAGCTCTTTATGGTTGAGGCTGCCGATGGATCCCGAAGAGTTACCTTTCCTGGAACGAGAGAGACCATTGGAAGAAGCTTCATTGATGTGTTTCGATGATGTGTTTTTATCTTTCAATTTCTTTCGATTGTTGGTAGGGAGTTTCTTGATAGAGTTGAAAGCATCTGAGAGCTTTTGGAGATCAAGGTCAATAATTGGTGATTGGTTTGATGCAGCGTTGGTTGCCAAAACAGTGTCAGTGTTTAAGTTATGCTCGGGGTTGGGATTAGGGATTGTTGGGTTAACTGAGTTTGGATCGGGGATAGGTTCGGCAGTTGAAATGGGATTGTGAATATCATTACTGGGATTAGCTGCGGGTTGATCCGGGATATTAATAATGGGTTGGGTAGACTTTGGTGTAATAATGGGCTCAGGAATTGGGCTAGAGGGTTGATGAGGTGAATTGGGTTTAGGGGGAGTAATGGGCCTGGAGGTATTGATTGGGCTCGTCACCGTGTTAAAAATAGTTGAAGGGTCAGGGGTATTTTGGTTACCGTTATTCTCGACATTAATGAAGGTATCGGGAACATGAGGGGATTTATTGCTCTGTGAAAAAATCTTGTTAGTTTCGAGGCGTTTTGATTCGGAAGACAAACCGTTTGTTCCACCTTTATTGTGCTTTGTTTCGACCGGTGCCGGAGTATGACTGTTGCAATCAGAAAAAGAACCATGACCTTCAATGTTGACGTTATCGGAATCTGGATTTAGGGGCGGAAAGGAATCATTCACCGATTTTATCCCATCATCGTTACTAGACGTGTAACCATCACTTTCACTAGAGTTGGAAGTATCATCCGACGTGTATGAATCCGAATCCGAGACAATTTCCACAATGTCGTTAGTATCTTCGATAACATGGACATAGACGAGTTGAGTGCCTACCAAAAGTCTGACATACCCACTAACAATCATTGGATCCCAAATTTTGATGAGGACTTTACCTTTAACAAGATTCTTAGCTTCTAAAAGGTTGCAGTTTTGTGTGTCGAGGGGTTCTCCCCACCATAAAGCAATTGATTTGAAAGTGTTTTCATTCCAGCATATCGTTGGGACGCCTGTGATCGTGACCCAGGTGAGTCGACCCGGGGGGCTATCCTGGATATTCCAAGGTTTAAGGGAATCCAACCAATCACGAATGGGATGATTTTCATTCTCCAAAATATTGGTAACCACTGCCTTGTTGTTTAAGATTAGTAACACAGAGACTCCACCTAAATACTTAATGTTACAGTCGTGTAAACCCGCTGCAATGCAGACTTCTTCAATGCATTCAAGTGTTTCAATCTTCTTGACCACACCACCGATGGCGTTTTCAAGATATTTGACGTTGGTTTCGCAATCCTTTGCTTGAGTTACTCTTTTTGTTTTTGATTTTATTTCCTGCCCTTGTTGATGGATAGTTGGGTTGTCGATAATTACTTCTTTGAAGAGCCTCTCATCCACGTAAGAGTTGTTCATGAAGATCTTTTTGAAGGGTCTAGGTTTAGTCGGCAGTGGGTTTTGAGTTTGCTGCTTTGAGTTTCTCTCTTTGGCAATAAAAACTTTGAAGTGATTTCCATCGATAATAATGGTGTTTAGTTTTCTTGCCATGAATTCTTTGTCATTGACATCTTCGAATCGAACAAACCCAAATCGTTGGCCACTTTTAAGCTTTTTGAAGGGAACAAAAACTTCCTTAACGATACCGAATGGTCTGAAGATATTCCAAAGTCCAGCGATGTTTAGGTGTTCTGGAAAATTGTGAAACATAAAAGAGGTGAGGTTCGATGGTAGGTTTGAGTTGTGTTGATGTGATTTTGGGGTATTAATCTTAATCGGCGATTGATAGGTTTGATGGCCAGATCCATATTTTTTGATCAGATCCTTCGCCTGGGAGATGGAGGTATTAGGTATGATGTTGGGATCGTGCAAGAAGGGATGGTTAGAGTTGCTCTTGTGTTTTGAGATGGATGTAGATCGTCTTTTTCGGGTGACCTCGACCCATACACCTTCTTCAGCTGCAGTAGTTATTGGAGGGTTATTGTGATTGTTGACGGCGGGTATTGGTGGCGGTGGTGGGAGATGGCTGTCGTTGTTGGAGGTGAAGGGTGGAGGTGGCGGTTTGTGGTGGTGACCGTCGGTGTTCTTTGGTGGCGGTGGGGGATTGGGGGTGAAAGCGGAGGTTGTTGGAGGGTTATTGTGATTGTTGACGGCGGGTATAGGTGGCGGTGGTGGGAGATGGCTGTCGTTGTTGGAGGTGAAGGGTGGAGGTGGCGGTTTGTGGTGGTGACCGTCGGTGTTCTTTGGTGGCGGTGGGGGATTGGGGGTGAAAGGGGAGGTAGGGATTGGGAGCATTGTTGACGGAGTTAAAAAATGGGTGCCTTGTTGATTTCGGAATTTAGGTTTAAAAGTGGGAATCCAGCGAGTCTGTGCCTGACCGGTTGGAGTGAGAGGAGAGCTTGGGAAGGGAAACATTTGAAAGATTTGATTGATTAAAGTAAATACTAGCAGCTTACCAGTGGTTCAGGCAATTCGTCGAACAAGTTACATGCAAAATAAGAGGTCATATTCATAATCATCTGAAGAAGGTCAAACTACGAAAATAATCACAAACCCATGTGAATCTATAAAAGATTCATCCGAAAAATATCATCTTGATCAGATTTATGTGTGCTTTAATATTATTATTTTTATTTTTTGGGGTTTTTTTTCTTTTTTTTTTTTAAGAAAAGGAAGTAGAGTTGAGAATGGGGATACCGAAATCTTAAAGTTAATTATCCGAATCTAAAAATGCAATTATCAAACCCTAATCTGCTAATCTAAACAGCAATTTGATGAAATAAAACCTAAAAACCTAATATTTTTCAAATAACTTAAGAGATTTTTTCGAATTGAAGATTAAAACAGATAGCTGGATCACTTAAAATAGAACAAGATCACCTGAGAAATTAAGAGATACGGAGTAAATGATAATTGATGGAAGGTTTTTCTGAATCGGATCTGACCATGCTTCAGTTTTGGAGAATGCTTCAGCAAACGCCGTTCACATGAATATTAACATGAGAATATGAGATTCCATCCTCCCAACATGCTACATGCTACATGCTACCAGCCTGCCATCTTCTTCCTAAACAAGGAAGATAATATATATTATATTACTCTTTTCAGTTTTTTATGTTACAATTTACGAGACTTAATTTAATAAAGGAACCATAAGAAAAAGAATAGGAAAAAAAAATCATATATCTTTTCAATTTAAAAAGAAAACTAGAAACGAAAATTACAATAAATTATTTAATCCTTATCAACTTACCTTCATTTCTTTTCAATCGTGTGTCTCTATTACATACAGTAGTTTTTTTGTCAACGAATTTCATATTCACATTCCTTCATTAAAATAAATTCCAATCGAGGTTGTCAAATTCGTTATTTGGGAATTAATCTGTCGAAACTTTAGAATGAGTAATTGACAACTCGGGGATTCACCATATTGTACTTTATATATATTTAAATATTAAATTTCAAAAACTATATGTGTAAATATAAAATAAATCATAAACATAAATTTTAACATAATTGTCTAAAGTTGTAAATTTTGTTTAAAAAATCTAAAGTTCTATTTAAATTCATGTTAAAATGTTTTCTAAATTTGACTTTAACCGAATTTGATTATCAAATTCGATATTGACTCATCAATCGATGTTGACCGATTAATTAATCAGAATTTGAAATCGGAACATAATACTTTTAAAAATGAGTAATAGGAATTAATCGGTGAGTAATCGAATTTTTTTTTTAAACATTGGCCTCAATAAAACTAGTTTAATAATGATTTTCAAATTTTTACCACTATCTAATTAATCTTACTACATTATCATCTCGTTTTTTTCTCTTGATCTAATAGAATGGTAAATCAATACTAATGATCTAGTAGCTTAATGGTACTCGTGTCTTTGACACTGGAGACACACCATGTACAAGCTATTTGGAGATTGGCGTAGGTTCGAGCCTTGCTCGAGCCTGTCACATAATTGGTTTCCCAGTGCAGGTAATACCATGGCATTAGCCTTTCGTGGGCGAGTTGGTGAATTTTATAAGGCAACACAAGTTCAGCGTGTCTTTATCGATCTTACACGTTTTGGAAAACGGTAAATCAAGCAACATCACTACATATTGATTTGTGTTGATTAAAATGATTATCTATTGACTTTCGGATTAAATTTAGACAAATTTTAAAGTATAATGGAAATGGGGGAAAATATCAGTCGAAAGAAAATGAACAAATCGAAAGAATAAAGTTCAGAGAAAATCTGCGTTTTTAGGATAATGATGGACAAACAATACATGTCATTAATTTTGCAACGTGCATTTTTAGGAGAATGATGGACAAACAATATTTGTCGTTAATTTTGCAACGTGCACTGATTGATCACAGTAATCAACCATTACGATCAAAATTTAAATCTTGATTCTTTAGATAATTAAAACCATTTTTATCTCAACTTTTAGAATTAAAATAAATTCGACCTTCAACTTATGAAGTTGACATGTCAGGTGTGATTTTTAGGTCGCAACTCGCAACCTAACATTTCGCTAGACTTTTTGAATTCAATTCTCTTAACTATAATCTATCTATCTATTCTATATATAATAACAAAAGCTAAAATAGATCATTTTAGATAGCAAAACTAATCTTAGCCATCCATTAAATTAATTATCAATGATCTAGACCCTTAATTTTCTCCTAATCTTTCTAATGACCTCATAATTCTAGCATTGAATTGTTTGATTACGAAACTACCCTTATACAAAATAAAAGAGGCTACCAAATTTCTAGGGTTTCAATATTAGGGATCCACTTTGTTCTACACAATACACCATCTCTGAAAACCCTAGCTCTATTACAGGCCTTATAACAAAAAATTAAAACCCCATCTACCTCATCTACCAACAAATGAACTACGGCAGCAATGATCAATACAAAATAAACACATGGACACTAACACACGTTGAAACGTTGTTAGTATTCTCCGTAAAACAATCTAGGGTTTCTACAGTCGGACAAATGGAGGTTGATCCTCTGTTAACGGTATGTAATCGGAATAGTGCACCTATTCGAAAGCCTATTGAAATCGTTAAATTATGTCGATCATACTACCGTTGATGCGAAGAACAGGTAAAATAACGACATTATTAGTTTTAATTCTGATTTTGTTTCACATACACTCAATCATTTTTGTGTAAACAATTTTATAAAGTGGTGCGATATTGATTTCCTGTTAAACAACTTTTAGTTATAGATATTTCAACAAACCTTGGATTCAATCAGGTAAAATTATACAAAAGGATCGTGATAACTTTTTTCATTTTCTGGTTTCACATGTTCTGATTCATTGTGTTGAAATTATATATTAGTGTATTTTTATAAATCATAATATTGTGGTGTTTTGAATGCACAGCAGGTGTTTGATGTAATGTGTGACGATCCGTCCAAATCCATTTGGACGAATATATCATTCATCGATTTCACGGTGAGGTACTGACCTCTACATGATACGTTTTGTAAACATTGCATTCTTGTGAAAAAGCACACCATAATTGAATATCAGATTCCAAGGTTTTTGACGTTTGATGATTTCTACATATAGACAATCACCGTAAGTAATAGTTTACAATACTACATCCGTTGATAATGCAGTCAAAATAAGATACATGGTGATGATTTTGTGAATGCAACATTTTCTCGAATAAAGCATGTATGACTCCATGCACATAGCTTGTATCACATATAAGCAAACAGCGGAAGACTTCTAGGAACCTGAGAATAAACATGCTTAAAAGTGTCAATACAAAGGTTGGTGAGTTCATAGTTTTAATGTTGCGCATAATCTGCATATAAAGGTGGATCACAAGATTTCAGTTGTTTCATCCAGAAACGTTTATCAAAATAT
Source organism: Rutidosis leptorrhynchoides (assembly GCF_046630445.1). Classification (NCBI taxonomy): domain Eukaryota; kingdom Viridiplantae; phylum Streptophyta; class Magnoliopsida; order Asterales; family Asteraceae; genus Rutidosis; species Rutidosis leptorrhynchoides. The sequence continues at coordinate 612,183,437 of NC_092334.1, read as the reverse complement.
TCTACAAGATTGAGCACCCTGGTAACTAAACTTTAACGTCTATAATAAGTACCCCTGTTTTAACATACATGCAACCTACATGTACAATACACGCAAACCAACGTGTACTAACCTCAAATAGCATACGTCTGTTTTATAGTTTAGGCTAGGGTTTCTATACCTGGAACAGACGGGGATGTCAAGCCCTATGGATCCATATATAAGTACTCGCGCCCACCAGTTCTTATGACTGGCAGTTACTAGTTACCAAAGCTAAGGGATTTTCGGTTCAAACTCAGTGTAGAATTTAGTATGTACTTGTATCCATTGCGTTTAAAATAAATTTCATGTATTCTCAGCCCAAAAATATAGATTTCAACAGTAATTAAAAAGGGAGCATATGAAACTCACCTTAGCAGGACATAAGGTCATTCACCGAAATGTGACCGAAACTCGGAATGCAAAATAACCGTAGATCTCAACCTAGAGAACATATGTTGGTCAATACATGTCTAACAAGCTAGGTCTGGTCATAGTGTATCACAATCCTAATGCTCGAGACCGTCATACAAAAGTTAACAAAAGTCATCTCAAAAGTCAACCTGATCCAATTTGATCTTTAAATCTATACATGTTTATTATATTAACATGGTATAAGTCTTGATAGTTGAACGAATTATAGTTTATCAAACTCAAAACATTATTTATTTCAGGAGTTATATTATATTTGAATGATCTTGAAGTCGACCAATGAGTTGGTCGCCCGCGTTGTTTTTTTGCTTTGTGGTCGACCATAGCCAATTGACGTGGTAGTCGACCATGTTTACATGGTAGTCGACCATGCTCTTATTGAAGTTTGGTCGACCACCTTGAAAAATAAGGTGGTCGACCAAGGAAAGGTGTGGTCGACCATATTGTTGGTCGACCTAATGGTGTAAAAAGACAATTTTTTTTAAAAAAGTGTATTTTGAATGAATTTTTTTTAAAAAGTATATTTTGACGAATATCCCGATTTTGCTTACGTTCAATCTAATTAATTTTAGTTTTATTGATCTTATATTATATGGTGTGGATCATGATCATGAACATGATTATATTATGTTTTAATCAGTAATAGGTCACAAAATTTTAAAATTTCCAATTTAAAATTTATGACACATAAAACATATGTGCTAATATGCTTATGATGCAATGAGTTTCATAAAACCTGCACCAACTATAATTTATAAAATATATACTGTTATAGATTGTTTATATACCGGCAATTTTGACATGTGGAAATTATTTGTGGCACATTTTTTTTATAATAATAGGATGTAATGTATATATAACCTGAACTCGGAGAATGAAGAGATAGAAGGGTAATGGGGTCAGAAATACAAAAATATTTATTGAAGTTATATTTTTAAGCCTATTTAAAGGCTAGAAAAATAACTCGGTTTATACACACATTCTTAATGTGAAGGTGTTGCATTTGGTGGGTCAGAAATATATCAAAATGGGTTTCGACATAAATGGGTAATATTTTTGCAATCGTCTTCCCTTGTGTAATATTTTTTTTTTTTTTTCGTTGAACAAGTTCGTATATGTATTTATTCCTAATGTTCAAATTCATACTAAAGATTGTTTATTTGTAAATATTAGATGCTTGGATCCAATGTTTTGTAGGGCATTTTTTTGATAAATTGCCAGTGGTGACTATCCTTGATAAGTTGATTTATATTTACATTGTATTTTTTTCTTTAGTTGTGGTGGCTATGATTAACTTCCCATAAAAGGTACATGTAATGTGACTAGAATGAATACGTTCAATTGTTTGACAAAAATTGGGCATATCGTGTTTTTTTGTTTTGAAGGTCGTTTGCGAATTTGTAAAGATGGGTTTAATGGGAAAGCAAACATGAAGCTACAATTTGCGAACATGTCAATGGTAAGTAATGACATTTTTTATACAAACTTATTGTTAGCTTTTATCTAGATTCTTATGTAGATATAAACCATTAATGGGTTGAAATTGCCACCTTAAACATCCATTTCTCTATACTTATTTCTAACTTATTACTCCTAACTTATTAGGCATTTTCAACTCTATATTTTAGGTTTGCTTACCGTTAATGCTAATTTGGGGACACTTTGATTTGTGATAGTTAACAGAACTCTTTTAGGAGTAAGTAGTTGTTTGCAATCAAGATCACTCATGAGTTTGCTACTAAAACAATAGAAATTTTGTGGTCAACCCTTTCAAATAAACGGGTCAAAAATGGCTCACTGCTGTATCATGGGTTTATTACTCTCCGATTTTTTTTTTTCCGGATGTTACTTCTAATTGAATGAATATGTTGTTTTCCCTTGTGTGTTTGATTATTGTTACTTCTAATTGATATTTCCAAACATAAATTTGATAGATTCACCCAGAATTACTAACTTGCCCTTAATGATATGTTATACAAATTTTTTGATACACTTTATTGAAGGACATTATTGGAAAAAAGCAACAAATGTGTTTGGATCTATCAATTTGAAGTTTGGAAATATCGCCTCCCTAATAATATGGTGTTTGATAGTAGTTGTTGTCATTGTTTGTATTGTTTTTTCTGCTGTTTCAGGAAGGTATTTCAAATCATCAAACGTCGCTATCTTTACATCAACACGTCAAGAGATTGGAAGCGTGAAATAATCTATGGGAAACAAGACCTAAGTTTAAGAATTAGACTTGCATTTATGGGTTTATTTGTTATCTTTTGCTCAACAACTATATAGCAATATTCTATGATTGTGTCGTTACTGAAAACTACGCAGATAATATAATGTTTCACATTAAGTATTTTCTAACTAATGCTTGCTTAGTCTCATAAAATAGCCCCGCGAATTCGCGGGCATTAAGCTAATTAAAATATATAACTAAAATATAATTTTCAAAAAGGCAAATATTCATATAGCACAACTTTAACATTAACATATTTTTTTTTTCTCTTCGTATTTGTTTATTTCAAAACTTAACCCTTCAATCTCCTCGTTGAAAGGACACTACAATTATACTAATTCAATCGCTTTTTTGTGGAATTGAGAAATGATTGTTTATATCTCACATTTTTGTACTCCACTTTTGTTAAATTGAGTTTTGTTGTTGTTGTAAAATTCAATCGCTCTTTGAAGAAATTATAGAATGTTACAAACGGTCATACAAGGCAACTACAAAATGATAAGTTCAAAAACCGAACACGCCATTATGAATAATTTTAAGGTTTTGGAGATTAAGACGTAATTAATTGAATATCTCAATCAATAATTGATTGGAAAATGATTGAGCCGCACAATTATTTTAAAAAAAACAAATTAAACTTCAGGGAGATTTAAAACTCATAAAAATTTGATTCTACCATTTTCATGGCGTTTCACACTTTTCTTTATGTTTTTTTAACCTACATATTTGCCGAAGGTTCATCCGGAAATTAACCATGACTTCTCTTTATTCTAGGACAAGAGAGTGATTGTCTATATTTTACATCTTCATACTCCATTTTTGTAGAATTGAGTTTTGTTATGTTTTAATTTTTACAAAACAATTATCCACAAAAGACAATGAAGTGATGATATAAAGAAAGAAAAAACGATAAATAAATTTCACTTGTGATTGGTAATTGGTTAGGTTTATTGACCACCTCATTTTTTAAAATTTATGTTGTGAGGTTTTAGTGACCTTAAAACATTCTTCTAAATAGTACTCGTAGCAATTTGTAAAAAAAAAAAAAAAAAAATCACATTTTATGTTGGTGTATTTTTCATTATTTGTCAACTTCCTTGGAGTTCTGCCTCAAGTCCTCAATACGGATCCATTCTGAATTTTCGACTAGAAACCCAATAGAACCTTCGAAAACAAAACTTTATACTACGGAGTACCAAACAAAAACTAGTCTACATCTAATCTAATTTCAAATATGAAAATACCTAATACTCCGTAAATATTATTAAATATAAATATCACTATATATATATATATATATATATATATATATATATATATTATATCACTATCACTATATACATTAAAAGAGAGTCTCGATTAGCTAATAAATGTTTTCAAAACCCCCTTAATTACCATTAGATTGGAAAATTACATTATAATACCCCTTGATCCAACGGTACTTGATATCCCTAAAAAAAAATTAGCTAATAAATCACATTAGCTAAGTTATTGTGCATAATACCCTTCAAATTAAAATAAACACGGAGCTTCTTTGAAAATTAGGGGTTTCAAACATTGTCAGTTTATTTGACACCCTTCAACCCTAGCTCTCCATACGTAATTCGTTGATACCGTCATCAGTACAGTCGTGGGATTTGGTGGTGAATTAAGGTATAGTTGCATCAGCGATAGATTCATACAGCAAAAAATAATTCCATGTTCATCTACTTCTCTTGCTCGCGCCGAAATTCAACCACAAGTGACAGGTAATTATCTGTTCCAATTCGTCTACTTCATCTCTTGGTTTTGCTGTTTTGCACCATAATTTAGTAACATATTAATCTTTCAATGGACAAAATCACAGGTACCATGTTTATGTTTATATAGGTATGATTATATCCGTTTTTTAGTTCCGGTTTATTTTTTATGAATTCGTTATACTCCGTAATAATTTGTAATCGTATGTTTGGATTTTCATTTTTCTGTTTGTAATTAGTGATTACTTTTATGTTTTGAACTAAGGGTGTTAGTGTTTATATTCTGTTCTATTTGTTCATCAATTGGTGTTTTTTGGTTTAATTTTGAATTTTTATAATAACCTGTTTTATTATCTGATTTTTATCTTCTTTTTTTTTTTAGTTTGGCAGTGGATCAGCAACTTCCGTCTATTTGCAAGTGTTGTTTCCGTCTATTAGCAACTTTGATGTATGGTAGATCATGGTTTTACACGAATCCAGGTTACAAGGTATAATTTCATTAGAATTTAGGGTTTTCCGTTTGTAACTATTAATAATAATCTGCTACTGCTAAAAATTGAATTGTTTATTCATTATGATTTTATAGCTCTCGAACAAGTAAAGAAGAAGGTTATGCGTGTGAAATGGCTAAACGTCAGTTAGCTACCAATGGTCAGAAAGTGCAGCTGTTGACCAATCACTTCAAAGTCAACATCTCAAATGTTGATGGCCACTTCTTTCATTACAGTGTATGTATCATTCTAATCCATTCAATGTTTGTTCAAAATTAATGTGACTCAGAATGCTTCTTTTTTAAACTTTACCTAATTGATATTGAGCTGCTATCCCTGATGATAACAGGTCGAATTTGAACATCTTTTAGGTATCAATCAATTCTTATACCAAGTCAAGTTAATGTATTGGGTGATTCAATTTTATATATCAAAATCGCTAAATTATTAACGGCTTGTGTGTATACAAATAGGTTGTATTACCTCCAGCTGATGATGTATACAAATAGGTTGTATTACCTCCAATTGATGGTGTGTCAAGTTTTTATTTCAGTTTCAGTTCAAATTACCTTTGCTGCTACTTCTTGTGATTACCAGGTTTGTTTTATGTTTAGAAGAAACCAACTTATTGGGTTTGTGTATAATTGTTTAGCACGCTCACATTTCACACCTGGTTAAATGCACATTTATAAATTATTGTATCTGAAATTTCTATGGTTTATCGATCAGTCGATGACAGGGTTTATCAATGACTATGATTTTATAAGAGTAGTTGGTTGTGCAACAAAATTATTTGTTCTTTTTTATTTTTGATAAGAGTAACTATTATAATGATTGCAGGTGATATGTTGGGATGTAATGAAAAATGGGTTCTATGTTATCACAGTTGCGAAGACATCGATGGATCATTATCAGACGGTAAAACCAACTTCTTTTCTAAATTAATTTTGACCCGTATACTCGATCAGGTGGGTTGATTTAGGATTTGTTTGATCTCTTAGCCTTTTATGGGTGGAAAATAAATTGAATTTTTGTTTACCTTTTATGCATGCTATCTACGAATTCATGTTTTATAATCATGCTCAACACATTCGTTGTGTATGAAACTGGTATTGAAAATGTAACATGGGTTAGATTTGTTGTTCATATTTCATGTAATGAAATATGAAATACAACATATAGATAAACCATGTACAAAGGGAGACTATCAACCACATATCACTAAAACCTGATTTGTCAGGTTAGTTTGAACTCAAAGAAACTCTTTCTAGGTTGTGGTTATAAGGAATTGTAACTCAGTGGTGTTTTTTCCTTTTTGTAGCTCAGATTTCAGATGTTTGTAACCCCAATAAATATCCAGGTATTCTGCTCATATTCTTTTCTCTATTCATCTCCATTTTTTCCCTGTAATCTACGATTTTATTGTTATTTTTTTTTTATTAAATTAACTTAACATTGTAAATAATATTTTGGTTCCGTTAATTTAAGATATGTTGTTTGGAGTAGGTCGTTCTTTGTTAACAACAAAGATGGCGAAAACAGAGCTATTAAATAGTTTGATGGATTGAAAAAGTCGTAATGGTTCTCTGAAAGATACAATTCTATTGTGTGTTTCTGCCTGTCCGATGAGTTTTTTAATGCAAAAGATGGGTCATACTTAGGTTAAAGCGATTTCTATTCGCATATCTTATATTTGACTCAAACTATCTGAACATTTGTTTTAACTTAGAATAATCTGAGAGTTTTCTACCTTATATAAAGTACTATTTGGTGAGGAAGACTCATAAAAGTGTGTGATTAGTGATGAAGATAGTTACCATATGACATGAAACTGGAGAACACACTTCTAGATGGCATAATGGACATTTGACCTATGCCTTCTTATCGGAAGTTTTATTATAATCAAATGAGCGTTAGGAATGACTCAAGTCTCATTCATAAGCAAAGATGTCAAGAATTTCACCTTTAGTCTTACACTCCTGGTGTCAAAATACATAGTGTGTAATGTCATGTATGCATACAATATAATATATGCATATGGGCCAATATTTCACCTTCTAAACTGTAATGTTTTTTTGGTATTGTCAAAACATATTAGGTTTTTACTAAACTATCTTAGGTTTTAATTAGGTAAATAGTGTCCCATATGATTATTAAAGTTATCGAGTTCTAATAATAGTCTAACATTCTTTATACTATGGTTTAGGAGGTTTGAAGCATTCAAAATGCGCTATGGAAACTTTAAACCCGTTTGGTCTGTTGAAACATTTGAACCCGTTACATTCTAAACTAAATATTTTTTACTTGCTAATAGATTTGTCGTGTGACATTACGTTATCCTGCAACTGATTCATATGTTCAATTGTCCAACTTTTATTCAAATAAATTTGAGCACGCTGATTAATTAGCATTCTCTCCTGCTTTAGTATAAATCGTAAGTTTGTAACTACGTAATACGGTTTCCTCTTTTGTCACAGCTATTTGATGTGAGAATGAATTGTTGCAATTTTTAGGAGGTATTACATGTGTTCATGGTTGAAACTTGTATAACGAGTAACTGTCTATGTTGTCATGCTACCATGATTACTTTGTAGATTATGTGTTATAACTGAATAGTTGTATAATTGAGCATGCTACCATAAAGTTTTCGTATTTTACAAAAAAAAAAAAAAAAAAAAAAAAAAAAACTGAATAGTTGTATAATTGAGCACGTGTTTTCTATTTAATGGGTAGTTACTTACCCGTGTGTTGAGGTGTGTAGCTACTTGTGTTGTCTGTATCTGTAGATTGTAACACGAACTCAGTAGCTGTTTTGTTTAAAGTAGGGCTGTAATGAAATTGAAAAATATGAATATTAGAGATGGCAAAAAGACCCGTACCCAGTGGGTAAACCCGAAACCCGACACTTTTGGGCCGGGTTCGAGTCCCGGTATTCGTGTGTAGGGCCGGGTATGAGGATGATTTTATATTTTTTTGCGGGTTCGGGTCTTGTTGCTACAATGTTTGTGTCACCGTGCCTTGAGTAGACCACCATAGAGCAGGTAGTTAATAAGGATCACTTTCAGGCTTAAGCACTCAACGTTTAAGAACAATGTGAATTAGTAATATGTTTAGTTTTGTGTGCAGATTTTCGAGATTGTGAATTTTTCAAATGAGCTTCTTCTGCTTTTACCTAATGGAACCATAACACTCCCTAGCAATAGTATTGTATTTGTCAAAGGGTCTCTTCTAAAGAAGGCACCCGGTGAAAGTTGTTGCAAGCAGGAAGAATCTAGCGATGGTGCACATGGGTCTCGGCTCGCGAGCACTAATTGAAAGATCACTCTGAGCTTCTGCATCATAACACCTAGTTTTTTCTCAGGTCATCATCTTCTCATTTGTATCATTTATCTTCTACCATTGTGGTGAAGATTATCGGGCCACATACACAAATATGAGATGCTTCAGTTAGCATATACAAGTATGAGAATCAACCCCATTCGTCGATTTAATTACTTGTGTAACCCGGTGGATATGGAGAGATATGTGAACGGGACCAGATGCTGATTTAGAAGTCGAGCAATGGAATTGTGTGCATACGTTCATATTTTTAATAACAATATACAGGTAACAATATACCTATATTTCTATTAATATTCGATCTACATGTGTTATTTACCTATTCATTTATTTGTATGCAATAGGACATATGCTGATCCATCCATTCGGGGCTCGGATTGCAATTTTAGTCCTTGTAGCGGCTTTAAGTGTTAAAGCTGTTGTTCATAGGCTTGGAGGATTTTGTGGAAAAGGTCCGTATCCAAACAAAAGAATCTTTATAAACAAAAATAATATAATTTTAAATATCTTCTATATGTCGTTTGCCTGATATCTTCACCAGATTCGTTTTTAATCGTTGACACATAAATACAAACACACTTCTCTAAAAACGGACACATCAAAAACTTCAATCCTTTTGTCCCACCACCTTCTAGAAGTTGTGCATGCTGGTTTCGAGATCTAGATAAGATGTTGGAATCGAGGATAGACGGTGAAATCGTTCATAAATGATATTATATCAGAATTTAAGTTGTGCATATGGGATTTTGAGCATGAACTTGTAGCAGGTGCAGGTGATCAGAAACTAATATTACTGGATTTGGACAGTGGGACGACTAACACGATATAAATTTGCATGCCCATCACACCTTCCACCGCCGTTCTCCTCCTGTCTATGCTCGAGCTGTTGTCGTTTGCTCAAATCAATATAGTGTTGGCGGTAACTGCTTAATCATCTCTATATTGATTACTACTATTGTATATATGTGCATTAAACTGTCACTTCTTCTAAGGCCAATATTTGTGTCACTGAAGTTGGTAAAATGGGCGGGTTACTCTTCAAAAGAAGTTTTAACCAATATATATATATATAAATATATGTTTTTAAGTTTTGTTATTCATCATCTATACTATATATATAAATATATGTTTTTATTTTTAAATTCAGGGTTTGATCATATTGGTATATGACCATAAAGATAAAAATTTTATGATTATGCTTTAAGCCTTGAATATAGAACCTACTCTGCTCTATAAAATTTAGGCAAATGGGTCAAACGAGTATTAGTTTGAAATTTAGGTAGTTGGGTTGGTGTTTATATAATAAATTAAGTTTTAATTTGTTTCGGGTTAACGGATTAATTGACACATTACGTCAAAGAAATACACATAACTTTCCTTCACTGACCACACGTATAAGTTGATAATTAGAAGGAAAAAAAACCTAGGTGGGGCAGCCACCCCTCCTGCATTAGAGATGTTTCGCCCCTATACACAAAACTTATTCTTTTTTAAGAATATTATAATCTTATACATCATATGCATTTTTATTTTTTATTTTTATTTTTTATACATCATATGCATTAGACATCAAAAGTTGTATATCTTTTGAAAAAAAGTTTTAATGATTTTTTTTTTCAGAATTCAAAATTCTCATTTCTCGCATCCTCCATACCCTATATTCGTGGGATCGGGTATTGTTGTTTTATTCTAATTTCTCGCATATCATTGTTGCAAGGCCAGTAAGGTGGCGGTTTACTTCATGAATGCCATATAATCATCTAGCAATAAAGCATTGTACGTAAGAAGGTGAAAAGTTGTTGGTGTTAATAACTGTTTTTGGGTCTGATGGATGGTTCGGTGTGTAGACTGGGGTTTGTAACTATATGTAGTGTATAAGCATGGTGTTATGTTGAACAACCTATAATGAGTGTTATTCATAATCCCTATATACTAACTACAATATTTCTAAATTTCTGCCTTATTATTAGCAACTGTTTAACTATTTATCTGACTAAATATTTAATGTAGCTATAATATTGCCATTCTCATGAATGATAAACTATGACTTTGTGTCAGTGGTTTTAAAGGATAGAGCTCGAGAATGGAGATGTACAAGGTTGGTTCTTGAATTAGTAATCTAGAATATTAATAGTACCGGATTGAAGGTAAGTCATCACACATAATATTTGCTTGCAGGTATATACAGATGGAAGACGGAACCAATGTTGGCACGGAAGGTAGACAACCATAAGCAATTGTTAGGGTTTGTGATTATATATCTTACACTCTTATAGCATTTTGACCCATTAAATTTTGTATTTTACTTTCATGAAGTTAATCATCTAAAGTTATATGGTTTTATTAAATCTTTTGTTGTGTATTAATCATTTAAAATGAATTGCCAATATAGTGGTTTGGAATATTATTGATGGAAAAAGACAATTTTGGTATTTTTTTTTTTCTTTGGTTTTGATCAAGAAGGATAAATGTAATGTATATGTGATTCTATAATCTTTGCGAAGTCTACACTATGACTTGGTGGGGCATCAAGTACCTCAATAGGGTTAAAAATTAGCTTAATTTTTGTTTTTTTACTAAAATAACAAATACTATTAAAAATAGAATACCTTCATCTTCTATAAATTGATACACCAATCCAACGATCGTTAATGTTCGAAAAGAGTAAACAACCTATAACTTAGCTAACTCAAAGCGAGCCAAAACGAGAACGGTCATACAATGAGCAACCACAACCAAACTAAGTAAATTAAACAAAATGACGAGTATACCCTAAAATACAACCCAATAAGTGAATCCCAACAAACTAATAACACCAACAAACTAATAACACAAGAGATCAAAAAACTGAAAACAACTACGAGGGGCCTTTACCATTCCTTTTGTCTGGACGTGACGTTATTGTAATACGTTGTACCATTAGTTATTTAAAAATTAAATAAAACATACATATAATTTATTAAAATGTAAAACTCTATTATAGATATTCATTTATTTACATAGTATATCTAATAGTATTAAAATGTATTTTAGTTGATTTCTTATTATTATTGTTAACAACATCATTTTAGGTTTGTATGTATGTTCTGGGTATTGATTGTCTGATGTGTTGGATTTGCAACACCAGTTTGATTATGGGGCAAACATAATCATGCAGTTTGAGACCTCTCCTTCATCAAATGATACATTGAGGTATTAGAGTTTTCTGTAACATGTTTTTTTTTAAAAATTTATATATCAACAAGTTATGTTTGACCTCCTATCCCTGATGTACGAAGGTAACATCAATGCACACTAAATAGGAGACTATTGCTAATTGTACAATACATACACTCAAACGGGTATATATATTCTTCTTATTCATTTTGGTAACAACATAACAACAGGTAAGTGATTTTGAAGGGTCAATATGGGCTTAGCTGATCCCTTGATCCTCCAAAGGAGGATCAGAGGAGGGAATACAAATGTTATACTAGCTGATAGCAGTCATATAGTCATCATGTGATTTTGTTTCTATCCATTCTCTGCATTTAGTATTAGAACTAATAAACATTTTAGGTAATAAATCAAGTTAAAATACACACCTTCTCTAAAATACCCTTCTTAAATAATAAATCCCCTTTCATATTCTTCTCGATTAATACTCCGTATTTGTTATTAGGGTTCTTCAGCTTAACAATTCTACCCTACTCACGAGAATCTTTTTTCTCCCTAAATCTCAATTCTCAACTCAAATCTGATCAACAATCGAAGATTTGGGTCTTAGAGTTTCAATGAAATTTGTGTATCTTCAAAGGATACCCTATGATCTAGCTGCTTCCTGCTATAATCAATTTAAAAAGAGCTGTTTGTCTGTGTAACCTTTACTTTGATAACATAAAATTGTAAAATATAAATAGACATGCTTTTACATGTAGGTATTAATTTGTTTAGGGTTTTGGTTTAGATTTAGGGTTTAGGTTAGGGTTTAGGGTTTAGATTATAGGGTGTAGGGTTTTGGGTTTAGGTTTAGGGTTTAAGTTTAGGTTTAGGGTTTAGATTCTAGGGTTTAGGGTTTATATTTTAGGGTTTAGGTTTAGGGTTTAGATTTAGCGTTTAGGGTTTAGGTTTAGGGTTTAGATTTAGTGTTTAAGGTTTAGGATAGGGTTTAGGGGTTAGATTTAGGGTTTAGGGTTTACATTTTAGGGTTTAGAATTTAGGTTTAGGGTTTGGGGTTTAGATTTAGGGTTTAGGTTAGGGTTTAGGGTTTAGATTATAGGGTGTAGGGTTTTGGGTTTAGGTTTAGGTTTAAGGTTTAGATTCTAGTGTTTAGGGTTTATATTTTAGGGTTTAGATTCTAGGGTCTAGGGTTTATATTTTAGGGCTTAGGGTTTAGGGTTAGGGTTTAGAGTTTTTAGGAGTTAGGTTAGGGTTTAGGGTTTAGATTTAGGGTGTAGGGTTTAGATTTAGCGTTTAAGTTAGGGTTTAGGGTTTGGATTTAGGGTTTAGGGTGTAGGGTTTAGAGTTTAGGTTTAGAGTTTTGGGTTTAGATTTAGGGTTTAGGTTAGGGTTTAGGTTAGGGTTTAGGTTAAGGTTTGGGGTTTAGATTTAGGGTTTAGGGTTTAGTTTAGGTTTAGGGTTTTAAGTTTAGATTTAGGGTTTAGGTTAGGGTTTAGGGTTTAGATTCCAGGGTTTAGATTTTAGAGTTTAGGATTTAGGGTTTAGGGTTTAGGGTTAGAGTTTAGATTTAGTTTTTAAATCAAAGGATTTAGAAGAGTTTAGGGTTTAAGGTGTAGAGTTTAGATTTTAGGGTGTAAGGTTTAGATTTTATGGTTTAGATTATAGTGTTTAGGGTTTAGGTTAGGATTACCTAATATTATCATATGTGATCTGTTTACTTTATGGCAACAATTTATTTTAACCAATCCCGCGAATTCGCGGGTCTTTTCTTAGAGAAATGGATGTTAGCTTTTTTTACAGTGTTAGACTTTCAATTTTATTTTATATGTATTATTTTTGGATTCAAAAAACCTACATTGATTATAAATCAGGTAACACTAATATTACAACTGAATCAATTTATTATTATAAACCTAACAAATATTATACAAGATATAGTGATTCATACAAATCAATGGCGATTCATCCCAAAAAAATCTCCGCAAATTCGTGAGTCTATATAATAGGTCAATTCTTGTGACGTTCATTCTAATGAAATAGTTATATATGTATCTATTTAGTATTTCCATCCATGATAAAGTAAATCCTTAAAAAATTTCAGCTTCGTATGTATTTTTACTCATATTCATTTCTTATTAGAATCATTTGATAGTTACATATGTGCAACGTATTATGGGTCTATTTATGTTATTGAATATATCATACTCCAACCTTTTGTGGTTTATCTAATATTGTTTGCTTTTTAATCAACCTAACAAATATTCTATCAAATTCGATCATTTCAAAAACCCCGCGAAATCGCGGGTCTTTAACTAGTATTCATTAAAAGAGTGGCTAATAAATGTTTTCAAAACTCACTTAATTACCATTAAATTAGAAAATTTGTTTTGATTCTGTAATTGTTAATTTGCATCAGATTAGGGGTGTTGAAATATGTTTCTTTTAATGATAATAACATTAGGGTTCTATAAAATCGCCTCAAAATCAAGAACAAAAGCCTTGTGTTGAATCCAAGCTTCATGATGGATAATACTTAGCTGATATTTCGATTGATTCCAGTATTTTTCAATCTATTTTGAGTTGTACTGATTGTTTATCAATTTTTTTTTCTCGATTTTACCTCAATTGTTGTTAGATGAATTTTTTATTACAGTAAATTCTATTGACTTTTTCTTAGATACTTTGCAGATAATTTTTGACGATTCTATTTCGATTTCAATAGGCAATTACGGTGACGTAGTTCTGCTTCGTATTGTAAGTGTACCTTTTGTACAACGATTTATTAGTTTAGGGTTTTGATGTTGGATGTAGTTTCTTTTGCAATTGTAATACGGAGTCTATTAGAAATAGACGGTGAACCCTAAATCAGCTATCCATTCCAGAAAACCTTTTATTCTATTCCATTAGTTAGCGAAGCTTTCAATTTCGTTTTGCAAAATCAGGGTACATAATCACGACTCTATGAATCTGATTTTCCCAAACGATCTTCAATTCATAATCGTTTTATGAACAATTGATTTAAATAATCGATGGTTCTATTTCAATACGGTACGTGAGATTACTTTGTATATTCTATTTAAATGTGACGATTTATTGATTTATACATAGCAAGTGTTTGTTTAACTTTATTGGGACTGTTTTTTTTATCATTAGTTTCTTTGATTTGTATGCTTCATTAACTTAATCTTGATGTTAACTGTTAAAGCACAGGTACAGAGCCCAGAGGTGGTTTACCTATTTTTACTTATGTCTGATATATAAAGTTTGTGTTTTTATTGTTGATCTAAGGATTATAAGATGTGGGTTTGTTGAAATTATATTTATCTTGTATCTTAATATGTTACATGAAACATTATGATGTTGGCCATTATTTGCATCACTTACCCAACTGTATGATTATATCACGATTCATGATATTTAGTGATGCATCAGTTAAAAATCTACCATGGATTTCAAAAGAAAAAATAGTGTTAAAAATCTTATCTGTTGGTGATTCAATTGGTTAGTTTTCATAATCCTTGTTCAATTTATGAAAGTAAACTCTGTGATTTATATTTGTTATTTAACAGTACTCAATTGTTTCTTAACCTCATAATATAATAGTTTGCTGTATTTGTTAAATTAGGTTACGAGAATGAGAATTTCTGTTACTAACAATGAACTGATTGTCCAGTTTCTTTATTTACTTAATTTTTCCTTGTATGTTTTTCATATTCGGCCTATATTTTGTTATAATCTGATTTGCAAGACACGTGTTGTTTACTCTGATCGAATTTGAATATTACTTAACAAATTTAAATATGATTCAGGTATATATCTTCTACAACGATAGTCATTGCAAGGATCGTTTGAGTCGTATTCGGCGTTCAAATCAATCGTTCATCTTACAGATTCGAGGTAAATTGTTTAGTTTAATCTCTGAAATTGCTTAACCATTAAGTCCCTACTTCAGCTTTACAAAGTAGCTATTCTCAATAAAGATAACATAACTTCATCCGATATCGAGGCTAAATTATGTCATCTTGAAACAGAGAAAAATCAATTATTGGAAAAGGTTGCATCGTTAACTGCCGATTCAAGTTTTGGTAAAGAAAGATATATTCGGTTACAAGCTATATAACAATACTTCATCAACAAATTCTACTTTACTATATCTACTTTACAAGCTATATGGCATTATTCGGTTACTTGTACACTTATATTTGCACACAACTAAGAAGCATGGTTGACATTTTTACCTTTTTAGTGTTTGTTTGAGCAATATGACATTGTAACATTATGAGAATTGATCCATTATGAGGATTGATCCATTCATATGTAAATGAATAATATGTAGCTGTTTGACTTGCATGCTTTGTAGTTATTCAGAGTCTGAAGATGATCCTGATCAATATGTGCATTCTTTGTAATTATCATGGTATATTTGAGTTTTTGTACAACTTCCAGATTTATTGTAGCATTTGAATTTAGCAATCAATTTGAATCCTCAAGATTCGCCATATGTTTATCTGATTGCTGAAAAGAACAACTTTATATTATTGTTTGTTAAAACTCCAATACTACTCTTAGATTTTTTTTTACATTTCAAGCTATATTGATTGTGGGTTTTTGTTTCTACCCTAATACGACTCTTTGATTTTTGTTGCAATCGATAATCAAAAACGCTACTTCAGATGGATAATCATAATCACGAGATCATTGAACCATCAATAATTGCTGAAAAGGAAGGCGAGTCTGCTGCTGATGTTTTTAATCACGTTTCGAGTAAGTATTTCGTTTATTGTCTCCAATTCATAAGTGTGTTTTGTTGTTTTTTGTGTGCTTGAAGTTTTGCATTTATGATGTATTATAGTGTTCAGAATACTCCCCCAAATTGGAAGATAATTGCATTTTTCTTCTAAAACTGGGAGTAGGCTAAAACGCATTAAAAAAGTATGTACTGCAATTAAAAAATGGAATGAGCTATAACCACTTGATGACACTTTACGTGTTTACATTTTTTGTTGCTGCCTGGCATGGTGCATATATTTGATTGTTTATTACTTGGATATTTGATTGAAATAAGCAACAATATGTAATAAAACTATTTGGAGTGTTGTTAGAAGATTGGTGTTTGCTGTTGTTGTTTATACATTATGGAAGGAAATGAATGCTAGAATATTTTAAGATAATTCCAGAAGTCATAATGTGGTAAGTCGGTCATTTTGTGAAGTGGTTCGAATGAGACTATGTGAAGTCATACAGTTTAACAATCATGATGTGTCTGGCTTTTCATTTTAAATGTTGAATTTACAAGTGTGTTTTTTATGCAGCTTGTCTGACGTAGAAGGTTATTAGTCAAATTACTTGAAATTGTTATTTCGGGCTACGGTTTATTTCAAACCTGTTGGAAAGTAAAAATAAAGAATTAAGGGTTGTTGGAAATGGTCAAATGGATGAGAACATATGTTTATGTACATGAGCAAAACCTTCTGAAAAACTGATTCGTTAATATGTGCATGCTTCGTTAATGCAGATTCACTACCACGAAGGATTAATTTTTATTTGGCTCAGTATTATGGTCTTTTTTATTACCAACATTAGACATATGCCAATGTATTCAAGCTTTATATGACACCAAATCTTAACACATGGTGTAGTAATTTTTTATTAGCAACATCATATCAGTTGTTGTTGGTTTGTGTGTGTGATTGCAGATGGCAAATACATCCCTTCATGTTGTTGCCGGTCATAAGTGTGCTGAGGTGGTCAAGTATCTCTTGAAATTGAATGTGCCTGAAAACTTTGAGTTAGAAGCCAAAAACATAGACGTAAAATCTTAATTTACTCTCAAATGTTAAATTTTTCATTGGATTAAGGTGTGGGTTGAAGATTGTTGTGTATTAAATACCGATATCCCAATGCATAGTGTACGTTAATGTTTGTGATATTCAGTCTCGTGTTTATATTCGTGTATAATCCTCTTTTGAGCAATATTCGTCAAGAAAATGTTGATGTATACCTATATAATATTTACTACCCGTTAGCTAAATCTTGGATATATAAGTTGAAGGCCAGGTACAGTGAGAATGATCTTCACTCTCAAAGACATGTAAGCTGTTGAGATATGTATGTTGTTGGCATATGTAAGCTATTGGCATATTGTTCAAAAAAGTTTTATTTATCATACCTACAGTGACGGAACTTGAATCCGGATACAGATGGGGCGAGTGTAAAAATTCAATAAATACTAGTGAAATGACCTGTGGAATCACGGGTTTGTTTAAACGAAACAATTTAATGTCATGTTTTAAGTATTAACTAATGTAAATGCTAAAGTCATTTATTTTAATGACCTGTTCGACTAAAAAATTTGTCGTTGTTTTTACAAATATATAAAAATATGTATTTTCACATACATATGTAACGTAATTAATTTCGTAAAGAGAATCCATATGTGAATATTAATAATATAATAATTATAATTATAATTATTATAATAAAAATAAATAATAATAAAGTTTGCTCAAAGTTGAGTATTTATTTTTTTATTAATAATTATAATTATTAGTAATAATATTAAGTGCCTTTGAAATTTTTTTAGAAAAATTAAATTACAAAAATTATATAAAGGTTGTACAATGTAAATGTGAGATTAGTAATTACTTTTATAAAAAATTTCTTTAATTATTTAATTTTAAATTAATTAAGAATTATGACATCATGTACCAATTGTCTCTAAATTTATCTTTTTTCTTTTTATTTTTTTAATAAAGAAAAAACATATTTATGATGTCATCATTTTAGGAATTTAATAGAACTTATAGATTTCAAAGTCAGCAGAGGTAAACACTAAAAAAACTTTATTTTTTGATAATTTTTTTTTAGTGTAAACCTTTTTTTCCCGTTAATCCAGGTGAGGCGGATACCCCTTTTGGGATACACTAAGTTCCGCCCCAGCAAACCTATTCAGTTGAAACACGACATGAAAATGAAGTTGCTAGAAGGTAGAATGATACCGAGCCATCATCTCAAGTATCCGTATGCATTATTAAGACCTTCAAAGGTATAAACTTCAAATTACATTTGATTTTTTTTTAACCAGTATTGCCTACCTAATTCTTTTTGTATTTTAACAATCTCGACAGATAATTTCCAGTTGTTGTGACATTCTAATAACTTACATTGATGGTGAACAATGTTAGAAATTAACCACTGTTTGGCGATGCTTACACTGGAATGATCAAGCATAGGCCGCAAAACCACGATTTTCGGCAAGCGTAAGCAAAATCTCATGAAAAATGGTGCAGAGTTTACATTTAGGGTTTAAGGTTTAGGTTAGGGTTTAGGGTTTAGATTCTAGGGTGTAGGGTTTTGGGTTTAGATTTAGGGTTTAAGTTTAGGGTTTAGATTCTAGGGTTTAGGGTTTATATTTTAGGGCTTAGGGTTTAGGTTTGGGTTTAGGGTTTAGATTTAGGGTGCAGGGTTTAGAGGGTAGGGTTAGGGTTTTGGGTTTAGATTTGGGGTTTAGGGTTAGGGTTAGGGTTTTGGGTTTAGATTTGGGTTTAGGTTAGGGTTTAGGATTTAGATTTTAGGGTTTAGGTTTTGGGTTTAGATTTAGGGTTTAAGGTTTAGGTTAGGGTTTAGATTCTAGGGTGTAGGGTTTTGGGTTTAGATTTAGGGTTTATGGTTTACATTCTAGGGTTTATATTTTAGGGCTTAGGGTTTAGGCTTAGGGTTTAGAGTTTTTAGGGTTTAGGTTAGGGTGTAAGATTCAGAGTTTGGGTTTAGATTTAGGGTTTAGGGTTTAGATTTAGGGTTTAGGGTTTAGTTTAGGGTTTAGAGTTTAGGTTTAGGGTTTAGATTCTCGCGGGTGTAGGATTTTGGGTTTACATTTAGGGTTATTGTAGGGTGTAGGGTTTAGGTTTAGGGTTTAGATTCTAGGGTATAAGGTTTATATCTTAGGGCTTAGGGTTTAGAGTTTGGGTTTAGGGTTAGAGTTTTGAGTTTTGAGGGTTTGGGGTTTAGATTTAGGGTGTAGGGTTTAGGTTTAGGGTTTTGAGTTTAGATTTAGAGTTTAGGTTAGGGTTTAAGGTTTTGATTTAGGGTTTAGGGTTTTGAGTTTAGGTTTAGGGTTTAGGTTAGAGTTTAGGGTTTAGATTTTAGGGTGTAGGGTTTTGGATTTAGATTTAGGGTTTAGGTTTTAGGTTTAGAGTTTAGATTCTACGGCTTAGAGTTTATATTTTAGGGCTTAGGGTTTAGTGTTTTTAGGGTTTATATTAGGGTTTAGGGTTTAGATTTAGGGTGCAGGGTTTAGAGTTTAGGTTTAGAGTTTTGGATTTAGATTTAGGGTTTAGGGTTTGAATTTTAGGGTTTAGAGTTTAGGTTTAGGTTTTTGGTTTTAGATTTAGGGTTTAAGATTAGATTCTAGGATTTAGATTTTAGGGCTTAGGGTTTATAGTTAGAGTTTAGATTTAGTTTTTAATTCAAAGAATTTATAAGAGGTTATGGTTGAAGGTGTAGGGTTTAAATTTTAGGGTGTAAGGTCTTGATTTTATGGTTTAAATTATAGAGATTAAGGTTTAGATTAGAGTTACCTAATATTATCATATGAGATTAAGGTTTAGATTAGGTTTACATTGGTTTTACTAATTAAATTTATAATATGTATAAAATGATGTATTTTTACTATCATTTTAAGGTATGATTTAACTAATCTTAAATCATGTTGAATATTTAATGGATTTTTTAAAAGTAATGTAACCAGTACATGTAAAATATAGTTTGTGTTTGGTTCTACCTTCTACTAGCTTTTGCACAATAACTTTATCATCTGAACATTACCGCGAACAATCAACTTAATAGTCACGATGGCGCGTTGAATGTGACTAATATATGATTCGCGTTAATTGTTTTCAATATGAGCTATTGGGTTTTGTCGACGCTTATCGTCGTGTAAAAAATTAAACAGTAATTCATAACATAGCTTTGTCTCTACACCTATATCATTTCAAACATCACAAATTATTTGATGCATATAATTGAATTTAGTTACTTGTATTGAAAGAAGCAATGGGTTGGTGAATTGATACATGACATGAGTTTTGAATGAAACGAATTCATTAACCAATTTTAGGATCCGCTTCCGATCCAAGAATTTGTTCAAGTTTGATGTTAAAGGAAGCATGTATAAACTCAACACCTTCCAAATACAATATAATATGATATTAATAAATGATTTCAACTTTCAAAAATCCCGCAAAATCGCGGGTCTTTAACTAGTAAATATATAATTGGTAATTGATTAGTAACTTAAATAAAAAAACAAAAGGTCTCAAAAAAAAAAGTTAAAACGTCATTAGTCGATCACCATCAACAATTAATTACTACTTAATTCATCACTTGTATTTAACCAAAAAACACAACACTATACACATACAACTTAACAACAATTTCAACAATCATTATCATTCAAATTCTCTTCATGACTTCATCAACTCAAAATCACCACGACCACCATGCCACGTCAGCTCCACCACCAACACCTTCTTCCACCACCATCGCTGCCACGTCACCGTCCACCGATCTCCTTTCCCGCCTTCTCCACCGTCTTCCACCAAACCTCTCCACCACTCCCACCCTTCTCCGCCGACGCTCTTCCCTCACAAACACCGCCACCACCATATCACCACCACTTGTTCCCTTCACCGACCTCAACTCCACCCTACCCGCCACCCTCTCTTCAATCTCAAAACTCGGTTACTTTCAAATCACTAACCATCCCATACCCAGCCAACTCGCTCACTCAGCCGAGTCAGACTCACTCTTCATATTCCAACTTAATCATCACAAAATACACCAACACTTTCCCAAAAACTGGCCACTTGGATTTGATGACGATGATGATGACGACAACGACACGTTGTTTCTTGATTCGTGCTGTTCGACTGAGTCTACAGAATTGTCATTGACCAATTTACGCGAGTTTACGCGGGAAATGGAGAAGATTGGTTTAACTGTTGTGGAAGCGCTATTGTGCGCCATGGGGTTACAGAACCCGTTTGTTGATGATGTGACTAGTGTTTGTTCGTTGATGTTGTTATCTGAAGGTTCTGGGGAGAAAATGGTTGGGTCGGGTAAGCTTTACCCGTATGTGGTCGGGTTGCATTATCAGATTCGGAAGGGAAGATGGTCTTTGTTGTCGGATTCGGGTCCCGTTTATGTGGAACCCCAAATTGATTCGATCTTGGTTACGCTTGGAGACATTGCTCAGGTAATTTTAAATTAATCATTTTGGGATATATTTTACTTCGTATATAAGTTGAACGTAATCTGTTGCGTGTACATTTTTAATCCTTTAACAGTAATTAATGTTTTAGAAGCCTCTGATTATATTCTTTTAATTTAATTATCCGCATCTTTTTGGTTTTTGTACGGTGAATTTGTATCATTTACCTTATTTGTTGCATATATATATATATTTTTATAAGGAAAATGATACGCTTTATTTTGTTGTAGATATTGATAACCGCTATTAAAAAAGTATTCAGTAACCACCTTGTACAACATTATATAACATCTTAACGATAACCCTTAAAGCCGTCGTTAGCATTTTCATAAAACATATAATAGAAGTATACAACCAATCAAAAGTTTTATTCAACATATATACCCTTTTTTTTTTTTTTTTTGAAAATTATATATTGTTTTGAGACAGAAAATCAGCGTTTTTGGGCTTTGTTAACTACAATGGCCGCCAAATGGACCCAACGTACCAACAGCTTGATTTGATATATTAAACAATGATATGATTATTTTAAACAAAGTATTTTGCTTGACATTAATAAGTCTCACAACTAAAAAACAAACCTAAAACCAACCTAACAAAAAAAAGAATTTTTTGCCAAAACCGTATCTATCCCAACTCTCTTTATTGTACCCGTATGGTCAATTTTTTTTTATATGAAAAACGTATACTCGCATGTGGGAGTTGCGGGATGGTAAAAAAAATGGGGGTACCACATTTGGGGGATGAGGGATGCTGTGAATTCTGCAACAACCTGCAGTCTGTCAGGAGAGAGAAATTTATTTGGGGGGTTCCGCATGTCCCAAGTGCGGGATGGTCCCACCAAACCCTAACTTTAATTACGTGTCACAATAATAAGGGGTACCGCATGTCCCAATTGCGGAACCCTTAACCTGAACCCTAGCTTCCAGTCCCTTTTTAATATGAGTTCATTAAAGCTGAAAAAAGCTGCTAGATTCGTTTTTTTTCAGTCTTTTCAGAATTATTTATCTAACCCAATTCTACCAAATTCGGAACCCATAATTTAGTGTCTTATTTAAACCGGTAATATTTAGAACATTTAACAAACACTTCAATTCACATAAATGTAAATATTTTCCTAATCTTATTCTAAAATAATGGTTCTATCTCGTCCAATTTTTATTCATCTTTTTTGGGGTGATGACGTTACTTTTCAAGATGGATGCCTTATTAGTGAAGATAATTCGGCAAAAAATGATTTTCTACTCTGTAACAAGGTTGATTTCTCTTGGTTTGTTGATATGGTCTACCGACATGTTCGAGTTGCAAAAGAGGTATGGGCATTGGAACTCATACTTTGGTATGAGTTTAATGGTTCAGTATACAACAATCAAATATTTGACAACAATGGTTTCGAGACAATATATTTTTTGGGTGAGCGAAATTCAGAATATCAAGCTCAATTCGAAGTTAGGTTGGCGAGCATCATTCCCACACAAGAATCTCGTATTGTGAGTCGGATGCATAGTGTTATGCAATCCTCACAAAACATTCATTATGAACACGGAGGTCCATCCACATCTCACAACCATGAAGATGAAGCCATGGAGGAAGAGGAAGGTGACGATGCCGATGATGCAATGTCACAAGAAAGTAATGACACTGTAGAGAGATTTAACATCCAAGAAGAAGTTTCAGATGACTCTGAAAATGAAGAGGATGAGGAAAATGAAGTGAATGAGGAGGAGACAATCATAGGAACTAAACAAACGAGAAGAATAATATCACGGTTTGGGTTCCTTAATTCGCAAGTTGATGATGAAGGTCGATTTCCATTCGATGAAGATGACGAACCAAATTTTACTTTTTGGTCTAATGAGACCTCTGAATTAGTCTTTGAAGGAATGACTTTTCAAAGTAAAGCCGAATTTATGTTCGCTATTCGGAAGTGGAACATAAAGAATAGTAGAGAGATTATTATTACTGATACAAGGCCAGACTATACCCAAATAAAATGTTTCACAAGAGGAAAAAAGTACAAGGGTCCCCAAGAAGCTTTTCCATGTATGTGGAGTGTTACTGGTTCAAGTAAGAACAAGTACCATATATGGCATATTTCAAAGTGGGTCGATAGCCAAAATTGTTACGGGTATGTTCGGGGTAACAATAATCGTTGTTTAACATCAAGCTTGATTGCTACTAATATTGCATGTCAAGTCAATGCAAACATGGCTTATCCCGTTAAGCACATCCAAGCACACATAAAAGATACTTGGAATGTGGACGTCAGTTATGCTAAGGCATGGAATGCAAGGCGGATTGCTATCGAACGAATTTTTGGAACATGGGAGAGTAACTTTGCTAAGTTGCCTAGGTATATAGATGAATTAGAGCATACTAACCCAGAGACCATTGTAAGGTTTGAGCATGGCCCACAAAGTACGAGCTAGGCGTTTACATTCAAGTTTGTATTTTGGGCATTTGGCCCGTCAATTAGAGCATTTAATATGTGCATCCCTATGATTTGTGTCGATGGCACACATTTGAAAGGCAGCTACAAGGGTAAGTTGCTTACGGCGGTTACAAAAAATGCTAACGGGCATATACTGCTTGTTGCATTTGCAATGGTTGATAAAGAAAGTAACGAAAGTTGGTCATGGTTTTTGCATCTATTCAGAATTCATGTTGCCTCACGTAATCTGATGTGCGAAATCGTGTCTATAATTTATCTTAAGGAAAATACCGGTTTTAAAGATTGCTACACACTAACGGGCAGTGTACCCGATCGTGTAGTAGTATAGATAATGGTAAAATCCGTGTATCGTTCCAAGGACAGTATATCAGTCAAACTAGAATTAGAAACTATATTATGATTAACTAAGTTAATTAAAGTAAAAGTACAAGTTTTATGTTTTGTGGCTGTTTTAACGATTTAGCCAAATCAAAGAAGGTTAAATGTAAAAACAATATTTTTAGTCTTTTGGTTTATAAAATGCAAATAAATGCAAATAAAGCAAGTAAGATAGGTTTTGAATTAAATCAAAGAGAGGAAATGTTCATCTAGATATTTTACCCTCGGTATTGGATGTAAATTAGATATTAAGCCCTGATTGAATGATTATGTGTGTAGTTATCTAATAGGTTTTACTAAGAGTTCTCTCGAATAAACACGCAAATACAATAACAAGCTCAAGGGTTCCCTTTTCACTATAGTTCTTGTATTTGTAATCAAATAACTATAAGCATGCTAATCACCTAAATCGACTCGCCAAGAGTTCTCTTTAGCAAATATTCAAACTAGAATTACTAAGCGAGGGTTCCCTATAACTTAGACCTTTTCGTTTGTGACTAGTTGATCAACAAGATTAAAGACTTGAATAACAATTGCCTTTGCGTTCGCTCTACACAATTCATTCCTATTTTGTCTAACCGTTTTAATCTAGTTTACCCCCTTGGTCCGGTTTAGCAAACAATCAATCTAAGACAAGTTGATTGTAAATCAATATGATACATCAACAAGAGTTCTCTTTATCAACAACATATCAATTAACTAGATACAAATGGTTTTAACAACAATAAGCATGGTTCTCTATTCAAGCTTCAATCTAACACACATAATACATTCAATCAACAAGATTACATCCAATACCTTGGTTATTAATCTAGACAAACATTAATGAAACTAGCCAATAATCATTGTAACAGACAACAATTCACTCAAATTATAAACTGAAATCATTTCTGAGAACAAGTATATAACCTACAAGAACAAGAGTTCTTGGATGAAGAAGATGTTGATGGATGATGCTTTGATCTTTGGCCTCTTCAAAGAGGATGGAATTCTCCAAGATGCTCCTGAAAATCGTCTCTAAACTTCTCTGTACGTAACTCTATGAAAACAGTCCCCAAAACTGACATTTTAAGGTGGAGAAATTAGGTAAAAAGCAGAAAGTTCGGTCACACCTACTTTGGGACGTCGTCCTAAAAGGCAGGACGGCGTCCCGGTTAAATGAACAAGACGGCGTCCCGAAATTCAAAACGGCGTCCCAGTTAGCAAGCCAGGACGGCGTCCCTGGACCCTAGACGGCGTCCTGGTAGGCTTTTAGGCACTGTTTCGTTTCTTTTTAATATTAGCTCATTTGGACGAACTTTTATATAACGGAAGCCTTGTTTTATCATTTTAGAGTGCTATCTTGATACTAACTCGTATCGGGATCAACCGATGTCATAAATCATCGAAATTCTTTGCAAACTACTCTTCCGATACAAATTCGCGCATCTTGACATATCCCTTGTAGATCATCTTCATTATCTTCGAATATAGAGCATTTTTAGTGATATTGCGATAGATATATATGATGTAATTGAGCAATATCAAAACACCCCACACTTAAACCTTGCTTGTCCTCAAGCAATTCTTTCGTTACAAAGTAGAACACAATCATAATCACACAATATAGATTACATACATTACATGAATCACTCGGAGCACACGAAACACACACGTAGATATGAAACACAACTCACACTATATGAAACACACGCTTTAAGTAACACACTCACGCTATATACACTATGGAAACACATGCTTTAAGTATAGTATACTTTTATTGAAATCACACGCACGCTTTATGCACAATGGAAACACACACACACATTTTTGGGAGATTTGAGCCAAGTATCCGAAAAATTTGATCCTAGGGAAATCAGGACCTTGATGAAAACGTTTTAAGGTTTTGAAAATATCATGCTAGTTTTTAAATACTAGACACGTTTTCCGATTTTGTCGGATTTTCTTAATTTTGAAAAATGAGTGCGGGTTTCCCGCTATTGGTCAAGCCAATCCCTCCCACGGTACCTAACATTACAAGATGTTGGTAGAAAATAATGTGCTTAGGAGGATACACATTACGTCCGGATATCATTGACAATTATGAGGTAATCGTCTAATCCGTTAAGTCAATCATAAAGATTGAAGTTTATCAGGCTTAAAAGCTGATATATTACCTTTCCGGAGGTTATCCACTGGGAATCTGATCAATCACTGACAATTTGTGTATCATGGTGCGCTTCCCATTTGGCTAGCAAATCTCCCTCATTGAGATAAGCTTTGACTACCAGTTTCCCTGTTTGATGTTGAGGCCTGGTAGATTTCCAGTCGATTTTAGCAATGACTTTTCAAGACTTTTCGTCACCCTACAACTGGTCTGGACTACAACTTCTGAAATAAATCAGCAAGTGTGTCGTTCGGGAGACTTGACTCCCTTTAGGATGGAATAGATACATCCTATTGGTCATAAGAGGTGGTCGGACGCAACATTGTCCTTGTTAGGAGAAACAATGAGGATCGTCCTTAAGGTTTTCGATCTGGCGCGAGATCCGGTTTCCGACCACGCTATACAATCACCGCTCTCTCACGGTTTACACTCGTTTTGGTACAAGTGACCTACTCGTTAGCTTACTAAACTAGTAGGATTTTCATTCAAATAATTGAATGATGGAGCAACTTCAAAGACTATTAATAATTTAAAATGCAAAACAACATTTGTTTTCTAAATTTTAAGACCATAATGTGTATAAAATGTTTTTCGGGCTTTTAATCGTTTTTAAGGCTGCTTGAAAATTTTAAAAAATTTTTATATAAGCTTATAATCAATTAAATTTATAAAATATCTTTAAAAATTTATATTTATGATGGAAATTCGGTTGTTAAACCTGATCTTAATCCGTCTATAAATTTTAAAATCAATTTTATAAGTTATTTTGCCTTTAACGCCTTATTTTTAGTAAAACGAGTTCCCAATAAATTTCTACTCCCCACCCCACACTTGAGATCATGCAAGGCCCTCATTGCATGAAATCAGAAAAAGGTTTAAATTTAGAGGGCAAAGTGATAGGGTGATTGTAGAAATTTCCAATTTTTAACCTGTAAATCGTGGAACAAGTAGACGGATGCCGCTGAACTTACTGCCAGCATAAGAACATCGTCTAGTCCGCGATTATCATCATACACACATCATAATATCAAATGTCGCTGAACTTAATGCCAGTCTTGGAAGTTCAATCATGCTGCACAAATAAACAAACCACACAAAGCATATAAAAATAACGGTGTTTTTACAACCACATCCGTTTATCAAACCACACATTAGTATATTATTACAAACCGAAATTGTATCAAAATACATCACACAAATAAAATAGTCTCAAACCAAAGTACAAAATGATCAAATAGGCACGCAGGCCTAGTTATCAAACGGCCAAAAATAATTACCCGAACCATCTCTGTACGGGCGTCCCTGTGGATATTGCTGCTCAAATCTGTTCCGAGCATCCTGCAACGCAGCGGTATTATCATAAATCGGGTGAGGCGGAGGTGGGTTTTGAGGATCCGTGTAATATTGGGGTGTCAGACGTGTCGTCCCATAGTACTGCTCGGGGTTGGAATAAAACAACTCTGAGTTATGGTTATTCCAATCAATACCATAACTCATCCATCCCTGATCGTGCACTTGAGCAATCTGTCGTTGCTCCATTCGCTGCTGACTATCCCACATTCGATCGTTGTGCATCCTTTGTTCGTTCGGGCTCAACCTCATATTATTAACACTACCAACCAAACTGTCCCAACTTGATTGGGACGGATGCCACGGAACCTGTTCATCAACATTGGTCTGTGCCTCCATTTCTGCCTCCTCTTGCTGCTGCTGTTCCTGTTGAACACCACTGCTACTCGCGCCACCTGCACCTGCTGCCACAAAGGGGACCAAATGCCCATTTCTGTCTTTCATAATGATTTCGGCATTAATATAAAAAACCTTTTTCAAAGGTTTCATTATACTCGGTAATTCCTGTAATCTGTCGAAATCAATGTTAAAGTGTCGAGCAAATCGGGTTATGTAGTGCCCCCCCAAAAGTGGCTTCCGTACCCGCGTCTCGGTAGCAATGGAAAGAAAATAGTTACCGATTAACCCAGGAATATCGGTATAGGCCCCCCGCTTGATCTGATCCATAATCCACAAATCTAAGGTTTTCACCTTCTCATTACCCTCTATCCTTGCATTAAAAGTACATGCAATGAGTCGGTGAAGCAGCTTATCATCTCGGGCTGCGATTTCATTGTACCGATGTTTGCTTGATCGAAAATGAGCCGGCGCAATATTTAGCTTACAGATTCGGCGCCAATAAGAGGTATCATCAAACTGATGTCGGCCAACGTAATCCGAAGCCCTCAAGTACTCACCTAACTGTGTGTCGGTGAGTTCCTCAAAAATACCCAAAATTCTACACACTTGAAAACTGCTCAAACCCCTGTCTTGGCCTCCAAGACGAAACCGTAGAAACTCAGCGGATAAATAATCGGCTACATTGCTAAACCGCATTGTAGAGTAGAATTCTTTAAGAAGCACCGGGTAGATTGGTTCATTAATGCTAAAAAGATGTTCCCAGGCGTGGGCTACTACTCTATTGTATGGAATGGCGAGTAGATTAGTAACATGTCGGCGCATGCCCGCCTCCTCCAATGGCCCCCAAATGAAATACCAAGTAGCATTAATGGGCCTGCGGTTTATTCTTTCAAAGGTTTCGGTGTAGTCATCGTCATTCTGTACCTGATTTAACCAAACCCTAGGATCATTGAGATCCTCCCCTTCTTCTTCTCCCGAAGAAGATGATGAATGAGGTTGTTCTTGTGGTGGTGGTGGTTGTCTTGGTGGAGCTAAACCTGATGGTCTTCCCCTTTTAGGCGCCGGTCCTCCCCTGCTTGTTTGTCCCTGCAAAACATTAAACACAAAACCAAAAGAACATAGAAACCGTTGTGTTAATGTTAGCCAAAATATAACCGAATAGCAGGAGAGATTAATCACTCAATTCCTAGTTCAAAAGTAGTATGATTCATTTACACAAAAGTGCACGTTCACAAGTTTATACCAGAGTCAACCAAAGTCAACTTGAATTCATTAATACACTTTCAAAAATGAAAATCATAACATCACAATGTAACACAAACATAGGACTTAAAAGATTCAAGTATGTTGTGTCATAGGTCATAGCATTTAACTTTGCATTCTAAACATATTCAACACTAATCATAATACAATTTTTCACAATTTTTAGCTCAAATGACCTTATAACAACATACATTATGGCATTCCATTCTATTAAATTGATTCAACAGGCCCATACATGTGAAAAACAAGCATACATACTTCAAAATTTCATTACAATTCACAATATGCTTAGCAATTCACTAACTTTCAAAAACGACCCGGCCAAATTGACATCAACATCATCAACACAATCAATTACTTCACAAGAATCATAATCATTAACCCAACATCATGAATTAGACACTCAAAATTCGGATTTAAATTTTACAAACCCTAGCATCATGAACAAACCCTAAAGAACATGTAATCTTTGCAAAATAAACACATTAGGGCAATTAAAACAATCTAAGGCATGTTAATCTTCACAATAATCAAGCAAATCAAACACCCCACACTAATCTTTAACCAATTGATATATATAAACATACAATGTAAGTAATTGATAAAGAAAAGTGAAGAAATGTAGAATCCATACCCAGAAGTTCATGATTAGAGGCTTGAAATTGAAGAGGAAATCACGAATTTGATGTAGAAATTTAGGGTTCTTGAGAGTGGTTCGGTTTTTGGGCAGAGAGAAATAGATAGAATGTGTTTTGGGGATAGGAAATAAGTGGTAAGGGTATAAAAACACGTATTTTTTTTTCTGAAACAGGGGTCCGGGACGGCGTCTTTAAATGAGGGACGGCGTCTTGATACGATATCCGGGACGGCGTTTAGCAAACTAGACGGCGTCTTGATCTGAAAACCGGGACGGCGTCTTTGGCATTTGGGACGGCGTCCCGTATAACTAAAACCCACTGATCTGCAATTTTGAGTCGTTTGCGTTTCGAGGTCATCCGGTAATCGTTTTGTACCAAACAAAAATTTATAATACACACAAAACAAACCTAATTACAATGGTGAACCTTTTTTACGAGTCGTTCACCCAACTCGTCCCCGTTTTGATTTAAGCGTTTTTGTTGAAGTTGAGGCTAACCTCATCCTCAATTTCCAGGGGACCATCAACGTAGTTTTTGACCCGGTGGCCATTCACTTTAAAAGTATCGCCTTTCCAGTTCACTATTTCAATTGTACCATAAGGGTACACTCTTTTAACCACATATGGTCCCGTCCATCGGGACTTTAGCTTTCCTGGCGATAACTTAAAACGAGAGTTATAAACAAGGACACGGTCTCCTTCCATGAATTCTTTCGGGTGTTTCAACCGTTTGTCGTGCCATTGTTTCGTCTTTTCCTTGTAAATTAGAGAGTTGTCATAGGCTTCAAGCCTCAACTCGTCTAATTCATTCAATTGGGTCAAACGTAACCGACCCGCTTCTTTGTAATCCAAGTTGCATGCCCTTAATGCCCAATGAGCTTTATGTTCAATCTCCAACGGGAGATGGCATGCTTTTCCGTATACCATACGGAAAGGAGTAGTTCCAATCGGTGTTTTGTAGGCCGTGCGAAATGCCCACAATGCATCATATAACTTGTTGGACCACTCTTTTGGATTAGCACCAACGGTCTTCTCTAATATGCGTTTTAATGACCGGTTGGTGTTTTCTACTTGCCCACTCGTCTGAGGATGATAGGATGTTGAAATTTTATGGATTACTCCATATCTTTTCAACACCTTTTCCATTTGCTTATTGCAAAAGTGGGTGCCCCGGTCACTTATTAGAGCTTTAGGCGTGCCAAATCTAGAGAAAAGCTCCATCAAAAAATTTACTACTACTCGGCCATCATTTGTTGGTAGAGGCTTTGCCTCCGCCCATTTAGACACATAATCTATGGCGACAAGTATGTAGAGATAAGAGTGAGATTTTGGAAAGGGGCCCATAAAGTCAATTCCCCAAACATCGAACACCTCGCATACTTGGATGCTTTGTTGAGGCATTTCATCCCGTTTAGTTATTTGACCCGCCCGTTGGCACGCGTCACAAGCCTTGCAAACAGCGTAGGCATCTTTGAATATTGTAGGCCAATAGAAACCGGCCTCGTAAACTTTCTTCCCCGTAATTTGGGGACCAAAGTGCCCACCTGTTGGACCACGGTGACAGTCAAGCAGAATTTCGGTGCATTCCTTCCCCGAAACACACCTGCGAATAATTCCATCCGCACATCGCCTGAATAAATAAGGGTCTTCCCAAAAATAGTATTTTAGGTCACTAAAGAATTTCTTTCTTTTCTGATGTGACCAACCAGTTTCTAGGTACCCTCCAACAATATAATTGGCGAAGTCAACAAACCACGGATCCTCCACCTTCTCTACTCTCATTAGGAATTCTCCGGGAAAATCATCTTTAATACTCGATTCATGGAGTACTTCAAGATTGGGATTTTCGAGTCTAGAAAGATGGTCCGCTGCAAGATTTTCTGCACCTTTCTTGTCCTTAATCTCGATATCAAATTCTTGCAAAAGCAAGACCCACCTTAACAATCGAGGTTTTGCATCCGGCTTAGAGAAAAGATATTTTAATGCAGAATGATCAGTGAAGACAACAGTCTTTGATAGGACAAGATAAGATCGGAATTTGTCAAAGGAAAAGACGATCGCAAGGAGCTCTTTTTCTGTTGTTGTGTAATTTAATTGGGCTCCTTGTAAAGTCTTGCTTGCATAATAAATGGGTTGAAAACGTTTCTCAACCCGTTGGCCCAAAACTGAACCAACCGCAAAATCCGATGCATCACACATTAGCTCGAATGGTAATGACCAATTTGGAGCTATGATGATTGGTGCGTTGACAAGTTTCTCTTTTAAAATTTTGAATGCCTTAGTGCATTCACTTGTGAAAACAAAGGGTGCATCTTTTTCAAGAAGTTTATTTAATGGCGTTGCAATTTTTGAAAAATCCTTAACAAATCGCCGGTAGAACCCGGCATGCCCAAGAAAGCTTCTCACACCCTTTACGTTTGAAGGAGGTGGAAGGTTGGCGATGACGTCAACCTTTGCTGGATCCACCTGAATACCAACACTTGAGATTTTGTGCCCTAAGACAATGCCTTCTTTAACCATAAAGTGGCATTTCTCCCAATTTAGCACTAAGTTCGACTTCTCACACCTGATTAGCATTTTCTCCAAATTTAGAAGGCATGAATCAAAAGTGTCACCGAAGACTGAAAAGTCGTCCATGAACACTTCCATGCAATCCTCAATCATATCGTGGAAAATGGCCATCATACACCTTTGGAATGTCGCAGGAGCATTACATAAACCAAAGGGCATTCGGCGATATGAGAAGGTGCCATAGGGACACGTGAAGGTAGTCTTTTCTTGATCTTCGGGGGAGATGGGAATTTGAAAGTACCCCGAAAAACCATCTAGGAAACAATAAAAGCTATTTCCTGCAAGTCTCTCTAACATTTGATCAATAAATGGTAGAGGAAAATGGTCTTTTCTTGTGGCTTCGTTTAACTTTCGATAATCTATACAAACCCGCCACCCCGTAACAGTTCGTGTTGTGATAAGCTCGTCCTTATCATTGGTGGTAACAGTTATACCACCCTTTTTAGGAACACAATGAATCGGGCTTATCCACGGACTGTCTGAAATCGGGTAGATTAGACCCGCATCTAGCAATTTAATGATTTCCTTCTTTACAACATCTTGCATATGAGGATTTAGTCTCCTTTGACGTTGCACCACTGGTTTGGAATTCTCTTCCATTAAGATCTTGTGCGTGCAATAAGAAGGACTAATTCCTTTTATATCATGGATTTTCCATGCAATGGCCGGTTTGTGGGCCTGTAGCAAGGAAACAAGACGTTCTTTCTCATTTTGAGAGAGAAGTGAGGAAATAATTACCGGAAGCTTTGAATCTTCCTGAAGGAAAGCGTACTCAAGATGATCAGGGAGCGGTTTAAGCTCCAAAATGGGAGGTTCCTCAATTGAGGATCGACTCCGGTACTCGCTATCCTTACTCAGGGTTTCTATTTCCTCTTCAGTTGGTTCACACTCATTGGCCATCAAAAATGTGGCCATCACATCCATTTCTTCTTCGGTGAATTCATCATCTCCATTTGCCAAATCGTATACACCTGTTTCATCCGATTCGGGAGATTCCTGCAAGAACTCATAATGCGAATCTATGCCTTGCATAAAATAACAAGTATCATCCGAAGATTCGGGATATTTCAATGACTTGTCAATTGCAAAAGTCGCACTAGCTTCACCAATTCTAAGGGTCAACTGCTGGTCATAAACATCAATGACACATCGAGCAGTATTTAAAAATGGCCTACCCAAAATAATTGGTATTCTCTCATCAACTTCCATGTCTAAAACCACAAAGTCAGCCGGGAAAATCAGATTCCCGGTCTTAACTAACAAATTCTCTATTATTCCTCGAGGGAATTTTATAGAGCGATCGGCTAGTTGAATAGCCATTCGTGTGGTTTTGAGTTCTCCAGGGTTTAATTTAAGGTAAATTGAATAGGGCATTAAATTGATACTAGCCCCCAAATCGGCTAATGCCCTCATGCAATCAAGGTCACCCATTAGACATGGAATAGTAAAACTACCCGGATCTTGAAGCTTTTCAGGAAGTGTGTTAGACACAAGCGCGGAACATCTAGCATTTAAGGTTACTGATGAAACGCTTTCCATCTTCTTTCGGTTAGTAAGTAAGTCTTTTAGAAACTTAGCATACTTTGGCATTCCGGAGATAACATCAATAAAAGGCATGTTTATGTTTATCTGTTTGAACATATCTAGAAATTTTAGTCTTTCGGCTTCCAGCCTTTCTTGTTGTTGTTTTCTTGGGAATGGGAGCGGTGGTTGATATGGTTTCACTACAGGTTTTTCCCGTTCTTCCTTTTCAACCACTTTTTCCGGCTCCTTAACCGGTTCATCGTTTTGGTTCAATGGAACCCTGAAATCAGAATTTTCGGGCATTTTTGGAGCATCATACGCCAAACCACTCCGTGTGGTGATAACATTGGCGTGCTCATTTCTGGGGTTCTTGCTGGTATCGCCCGGTAAACTACCGGGTTTTCTCTCACTCAGTAAATTGGCTAAACCACTCATTTGTTTTTCCAAATTTTGGATTGATGCTTGTTGGTTACGAAACTGATGTTCGTTTTTCTCGTTGGTTTGATTAATGTTGGTGACAAGCTGAGTTTGTGATGCTATTAACTTTTCCAACATACTCTCTAAATTTGACTTTTTCTCCTCCTGTTGGGGTTTTTGATAATAACCCGGAGTTTGTTGTTGGAACCCACTACTTGACCCTTGTTGAAAATTAGAATTTTGACTTTGAGGGTTGTAGGGGTTGTTAAAGTTACGGTTAAATTGGGCTCTACCCTGAAACTGGTTATTATTTCTTTGGCTTACAAAAGCCACTTCTTCTTTTTGAGCCATGGTTAACCCGGCATCACAATCTTTACCTAAGTGTAGACCACCACAGTATTCACAACCTACTTTCATACTATGGATTTCTTTTGTGATTTTGTCCATGTTTCGGACAACACCGTCTATTTTTACACCTAGGGAGCTGAAGTCATCATAAGCACCGGCGCTTTGGACTTGAGCATTTCGAGTAATTGGGCGTTCTTGATGCCACTCATGAGAATAATCGGCTAATTTCTCGATTATCTCATAAGCCTCTTGCTCGGTTTTGTCCATAATTGAACCTCCGGATGCTTGATCAATGGAAATTCGGGTTGCAACTTCGCAACCCTTATAGAAGATTTGAACCTGTTGAAAGGTATCCAAACCATGGTTTGGACAACCTCTAAGCATTTTGGAAAATCTATTCCATGCTTCGTACAAGGTTTCCATAGGCTTTTGACAGAACTGGGTAATCTCCTGTTGGAGTCTCGCTGACTTAGATGCTGGAAAATATTTCTTAAGAAATTTTTCCATCATACTATCCCATGTTCTTATCGTAGCCTCGACTAATGAATCTAACCAACTTCTTGCTTCCCCGTGGAGTGTCCACGGGAAAAGTCTTAGAAATATAGCCTGGTCAGTTTCTGGTTTTAATTTGAAAAGAAGACATATCTCTTCAAAGAGACGAATATGTTCGTTTGCGTCTTCATTAGGACCGCCACTAAATTGACACCTATTATTAATCATTTGAAGAATAGGTCCTTTAATTTCAAAATTTACCTCACCCGTGAGCGGAGTAATAGCACTACCTTGTCCGGTTCGCGTCGCTTTCATCCTTTCTGCCATTGATTGTCTTTGTACCAACGGTCTTTCTCCTTCCATTTCAAAATTTGGTGGTTGAACTGGTTTACCAAAGTCTGAATATCTAGGCTTGGTGGTACTTGATTCTGAATCAAAAGTTTCCTGCTTTGATGAAGATTCAAAAATATCAAGCACTTCTTTTGGAATTCTACCAAGCTTTCTATCCGGTTCTGTCAATGGTGTAAATAATGGAGATTCTGAACTTCGGGTATGTGGCATATGCAACCTATAATCTGCCAATCACACAACTAACAAAAACTATCACACATACCGATTCTACAAAATTAAAAATCAAAAACTATTAATAATTTAAAATAATTAAGAAACTACTTAATCACAAATTAGTTAATAATCCTATTTTGACACAAAACTGTCCCCGGCAGCGGCGCCAAAAACTTGATGTGCGAAATCGTGTCTATAATTTATCTTAAGGAAAATACCGGTTTTAAAGATTGCTACACACTAACGGGCAGTGTACCCGATCGTGTAGTAGTATAGATAATGGTAAAATCCGTGTATCGTTCCAAGGACAGTATATCAGTCAAACTAGAATTAGAAACTATATTATGATTAACTAAGTTAATTAAAGTAAAAGTACAAGTTTTATGTTTTGTGGCTGTTTTAGCGATTTAGCCAAATCAAAGAAGGTTAAATGTAAAAACAATATTTTTAGTCTTTTGGTTTATAAAATGCAAATAAATGCAAATAAAGCAAGTAAGATAGGTTTTGAATTAAATCAAAGAGAGGAAATGTTCATCTAGATATTTTACCCTCGGTATTGGATGTAAATTAGATATTAAGCCCTGATTGAATGATTATGTGTGTAGTTATCTAATAGGTTTTACTAAGAGTTCTCTCGAATAAACACGCAAATACAATAACAAGCTCAAGGGTTCCCTTTTCACTATAGTTCTTGTATTTGTAATCAAATAACTATAAGCATGCTAATCACCTAAATCGACTCGCCAAGAGTTCTCTTTAGCAAATATTCAAACTAGAATTACTAAGCGAGGGTTCCCTATAACTTAGACCTTTTCGTTTGTGACTAGTTGATCAACAAGATTAAAGACTTGAATAACAATTGCCTTTGCGTTCGCTCTACACAATTCATTCCTATTTTGTCTAACCGTTTTAATCTAGTTTACCCCCTTGGTCCGGTTTAGCAAACAATCAATCTAAGACAAGTTGATTGTAAATCAATATGATACATCAACAAGAGTTCTCTTTATCAACAACATATCAATTAACTAGATACAAATGGTTTTAACAACAATAAGCATGGTTCTCTATTCAAGCTTCAATCTAACACACATAATACATTCAATCAACAAGATTACATCCAATACCTTGGTTATTAATCTAGACAAACATTAATGAAACTAGCCAATAATCATTGTAACAGACAACAATTCACTCAAATTATAAACTGAAATCATTTCTGAGAACAAGTATATAACCTACAAGAACAAGAGTTCTTGGATGAAGAAGATGTTGATGGATGATGCTTTGATCTTTGGCCTCTTCAAAGAGGATGGAATTCTCCAAGATGCTCCTGAAAATCGTCTCTAAACTTCTCTGTACGTAACTCTATGAAAACAGTCCCCAAAACTGACATTTTAAGGTGGAGAAATTAGGTAAAAAGCAGAAAGTTCGGTCACACCTACTTTGGGACGTCGTCCTAAAAGGCAGGACGGCGTCCCGGTTAAATGAACAAGACGGCGTCCCGAAATTCAAAACGGCGTCCCAGTTAGCAAGCCAGGACGGCGTCCCTGGACCCTAGACGGCGTCCTGGTAGGCTTTTAGGCACTGTTTCGTTTCTTTTTAATATTAGCTCATTTGGACGAACTTTTATATAACGGAAGCCTTGTTTTATCATTTTAGAGTGCTATCTTGATACTAACTCGTATCGGGATCAACCGATGTCATAAATCATCGAAATTCTTTGCAAACTACTCTTCCGATACAAATTCGCGCATCTTGACATATCCCTTGTAGATCATCTTCATTATCTTCGAATATAGAGCATTTTTAGTGATATTGCGATAGATATATATGATGTAATTGAGCAATATCATAATCCAAGGGAGTTGTGTGTTATTTCAGACCGCCATCAAGGAATTCTTAATGCCGTAAGCCAAATTCCTGGTTGGCATCATCGTTACTGTTTACGAAATATTCGTATCAACTTCAACAGCCGATTCAAGGACCATCAGTTGAAGAGATTATGTTGGACAGTCGGGTCCACTACTCAAAGCACCATTTATCGTTGGACAGTTAGAAAGATTAAAGGTATTAAAACAGAAGCTTGGCAGCATTTAAAGGACATCGATCCAAAAACGTGGTCCCTATTTAGAGATAAAGATCATCGTCGTTGGGGTAACCTTACGACAAACATAGCCGAGTCACTTAATAACGTATTGCGTTATGCTCGGTTGATGCCAATCAAAGCATGTATCGAATAAACTTTTGATTACACTAGAAAACACTTCATCGAGCAATATGATTATGCGAGGGAATGGAATGCACCATTGGCTAGAAAATATTGGAAACTATATCAATTCCGTGAAACAAGGGCAGCGAACCATACTGTAACAGTCTACAATGTCGAAGAAGGTGTGTATAATGTTCATACAATTGGAGAAAGAATAGGAGATGGAGGAAATGAATTCATTGTGCAAATCAAAGCAGGAAAGTGTTCATGTGGAAGATGGCAGAATCAAAGAATTCCTTGCTCTCACATCATTGCTGCTTGTGGACATCGAGATGAAGATCCAAAGACTCTTGTGAGCAGTATGTTCTGAACAAAAAGGTGGGCAAATTAGTATAAGGGTAAATTTGCTCCACTACGAGATGTTATTTATTGGGGACACTCAAGCACTGTTATTAGGGCAGATCCAGTCAAATTGATAACATATAAGGGTAGGAGACGATCGCGACGGTATAGAAATGAGATGGATGAACCTGGAAACAGAATAAGGAAACGTCCAACCTATCGAGTTTGTGGTGGAGAAGGACATAACAGAAATTCATGTCCAAATAGAGGATAAATGTATGCTTTTGTATTTGTATTTGTGTACTAATAATTCATTGTTCGTGTACTATATCTTTTAACAAACGTGATGTTATCATAAAGACAAGAAAATTACTTTCATTATTTGTTCCGACAAACATTTATAACATAGATAATACATAAGATAATACATCTAAAACATAGATAATACAATACATATAGAAACTTAAAAAACACAAACATAAACTAAAATATAAGTTAACACAAACATAAACTAGGAGACTAGACGAGTCCTCTCGAGAATACGATACGAACCCGATGTTGAGATGCCAAGATTTCGGAATAACTTTGTGATCATCATACCAAAAGGTAAAGGAGAATTTGAGCTTTCCCTAGCTTCTTGCATCCAATTAACCATGATGTATCAGACATCAAAAGGTATACCATTCGTGATCCAGTGTATCATAAGAGCTTCAATTAGAAGCACCTTGTTTGAGTAATCGTTGATCGCACATGGTGGACGTCCAGTTATGTTGCTATGGATTATAGTATATATTTTCATTTTATTTTCTCTAAGAAAACCAAAAAACATCTTTTTAGTATTAAGACAAAGGTTTAGACGTTCATCTTCAACACATGTGTTGACAACATGTTCAATAGAAGTATCACCAACAACACGTGTCTCAAGAAGATCACCATCAATTTGAGTGGTAGAATTGTAAATTTGAAAACCTCCCGTTGGAAGGCCCAAAGCATTGTTGAATGTCGCCATGTCCATGCAATATGGTTGACTATTCAACATGAACCTAACATTTTTGTCTTCTCTTGAAAAAGAAAAATTATGATAGAACTCGCGTACACTATCAGGTTAAATAAGGAATAAGTCCCTTATTACACATAATAATGATAATTCTTCAAACTGTTCGTACGTTATTTCATGATGTTCTCTGGGCTCAGTCCCTCTTAAAAAACAACCCCCATCGAGGATTGTCCTATGAGAAATTGGAATTTGACCATGAGTAGGCATAGTAGTGTGAAGAGTAAATTGTGTGTTATCTTGTAATTTTTGACCAATAAGTGTTGGTATATAAAGAAGAAAACCAAAAGAGATGGTCTCGAAAGTGGGAGATTCAGTTTATGTATAACGATTAAACTTTTTCAGCTTTTGACATACTTTTGACAGTTAAATAATGTCTTAATATACCATCCCGAAAGTGGGAGATCTGGGTTAGGTACAATAATGTAGTAAATGTTAAATTTTCTCAGCTTTTTGACAGAATATTGACATCCCGAAAGTGGGAGACCCGGGTTAGGTAAAATAACGCACAATGACAGCTTTGTGGCAGACTTTTGTCAGTCACTTTCGACAGTTTTGTAGTTTCTTATTATACCATCCCGAAAATGGGAGATTCGGGTTAAGTAAACCATACTTTTCCATATAAGCACACGTCCAATTCTTGTTTTGAAGCAACTCACTCATATTTTCTTCACACACAAAAACACACACGTACCATGGATCCAAAGTATGTTTCAATTGATGTATATCATGGCTGTGATTTTGTATGGAATGATAATACAAAATTAACAGGAGGGGAGAAAATGACGTTTGATAATGTAGAAGTTTGCGGCTTTACTATGGAGAAGTTGATAGAGTTTCTTCGAGAAAAGTTGCCGGAGAATCCAGTTTCAATGGACATATACTATTATAAACAAGGAGTTGCTGAAACAATGTGTTTTGATGAAGAATGGTATACATTAGTAGGGAAAGCGTGTGTGCTTTCAGAAAAAATTGAGTTGTATGTTTTATTTGGAGTTTTTGAAGACGCACTTGAATTCGATACGATGTATGATAGTAATGGTGAATACTATTACGCACCTAGACCCTTTATAAATTAAAGTTACTTGGTATAGCTTAGTAGTGGTTGTGTTTTAATTATCTGTCACCTACCTGGTTACACTTAAATATAGCAAAAATGACTAAACTGCCAACTTTAACATTTTTTAGAAAAATCATTGAGAGTCTGTTTGACAAATAGTCAATGCCATTTTAATTTTTTTCACACAACGCTTTTATTAATAAACACCAAGACGATTACATATTTTTAGAGTACTACATAATTAACCTGAAACACAATATTAATCTAAACATTAAAAACAACGACAACTTTCCTAGATTCTTAGTCAGAATCTGAATAAAACATGCCATCAGTGTCGTAAAATGGCCCAGTTGGTACATCCTCCTCATCAGTCGAAACAACATATGCGCTATCATCTCTAAATTCGATATAGACCTTAATTTTTTCATTACGTGTCATGGCTTGATCTACCATAGCATTCTAATCTTCTTCATCTTTAAGAACTGTGGCGAGAACGTTGTCTTCTTTGAAGTACCATACCTGTTTGTGCTATACAGGTATGTCTTCCTTAAGAAATGCAAGCAAAGTCGATAACTCATAGTTGCGCACGTTAACACAATACTCTCTTTGGCAACCTTCGAAATAAGTCTTCACTTCACGGTCAAATTCACCACCGTAATTAACCTCTAATAAAACAGATAACTGACTCATATTTAACTGGAGAAGTTGGTGTTTAGGAAAAATATAAGTTGTACAGATGTAGATGAGGTGTAATCTGTTAATAAATGAGTGTAGTATATATAGTGGCAAAACTATATAGTTGTTTGGGGTATAATGCACTTAGTGTTAAACTATGACAGCTTTTTCACAGACTTTTGACAATAAAATAATGTCTTAAAATGCCATCCCGGAAGTGGGACTTGCGGATTAGGTAAAATAATGCTTTTGATAGCTTTTTCACAGACTTTTGACAGTAAAATAATGTCTTAATATGCCATCCCGAAAGTGGGACTTGCGGGTTAGGTAATATAATGCTCTAAGTGTTAAACTTTGACAGCTTTTTCACAGACTTTTGACAGTAAAATAATGTCTTTAAATCCCATCCCGTAAGTGGGACTTGCGGGTTAGGTAATATAATGCTCTAAGTCTTAAACTTTGACAGCTTTTCACAGACTTTTGGCAGTAACATAATGTCTTAATATTACATCCCGGAAGTGGGAGATCCGGGTACAATAATATAATTTGGGTTAGGTACGTACAGTTTGGGAGTTTTATCTATATAAACCGCACTCATACACCATATCATACTCATACTATGACAACCCGGAAATTTTTGAGTTAATTTAAACAAAATCTTTACATGATTTTAATTAACCTTCGACTAATTCCGACGATTCGCGAACAGCAATATATGATTATATGTGTGTGTACATATATAATAACTAGAAAAACATTAACAAAATGTTAAATGTTATACTCTGAATTTATAATTAATATATTTATCTACGTAACAAGACTTGATAATTAAAAATAGCTATATATATATATATATATATATATATATATATATATATATATATATGAATTCTATACATAATTATTATTATACAAATTATTTGTATATTGTAAAGTACATATATAAAAGGTTAAAATATTAAATACTCAATATATGTTATTATATAATACATAAATATTTCCTAATTAATAATATGTAATATATTATATTAAATTAAATTACAAGTTAACATATAATTGTTATATTAATATTATTATTAATATCATTAACATAAATTATATTATTATCATTATGTTTAGTATTTAAGATTTATTAGTATTAGTAATATCATATTATTCTTATCTATTATCATTATTATTATTATTATAATTATAATTATTATTAAAATTATTATTATCTTTATTATTATTGTTACTAATGTTATTATAATTATTGTTATTATAATTACTATTACTAGTATTAAAAGTATTATTATTACTAGTATTATTATTATAATTATTAATATCAAATAAATTAAAAGTCAAACTATTTGTACCAAATCTCTTATCTTCTCCAACTGCTTTTAATTTTTAATCGTGTGCAATATTTATTTTTTATTTTTTCTCACCTGCTTTCCATTTTTTTTTTGTATTTAATCTGCTTTATATATTTTTTTTATTTATCTACTGGTCACGATTTTGTCTGCAACTTGCATCTGTCCACTTACATTTACTACATATCAATCAATATTCTCAGCTTGTAATCGAATTAAACAGAATCCTTTTATTTATTTATTTAATTTTTTTTCCTCAAACAGTTTCGTAACCCCTGTTCTTGGTTCTTTATGTCAAAAACTCGAAACGAAATCCATTTCAAAATCCATAAATGCAGTGATGTTAGGAATCACGTATTTAATCTTTCTGCAAGTTTTCAAATTCCAATTCATTGTATCGAATCTTAATTTTCGAGCCAAAGTTTCTGTTTTCAAAAGTCAAAGGTTGTTCTTCGATCAAATTCGTAATCGTTTTTATGTTTTAACATAAATTGAGAATTCAGAAAGTTTACATGGATGATTTGTGACCTATTCCATGTTTTAATCATAAGCCAAAACAGCCTAAATCTCAAAATCACGATTTTGTTTTTTTTTCTTTTTCGCGAACTGAAGTAGAAGCAGTTTTTTTTTTAAACACTCAATTAATATTGATTTTAATTCATTTTGAAAGTCCTAAAACAAACAATCAAATGATTGGTTAGTGTAAGGATAACTCTGGTCGACTAGATTAAACTGATGAAGAAGAAAGCAGTTAAAACAGAAATATATTAAATAAATTAGGATACATATTAAATCAGAAAAGAAGTAGCAGAGCAGATGGTTTGAGGTGTCTGCGGGTTAGCGAGAGGTCACGGGTTCGAATCCCGTCTTGGGCAATTTTTTTTAGAAAAAGCTTGGAAGGTAGTCTTCATTTTATTATTATTATTATTATTATTATTATTATTATTATTATTATTATTATTATTATTATTATTATTATTATTATTATTATTATTATTATTATTAATAATTATTATTATTACTATTATATTTATTAATGTTATTATTAAATATTAGTATTATTTTTGTTAGTATTCTTATAATTAAGTATTATTATCATTTAGTATTATTATCATCACTAATATAATTAATATTGTTATCATTACTAGTATTATCACTAGTATTATCATTTAGGTTATATTAGTAATACCATTATGATTAAAACTATTACTTTAGTATTATTATCATTATTATTAAGATTATTATTATCATAATTATTATAGATATATTATTATTACTAGTATCAATTATTATTATCAAAAATTATTATTTTCATTATCATATTATTGTAAAATAAGTATTTTTTTTATTAAGAACTATTGTTATTATCATTTTTATAAAAATTATCGTTTATGCTATTATTAAAACTATTATCTTTACTTTATAATTATTAGTAAAACTATCATTTGTATTAAAATTACTATTATTACCATTATTATTATAATTATTAGTAAATCATTATTATCGAAACTATTATTTTTACAAATAAATATTTTGTACATTGAATACACCTATTTCATATACTACAATTATATTTCATATAATTATATATCAAACATATTAACATTTTTATATAAATATTCATATATAACAAATTAGGTATTTTTAATATAATACCAATCAAACATATATATATATATATATATATATATATATATATATATATATATATATATATATATATATATATA
The DNA here is from genome assembly GCF_046630445.1 of Rutidosis leptorrhynchoides. Lineage (NCBI taxonomy): Eukaryota > Viridiplantae > Streptophyta > Magnoliopsida > Asterales > Asteraceae > Rutidosis > Rutidosis leptorrhynchoides. Next base: position 612,138,856 of record NC_092334.1, on the reverse strand, counting down.
TATATAACTACAGAAATATATAACAATTGAAATAACATATATAAACTTATTCGATTACGAGTATATGTGTTAATATATATACTTGATATAGGTTCGTGAATCTGAGGACAACTCTGCACTTGTTCAGTGCCATCCTATGCATATTTACTACAAACTATCGTATCGTATCGTGAGTTTTCATAGTTCCCTTTTTATATATATTTTTGGGTTGAGAATACATGCAATGTTTTATATCTGTTTTACAAAATCGATACAAGTATTAAACTTAATTCTACGTGGGTTAGAATCACAAATATTCCCCTAGCTTGTTAACGTAATCTATTGGTCTCTGTACCGTAGGCCCAAATCCTATTGATAGATCTATCGGGATTACAACCCCATCCGGGCTAGTCGCGCTAGCAGTCAATAGATGATTAGTACTTTGAGGGTATTTTTCGCACTTGATTCGGTGCTCTATAGACATCAGGGGTATTCATTATTATATTATTATCGTTAAGGCTGTTACCAGGTGCCCATGGTTGTAGAATCTTTTTATTACACTGCGGTGTAAGGATATTTATGGAAACTGAAATCTTTTGATCTATTACTATTATCAAAATCATTAATTATGACAAACCTATGAGCTCACTCAACCTCGTGTTGACTTTTTAAGCATGTTTATTCTCAGGTACTTTTTGCTTCCGCTGTATAACTTTGCTGTTACATAGAAGTCAAGCCAAGCACTGGGACCAGAGTTAACATCACCGTTAATGGATTTTGATGGGGTGTTACACATACAGTCACGTAGATTAATAAACACAACAAATATATTTTAACTTTGGTAAGAAAATTCATACCCATCAATGGATGATGATTATGATTTTCTTTCAAATTTAACCGAAGACAAAATCTCCACACTATTTCCAGTTCTCGACAACCCAACACAATATGAACCTCAAATCATAACACCACCACCACCACAACCACCACCACAACCACCACCACAACTACCAGTTCACAAATGTCATCATGAATACATTGAACTTGGATACAATATTCCAGGTGAGGTGGGTATTATCCAGTCCGCTCTACGACGTAGGCATGAAGGTGAATTTGAAGAGGGTGATCATCCAAGGTCTACCCAAGATTTTATAAGGGAAGTTATCGAAGAGGCTGAATATGATGATAGCTTTCAACAAATCTTGTGGCTTTTGGCAACAAGTTGGGCGTATCCCGAGGGCGGTAATAATAAATTGATCGTTTTATTTCCCAACTATTCGTTCATACGATAATGATTTATATATATAGTTTGTCACTATTTATGCTTTTGAATTATAGGGGATTCAAATATAGGTGGTATACTAGCTGGTGGTGGTAGAAAATACAAAATAAATGAAAAGGTTGTAGGTGTTATCAAGTATTGTGTTCCCAATATGGTGGGTGATCTTAAAGTAGTGCTGAAAGTAAGATCCTTGATATGATATGATATGATTTGAATCTTTGAACGCATTATTTGTAAATGGTTACTGATTAGTTAACTTTCATATTTAGGATACAACGGGTTCTATTCCCGGTGCTATACATTACAAAATACTTGAAGAGGTAAAGGGTATAAGTGTTGGATGTGTTCTTGTAATCCAAAATTGTTCGGTATTTCAACCTGGAAATAGATCAACTCGTTGTCTTAACATTGTTAAAAAGAACTTGGTAAAGATGTACTACAAAGATGGTTCTGAACTTACATTGAAGTTTAAATTTCTTTCGAGTATTTTCTCTATAGATGGTGCATCAACTTCGTAGATGGATATTGTAGTAGTGTGGAATCCAAATTTAATGTTTGTTATTTATTTAATGTTTGTTGTTTATTTAAGTCTTTAGTTTGTTAAAGTCTATTTAATGTTTGTTGTTTGTTCTTACACCCAAACAATTCAAATATATTAATAACATAAACAATTCATATCATTACACATATATTAATGATATGGTGGACAACAAACAAACATATTACATATTAATTAATAATGACTACCCGTTCCACAACCTCGTCCGTAACACTTGTCATTGCTCATTGCCCCGTAACACTTCATCATCATCATCATCATCATCATCATCATCAACATCATCATCATCATCATCATCATCATAAAGATGAACATCTCGATAATTTTGATTAATCGATAGTGGAGTTTGTTGTGAACTACTATCCATATTTGGCATTTGGATGGGACTATTGTAAAGCCTAAAACCCGAACCCGAAGCTTCATGATGTGAACTACTTCCAAGCGTTTGCATATGGATGGGAGTGTAAGTATTCTGGTTAGTATGATAGGAATGTTGTGGTGTTGGGGTTGGATTGGGCCGGAAAGTATTTTGGTTGGTTTGGTAGTAATGTTGTTGTGCTGGGGTTGGAGTGGGCCGGTAAGTAGTCTAGTTGGTTTGGTAGATATGTTGTGGTGGTGGGGTTGGAGTTGGCCGGTAAGTACTTTGGTTGGTTTGGTAGAAATTTTGTGGTGGTGGTGTTGGAGTGGCTCGATAAGTAGTTGGGAACTGAAAACCTTGTGAACTATAGTACACATGATTTTGGTTGTTGTGGCCAAAATCCAACATCTGTTGTGTAAGGTTTTGAAAGTCATACATAGCTGGTTGACTTTCTGGGTAACTTTGACCAAACGTTGAAGCCCTATCATGAATTTTGCGAATACCTTCTCGCTGAGAATTAGTTACAAGATAAACATTAGTACTTATATAAAAAATGTTATTTACATATACAATATATACAAATGTTACATACATAAAAATATTGGTGGGCTCCCCATTCAGGATATTGACTGGTAGGTGTTCGACGTCTTGGATTGTAGACGCTGAAAACTGTACGTGCAATGTACCATTCCTTATAATATTGACTAGTAGTGTTACTACCTCGTTGCCCTTCATATAAACAACTCTCTCTGTTGTTCCATTAATCAATATATTATCGATGTTTGTCAACCCAATCAATGTCGGCTTTACCCTTAAGTGTCATGTCATGTAGTTCTCGGTATTGATTCGGTGTAAGCAGAAAAAAAGTAGTCGGAATTTGCTGAATTAAACCAAACTGCCTACATACTCTTTGTGGGACGTGGGGTTCAACGGTAGAATAAAAAAACATCCAGCCAATATAGACCCACAAATTCCTATCATGTGTATATTCGGCAGGGAGTGTACTCAAAATATCTGATGTATAAGGCTCCCAAATAAACTGTAAAGAAAATACAACATAATTTTATATATAGTAGACAACGGTATATAAATTAATAATATTTAACGGTGTCTTAAAATGCCACAATCGACTATATTTAATATAAGCAAATGTTACAAAATCAACATTTATATATATATATATATATATATATATATATATATATAAGTATTTAATTATACGTAGTTATACCTGATCATCAGCTAATGTAGTGAAAGCTGAGCGGGTTGTTGTAATACAGTGAGCTGGAGTATTCTTATTGCTAAAGGTTGCATTCCACCTAATATACGCATGTTTAAAAAAGCGTATGATAAATATACATTTAAATAGATTTACGTATATAAGCATTAATAAATAAAGTTATATAAATATAGTTGAATAATACCTAGTTGCATACGGGTGTGTCAGGTTGTAGCGGCATTCAATACGAGCTGGGGCAATGATCGGCATTCTTTCATATGCCCAAATCTGTAACAACCACAAAACTCCTTGTATACCTTTCTTTCGTGAATTTTCAGTAGCTTTACACAAATTTCTATACAAATAAGCTAAGACTGCAGTCCCCCAACTTCTACGGGCCTCAACACTAAAATCTTCAAATTTGGCCACATAGTTCAACGGGACCTCATGAGAGCTAGAATCCGAAAATAAATGCCCAGCAAGCATAATTAAAATGTACAATCTAGCTCTCTGTTTATAACCTTCTTCAGTTTCGACTACCGGATACTTCAAAAATTCAACCAACGTGCCAATTACTATTTTTCCAGTAGAGACTTCTTCTTCTTCTACCTCAATACCTAGCATTAACTCACAGTATTCGACCCAACATTCCTTATCACAACACAACCACACTCCAGATATAGGTTGTCCATTTATGGGCAGACCCCATAAAACTTGAATATCTTGTAAAGTAACGGTTGCTTCACCGACTAGAAAGTGAAAGGTGTGTGTCTCCGGACGCCACCTTTCAACCAATGCAGTAATTAGTGCATGATCTAACTTATGAAAACCGGTAGAGAAAACACCGGCTAACCCCGCTTGACGAATATAATCAAAGACTCTTGGATGTATTTGTTTTCTTGAGAGTGTCTTAATGTGATCCCAAAGAGATTTATTAGCTCTTCGCGCGTTCAACTGATTCCCAGCATTCGCACCCGAAAATATTTTAAATGATCGATGTTATCGTGTCGCTTGTAACCACAACAATTCGTTGTTTGGTGGTTGATCGTTTACTTGTATTCCCGCCATTGCTTGATAATTTTATAGTGTAAATGTATGCTTGATAATTTTATAGTGTGAATATATATATGTATGCTTGATAATTTTATAGTGTAAATGAGAATCTGTAAATGGTTGATGGTTCTGTGAGTTTAAGTAGGATAGAAAATATTCATTTTTTTGGTCACATGCAAGCAAACATAAATATAGAGCAAACAGAAATAATTTACGTAGAGTATAGTGTAGCTGACATGTGGGTCCCGTTTGTGGTGAATGTGGTACGTCCACAAGGGGGTTCCGGGTTTCCCAGATGCGGTTCCCCCTCCTTTACTCCATTCCGTGACTTTATACATGCGGTACCCCTTCACATCATGTCCCACGCAGCTTTTCAAGCTTTTTGCAGGTTTTTTCAGCATCCCCCATCTCCCAAATGCGGTACCCCCATTTTTTTTTTACCATCCCGCATCTCCCACATGCGGCTATACGTGTTTCATAAAAAAATAGTTTGACCATACGGGTACAATAAAGAGATTTGGGATAGATACGGTTTTGGCAAAAAAATCCAAAAAAAACTACTAGTATATAAAAGCGAAGTCACACCCAACAACATCGGGGTTGTTTCTCTTGCTTTTGCTTTTTTGATAAGTTATTTCATCTTTAGTAGTGAAAGTTTTTGGTTCTCTGTAAGTTTTTATTCTTTAGAAATAAAAAGATATTTGTAATTTAATAAAAATAGATAGCAGTTTGTGTGTTGATATTAATTCTCATTAATACGCTTCTAAAGGCATCATTTATTGTTGTTTTAACACGAAATGTATTATAGATTTGTAATTTAATAAAAATAGATAGCAGTTTGTGTGTCGAAATTAGTTTAATTTTATTAATAGTACATTTCAAAGTGATCATCATCTAACTATTCTAGATTTGCTATCAAACTGAATTTGATTTCTTCATTTGTCATTTTAACATTATTTTGGTTCATTGATGATTAATTTTTATTTTAATAAACCTTTAATAGCTAAATAGTGGTGGAGACAATAGGGTAGCTAGAGCCTAGAAGTGCTTTGGCCCAACTGTAATGGGTTTTTACTTCTTAGTAAGCTCATGTTGAAATCTCAATTATGGAATCTTAATCTATATAAAACCTGTTAGGCTACATGATTTTTTTATTTTAGTTAGCGTCTAAGACCTTCCTTTTAGTTAGTGTCTAAGCCTCACCTAACATCAAATTGAGTCACCGTCCCTGATATTTTTTTTTTAATTTATGTAGTGTATGACTTTCTTGATATAGGTATGGAGTAACGGAAAATTGAACAAAGTTAGAGGAAAACCGACCCAAAATATGGAAGAAGATAACAACACATCAAACATATTGATGTCCCTTTTGGTGACACTACCATTAGAAAGTACTGTTTCTACTCTTCAACTGAGATCGGTGACTGGCAAAGAAGGTGACAAAAACCATGAAAACAGAAATGATGATGATGATGAATTGAAAGAAGATAGTTTGTTCAATTCGTTTTCATTTGAAGATTATGCGTGGAGAGTGTACCATGAAAGGGTTCCTCGTAAAGACCCTTTGAATAGATATCATACCTTAAATTAAATTAATATGTGACTATCAAATGTGTACCTTAAATTAATTTTGATGGACTCTTTCATTTTTAATGAGAAGGTTTTTAATGTTATGGTTATTTAAAAAAATTAGTAGTTGAAGTAGGGATGGCAAAAAAGCCCGAACCCGACGGGAAAAACCGAAACCCGACATAATTGGGCCGGATCTGATCCGGGTCTACGGGTCTCATGCCGGGTATGGGATTGATTTTCAAAAAATATTCGGGTCCGGGTCTGGGTTTAAATAAAGACTCGTTTACCTGGCCCGTATACCCGCATAATAATAATAATAACAATAATAATTAAA